>NC_136525.1:14116066-14263542 GCF_053919585.1 Euprymna scolopes | reverse complement strand
TTATATATATATATAACCATTTTATATATATATATATATATAACCATTTTATATATATATATATATATATATATATATATTATATATATATATATATATATATATATATACTAGCATGGGTGCCCGGCGTTGCCCGGGTGTTTGGAGGTGTATGCTGAGCAAAAAAAAGGGGGTAATTTTTTAAACTTTGACCCCTATTATGACCCCTGAAAATTTATTGTTTTGGGCTCAAATCAAGTTATTAAGTTAGATTCATGTCCACGGAAGCTATATCTAAAATTTAAAGTGTGTAGACCAAAAATTGTCGGAGAAGTTTGGTAGAGTTCTCAAAGCTCAAATCGTTGAACTTTGACCCCCTTAATCGCCAAATTTCTGGCTAAAAAACCGATCACATAGATTTTTCCAAATCTCAGTACCCTGTATATCAAATTTCGAGTCTGTAGACTAAAAATTGACAGAGTTATTTCGTAGGGAAATGTACACAGACACACACACACACACACACACACACACACACACACACACACACACACACACTTTAACTTTTATAGATATATAGATTTAAAATTTGAGTCTGACAGAATGACAAAATTATATTGCAAACCGATATATTAAACAAACGAACTTCAAAGAGACAAATGAACACATAAGTAAAAACAATTTGTATTAGAAAACATTTATTATTCCACGTCTTTTTTTTACAGACCTGACGACTGAGGTTCGCTCTTAATAAAAATTGTTTTTTATAGTCTTAATTTTGACTTCCTTTTTCCTAAAAAAATAAAAAAAAAAATCAAGAAAGAAAAGAAATTTAATTTTATTTTTTCATTAATTTCTTTCTGTGCAAAGCAATTCTTTCAAACTTACTCTGTTTCCAAAATGTTTTTATTTTTATTCCCCTCCCCCTTCATTCATTTTCCTCCGCATCCTGGCAAGATTACTGTACACATAGATTCGAAAAAATAGTCAAAAACAAATATATAAATAAATGTTATCAAAGGCAAGATAAGTTACTTTTCTACCTAACTGGATATCTTTTTTGTGTTTTTATTCAATGTAATATATTTATTCAGCTCGAAAAACATACAGTGTTTACCGATGTGTTGGAAAATTCAAGATGGCGTCTCACACCCTCTTTAACACCGTAAGTTTGGGAAAAGGTGTTATAAATAAAAAACTATACAAAATACTATTAAAAACCCGCCGAATATATGTCAACCTATGTCACGGTAACATATATTGAGCGAGTTTTTAACAGTATTTTAACAGGGCACATCGTAAAAACTGACCCATTAATTTTCCTGAAGTAAAAACTATATAGTTTTTAAACTTTTAAAACTGTACATTATAAAAAGAAAACTGTTCGAGTGATTTTTTTTTTTTTTTTTTTTTTTTTTTTTACATGGGTGTCACCACTTATCAAGGCCCAGAGGCCACTCAAGGATAAGGGTTAATAGGTATACATTAGTCATTGTGATTTTAGCATAGTAAACAGTGGGAATTTTGTAACTTGGATTACTTGAAAAAGAAAAACTGTTCGAATGATTGAAAATGAAAACAAAATAACAATGTAAATATATTGATAAGAAAAAAACAAAAACAAACGAAGTTTCCGTTTCAGGAACCCGAGTTTAATTTTATGTCGTAATCATTCAACTCGTTAGCGGTTTTATTCAGCGATTAGGGATAACCATACGACATATCTAATTACCAAAGCGATTTTTTTTTAATTTTTTTTTTTTATTAAAACTAAACCTGTTTAGTTTTAATGAACCAATTTTTTTAAAGCCAACACTTTAGTTATTTTGAGAGCGTGCAACTGCACCCGAAAGGTTGATTAGGAAACTCCAAATCCTTTTATGACTCGGAAAAAAAAGGGCTTTTTATCGGCTTAAATGATAAACTAATGTTAAATATTAGTATTTGCCATCGATTCTGAAATAAAATGAAATCCTGACATTGTGATCATTTTTGCAGGTGTTATGTGCCAAATATTGAAATAAGAATGTTTAAATTCAATTATTGTAATTTAAGTCTTTAATTTTAAAGTCGATTTTATTTATAAAATATCTTTTTAGAAATCAATCTCAAAAACAATCTGAACAATAAATCTCTTTTGTTATGGCTAAGTTTTTGTCAAGGGTAGAAATTATAATAGACAAGTATTCATCCATGATGACATTTTACCGATTTCCTGGTTTACAGGTATTCTTGCTAAATTTCTTCGAAAGAATTGACAAACAATACTTTAACTAAATACGTATATTTCATGCAATAATGACTTTTATTTCTTCTGACTTTTCCTAAACTAAACATAAAACATCGGTTAGGGTTAGTTTAACATTCTGTAAAAGTACCTTCCGTTTTTTTTTTTTTTTTTTTTTTTTTTTTTTTTACTTCTGCAGAGAAGGTAAAAAACCGATAAAAACTGGATATATTTTTCGTGTTTTTATTCAATTTAACATGTTTATTCAGCTCGAAAAGAATACAGTGTTTACCGATGTGTTGGAAAATTCAAGATGGCGTCTCACACATTCTTTAACACCGTAAGTTTGGGAAAAGGTGTTATAAATAAAAAACTATACAAAATACTATTAAAAACCCGCCGAATATATGTCAACCTATGTCACGGTAACATATATTGAGCGAGTTTTTAACAGTATTTTAACCGGTTTTTTATTTATTACACCTTTTTCCAAACTTACCGTGTTAAAGAGAGAATCGGCCGCCATCTTGAATTTTCCAATACATCGGTAAACACTGTATGCTTTTCGAGCTGATTAAACATGTTAAATTGAATAAAAACACGAAAAATTTGCCTTTGATAACATTTATTTGTTATATATTTGTTTTTTGGCAACTTATTCGAATCTAATTTAAGACCACGAGTGAAATGAGAAAAAGAAGTCAGCGGGTTTGGTTGCCATAACAACGTGACGGTAGTGAACGTGTGTGTGTGCGTGTGTGCGCGTATTTCGTGTAGTTTAGTTTCGCATAATAGTTTCGTATTTTTTTAATTTGTAAATAACAAGTTATTAAAAAATTAAACCCTTCCAAGATGGACAATAAATAAAGCCATAATATTTTATGGTAAAGGTAAGAGCGTAGAAACGATTGTTTTTTAGGAGATGTGATTATTGGATTAACCAATCAGAAATCGTCTGTGGCACACACATCTCTGTTTTTATAGATATATAGAAGATATATATAACCATTTTATATATATATATATATATAACCATTTTATATATATATATATATATATAACCATTTTATATATATATATATATATATATATATAACCATTTTATATATATATATATAACCATTTTATATATATATATATAACCATTTTATATATATACTAGCAAAGATACCCGTGCTTCGCACGGAGCTTTGTTGCGCACTCGGGTACCAAAATCTGTGGGCACCTTTCCAGTAAGTTGATGTTGTAAGAGCAACGATTGCATAAGGTGATTAACATTTTAACTACCTCTTGTAGTGACTGAAATTCAATTAGGAACTTCACAAAACATTTTCATCAAAAAGGAAGGTTACTTGATGTTACATAGTAAATTTTTCATTGAAGTAATTTTCAACTCTTGCTTAAATTTTATCTTGCACATTCAATACTAAAAACTTACCACAATCAGATCATGTCAGTATTTCCTCATATCCATTTCTCAAACTTTTCACTGAAGAGCCTCAGGGTAAACTACATTTCTGCTGCTTTGATTTGGAGCCAGAATGTAGAGTTTTTCTGAACTTCCTGTCCGGCTGATGGAGACGTAGAACATACCGTGACTGAAGCAGTCTGATGTCAAGTCTACGCCAATGGTGTTAAATGTCTGACCTTGACTTTTGTTTATGCTCATTGCAAAACACACCTTCACAGGAAATTGGAGTCTCCGGAATTTAAATGGAAGTTCTGAGTCCGATGGAACTAAGGGGATCCTTGGCAGTAGAACGGTTTCGCCTTTGTAGGGACCACAGGAAATGGTGGCCTCAAGTACATTGGTGTGCAATCTGGTGATAACACATCTGGTTCCGTTTGTTGTTTTTGGCGGGTCCAAGGATCGAAGAATCATGATTGGCGATCCAATTTTGAGATTTAAAATGTGTGGAGGCATTCCAGATATCTCCAAAGAGTTTAAAAACTCCACAGGATAGTGAACAGCTTCATATTCATTAGTAGCCGAATCAACTGACTTGTATTGCTTTGTGTCTCCTGGAAATTCATCCATTATTGAATTGTTCAAATGATTCACATTGCTGTTTAATGGCGAAATAATAGCCCTCTCAGCAAGCCAATCCGGTGATTTTCCATTGTTTTGCAGGTCTGGGTACACTTTGTCTTTCAGTTGCTTCTGATTACCGACACATTTACCAAGCGCAGTTGGAATCTTAATTGTGTCAGGTGAAGAAGTGATAGGAAACTGACCATTACCGATTTGGAGAAGCAATTTTGAGAAGTCTGCTGCAGCTGTGTTATCAGAGATATAGGCTCTCATATTAATAGTCAGTTTCTTCACTATAACGTGCCTCCAGAGATAGGATTGTTTCAAACTTGCATTGACAATGTTAGCCCTTGTGCCATTTTTAACCACTGGGAGGATTTGACGGAAATCACCGCAAAATAAGGTTGGAATGCCACCCATAGGATTCTTGTTTCCTGTGATGTCTTGCAGTGTTCGGTCAATTGCTTCATAAGCACTCTTGTGCGTCATTGGGGCTTCGTCTACAATGATTGCAGAGGTGTCTCTAATTACATTTGCCATGGCTGAGTTACCAGTAATTTTGCAAACTGGCTGATCCATTCGATGAGTATCCAAGGGTACTTTAAAAGTGCTGTGAAGAGTGCGGCCACCTTGTAGTAGAGTAGCAGCAATGCCACTGGATGCTGTTGCAAGCACAATCTTTCTCATGGATCTAATCTTTGCAAGGATCAAATTGATTACAAAAGTCTTGCCCGTACCACCTGGAGCATCAAGAAACATCATGTTTTTGTTCATTTCACCTTGTGCTTCCAACATTGCCATGAATGAATTGTAAACTTCTCTTTGAGAATCGGTCAGTTTTTCTTGCATATTTTCTGCTTGTAGGGAAAGTTCTTCAAGATTATAAGTAACTTCACGTTGATACTCTCTCGCGAGTCTTTCATCTCTCCCTTGCGTTGGTGCAGGTAATCCATAGCTTGCCAATGGTTGACCGCACATAAGGAGAACTTTTTCTTCAATTAGACAAAGAGTTTTATTGTAGATGTCCTCATTAAAATCTGCTTCTGGATTGTTAACTTCTTGTCTGTATCTGTGAAGAATGTCTTCAGATATTACATCACGAAAAGCCATCCAGATCTCAAGAGGATTGCTTGGCTCACAGGCTGTTAAAATTATCACAAATAGGCTTCACAAATTTGAAGGTGATTGAGTGGCACTTGCCTCTCCTACTGCTTGATGCAAGTGATGGTCATTTTCTAGAAGGCCTCGAGCAAGGCACGCTGCTCTGTATGTTTCAAACACCTGACCATTGTATGCTCGCAAATCTTGAAATGAAGTTGGACCAGCAACCTCATTGAGCAACAGGCGTAAGAAATAACACTCCCCTGCTTTTGGACTAATCGTGTAGATTCTCCCAATGCATGGTGCCTTCCATACATTTTCAGTACCTTCAACTTGTACCCCACGCATTCTTCTCATCCATTTCTTTGTCGATTTGTTCCAAGTGTAAAACTCAGGGACTTCTACGTATTTGAGACCCCTTGCAAAGTCATCCTCATGGCAGAGTTGAAAAAATGCTGTCAAAGTTGTGGCAGGCGGTGGACCTTGGGCTCGTTCCAGAGCAGTATCAGCTGAGAACATGACACGCTGCCCATTTTCAAGATGAACAGAAAGTTGTACAATTGGGGGGAAATGTTCATGGATGGGATGTTCCAATATCCTCCAGGCCGCCTCTGAACTGCCGACATACCTTGCATTCTGGAACTGCTGGATCTCATCCACAATGTGACTTTGTACTTGGCCTTGTTGGTTAGCTGCTCCATCAGTTCTTTGTAGTTCAAACACTGCTTGATCACATCCTTTATTCACGTATTTGAGGACATATTTGATGCTTTGGATCGAGCTGCAAATTTCTACGTTAATGTGAGCGTTGAACTGCTGAAGGAGGACCTTGTTGTACGGAACAATCCACTGGTTTGTTATTTCTTGATTAACATACCGACCATTTCTCTTCATCCTTATTGTACCAGTCTGGCCTTCATCTTCTGGTTTTCTTCGCCTGTACTTGGGGTAAGAGTCTTGGCCTTGCTCGGTACACTGAAGAAATTCTTTTGGGTATTTTTTGGAACATTTGTTGTCAATCATACATGGACAATTTGGATTAAATGGTCCACAAGGTCCATGCACCATATGTGCCATCACTTTAGCATGAAGATCAGGATCTTCCTCTTTGTCAGGGATCTCTGCAGATATGCAGAGATCCATTTTTTCTGGTAGAAGTTTGTCCTCTGGGGCCTGCCAGGTGAGGATGTGTGCATGCGGCAGTCCTCTTTTTTGATATTCAATACTGTACAGGAAAGCCCTCAACCTGCCAAATCCTCCCTTTTTAATAAATTCAAGTAACTTTTTTAGCTTCTGCCTGAAAACCCTGGCAACAATATCTGGACGATCCTGAGGGTCTTGCCCTTGAAGACAATTTTCTGTAATTTCTGTCCACTTTGGATTTGTTGTGAACGTGATGAAGAGGTCGGCTCGGCCCATTCGCCGAACATATGCCATGGCATCACTTTGACGCTCAAACATGTATCGAGGGCCTCCTGTATAAGTTGCCGGAAGTACAACTCGTTGACCAAACTGTTCTGGATTCCCATCCTCCCTAAGAATTGAATCTCTCAAGTTGCTATAATTGTCAGCTCTCAGGGTCTGTTGCTCACGCCTCAGGAACTGTAAACGTTCTGTTTCAATCTTGCAGTACACATCCACCAGCCATTGTTGAAATAGTCTTCGGTACCAGAGAAAATAGTTTCCAGGCCGAGTCATTAAATGGTACGAATAAAATTGCTGTTGGGTAACTTTTCGCCCATTGGATGCCTTCATGTAGATGTTGTAAGATGGAGAACCATAGGGGTACATTAACGGGTACATTAAAGTATCGTAGAGGGGATGTAGTTCGGAGATCCGTTTTAATGTATCATTTCTAAAACGCAAGACAATATCCCGGTTAGCTGTTGGTTCATTCTCCATTAATATTCCAATCTCATACGTTGTTGTTGGAGCATTGAATCGCCGTGGATGCTCTTCTTGCGGCCTTCGGTCTTCCCTTATGACAACTTTATGTTCTACCAAGTGTTCTTCTTCAATCCTCTCCTTTGTTGTTTTCAGCTGACAAATGAAGCTGTTGTTCTCATGTAAAAATTCAGTCAGACTTCGGAGAATGTCTCTATTGAGTCTACTGTCACGTCCCCGATTATGTAGTTCCTCTTCCAGACTATCCAAGAAGTAGACTTGAATAAACTTTGCTGTTTCATCTTCAGGTGGTAAAAGACTCCCAATCTGGTGGCAAACCTGGCCTCGAATTCTAAAAGAAGGATTCCACCCATGTACTGCCGCAATTTTGTGACCAAATGATGTCATTGCAAAACAATTGTTATAACTGCGTAGATTTTGCAGAAAATCTTTAGAGATGGGACCATTGCCGGAGAGCAAATCTTGAAGCAACTGAGGCAGTGGTGGAAAGCTATCAAGCACAACTTTGCCAGAAGAAGAACAACAACCAGGGGTTTCTCCTTTAAATTTTACAGCTGAGCAATGTTGACATACTTTGTCCATTTTTCCTATATCAGCTGTAGTGAGAGAGTCATTTTTGTTGTAGAGCAATCCTTTTCTATTGCAGTGTTCTATTTCATGGTGTCTCAAAGCAGTCATTCGTTGTCTAGCTGCCTCGTTTTCTGTCAATTGCTGGGGCAAAGTCATACTCTCTCTCCATGCAGCCTCTCGTTGTTGCCCTTGGTATAGGCGAAAGCTTCGTTGGGTTTCCGATTCATTCTGATGTCGTTGAGCCACTCTCAACTCACCTTGTGTACGTCTACTTACCTCATATAATTCATTCGATCGTAATATTGCTTCTCTTTCCAGTGCATATCTTTGCCTTTCTTGAATTTCATCTTGTGATGAATTTAACCGCCTTACAGCATGTCTAGTTCTGTCAGCTTCACGTTGGGTTTCTCTTTCCAAATCTGACAATCTTGCTCTCCTTTCTCTTTGACGTATCCTGTTAAGTTCTAGACGTCTTTCTCTATCTGAATTGTTTTCATTGGAGCGAATTGCAGCAACTCTTAGTCTATTAGCTTCCAATCTTTCCATTCTTTCTTCCTCACTTTCGTTTCTACTTCGTTTGGGTGGCATAATTTCGGTTTTAAACGGAATTGTTTAACGATATTAATGATTGTAAATTAAGCGTAAAGGAAATGTATACTAACTGAAATGGACGAACTATAAATAATATTTCTGAATAGTACAATTATAAACAATTATATTGTAGCAAAAATGAATAAAAGCGACCTACTTGTGACTCATTACTTCCGGGTGTAAACGTCACAGTCTAAAAGTAATAATTAAAAAAAAAAAAAGTAAATGTAAAAGAAATGTAATACCAACTTAGGTTAACTAATATATGTAAACAGTACAATTAAAACAGTTCTATTAAAACAAATAATTACTAAGATCTAGGTAATTGTTTGTCTCATTGTTATGGTTTTAAAGAAAAAAATGTGTAAAAAAAATTCTGCTTTTGTGAGTACGTGTATTTCTTTTAAATTACATAACCTTTTTATTTTATTATTTATATCTCTTTTAAATTTATATATTTTGTTAGTAAACTAGAAGAAATTCAGTTGAATAAAACCTTGTTCGTGTTCTTTAAGATTAAATTGGAACGAAATTATAATCTCCGTGCCATTTTCAAAACAACCCCACAAAAGTAACGGTATCCTGTAGTTGGTTAAATGACAATGGTTGTAAGAAAAATGTAAAAGAAAATGCGCTTATCTGTTTATTTTGACCTGTTTTATTTAATTAAAAAAAAATTGGCTATAACTGGAAGAGAGCGTTATGTTTTGGGGGTTGTTTAAAAAATAGAATGGAAATAAAGTTAGTTCCGTTTTAATTGTCTTCAATTGCGGCAAGCGCTAACAAAATCGAAAAATCACTGTTCACATTCGAAATGTGAACTTTTATAGGTTTACAGGTTTGCTGACAAGGCTGGGGGTGTTTATTTAGAAAGCCATACTTAACATGGGGAGGTTGGGATGTTTAATACAATTATTTTACTAAATTGATTTTTTTCATTTAAAAATAAAATTATTTCTTTTTTAATAAAGTTTTATTTTAAAATATTTGTTTTTGTTTATTTATATAAAATTACGATAGTTGAATTGTATTCTTTCAATTATATTGGCAAGTAAAATATAAAAGATTAAAACGGAACGAAATTGAAATTTCCATTACATTTTCAATACAATCCCAAAACATAAAGCTTTCCTCACCAAAAAATTGTTTTAGCAGTAGAAGAAATTGATAATTATGCACTGTAAGAACCAAGCTGTAATATGGGCATTAAAGTAAAATTTTATCCAACTTTTGTACTGGGAAAATAATAATATCTACGAAAGTATTCAGTTGCGAAGTGTTTGAATATCAGATTCGTTGTCGGCGATTATTCCGAAACCTTGTAAAAAAAATATTGGGGGGGGGGCGTAATTCTTGTAATATGATGTTTTAAATATTTTTTTAGGTTAAATTAAGGTTTCACGATAATTTGTAAATAAGCAGATCATCTAAATAAAAAATATGAAAACTATTTGAAATTTTAAACTATTTTCAAGAGTTAACAATTTTTATTTATTTTAAACATTATTTTTTTAGCTAAAATTGAAGTTTCACGATATAATTTTTTTTTTTTAATTGTTAGTTGGAAGCACAAAATAAGTTACAAAACATCTTTGCCTTCATGGCTTTCAAAATAGTAACGTTAATATTTCAGAACGGTACCACAAATACCGAAGGAACTGAACTGTCTATATTGGTGGCCGGAAAACTCGTCCCGGGAAAACTCGTCTCCGGAAAACTCGTCTCCGGAAAACTCGTCCCCTTTCGCTAGGTAGGAAAACTGGTCCCTTATTGAATAAATACCGATTGAAAACACATTTTATGATCATTCTTGAAGGAGATATTATTTTTTAAAATAGACTATAGCCCCCCCCCCTAATATTTTTTAAAAATATTTTTACTTGTTTAATGTTTTCTTTTTTTTTTTTTTTTTTTAATAAAATCGATTTTCTAAGTGTCCGTTTTCTACCTAACTGGCTAAGTTCTTAGTGGTTTCACTTATATTAAAGCGTTTATTATGTTCATACAAAGTTGATTACAAATTTTTTTGTTCTTATTTTAACGATGTTTTTTCGAGTCATAAAAACAATAATTAAAAACAAAACCAAAAAATTAAAAAACAGGGAGCGATTCGATTTTTCGTTACTTTTTTGTTTTGGTTTTTAATTATGATAGTTTTTTGTTGTTATGTTTTTGTTTTCTCTCATACCAAATGCACTCATGCGTTATTTAAAATTATATTTTTATCCATTATCAACATTTATTGTCGTCCTGTCAAATTTTGCAAAAATTAACTAATAAATTAAAAGCGAAATATTTTTTTGGCGCGATAGATGCCATGTGCTTACAATCTATCGTTAACTAATTTTTAATTTTTTAAATTTTTACTTCAAAATTCTAAAATCAATCATTCAGAGAAAAAGTAATCACTAGATAAATTTATTAATCAATTTTATTGAAAACTCCGCTATCGTTTATCAAGAATCTTTTTAATTTCATTTTTGTTGGTTGTTTTTCGGAGGGAGATATAGTTTTAACCCCCCCCCCACTCTCTCTCCCTCTCTCTAAATTATATTTAAAAAAATATTAAAATTTATTATTTTCTATTTAAAACTAAATCTCCCTCAGTAATTTCTTTAATTTTCTATTTTTTTAGCGATTATCAAGACCCCTAAGATGTGATTTACCGGACATTATTTCTCGTTCGGGTTTGTATTACTGTACACATAGATTCGAAAAAGTTGTCAAAAAAACAAATATATAACAAATAAATGTTATCAAAAGTAAGATAAATTACTTTTCTACCAAACTGGATATAATTTTCGTGTTTTTATTTAATTTAACATGTTTATTCAGCTCAAAAAGCATACAGTGTTTACCGATGTATTGGAAAATTCAAAATGGCGGCCAACTCTCTATTTAACACGGTAAGTTCGGGAAAAGGTGTTATAAATAATAAACCAGACAAAATACTATTAAAAAACCACCGAATATATGTCAAGTTATGTCACGGTAACATATATTGAGCAAATTTCTAACAGTATTTTGTCTAGTTTATTATTTATAACACCTTTTCCCGAACTTACCCTGTTTAAGAGAGAGTCGGCCGCCATTTTGAATTTTCCAATACATCGGTAAACACTGCATGTTTTTCGAGCTGAATAAACATGTTAAATTGAATAAAAACACGAGAATTATATCCAGTTTGGTAGAAAAGTAACTTATCGGGTAACCCAACTTATCTTGCCTTTGATAACATTTATTTGTTATATATTTGTTTTTTTAACTACTTTTTCGAATCTATGTGTACAGTAATACAAACCCAAATTTCAATATTTTTTAAAATATAATTTAGAGAGGGGGGGGTTAAAACTATATCTCCCTCCGAAAAACAACCAACAAAAAAATGAAATTAAAAAGATTCTTGATAAACGATAGCGGAGTTTTCAATAAAATTGATTAATAAATTTATCTAGTGATTACTTTTTCTCTGAATGATTGATTTTAGAATTTTGAAGTAAAAATTTAAAAAATTAAAAATTAGTTAACGAGAGATTGTAAGCACATGGCATCTATCGCGCCAAAAAAATATTTCGCTTTTAATTTATTAGTTAATTTTTGCAAAATTTGACAGGACGACAATAAATGTTGATAATGGATAAAATTATAATTTTAAATAACGCATGAGTGCATTTGGTATGAGAGAAAACAAAAACATAACAACAAAAAACTATCATAATTAAAAAACCAAAACAAAAAAGTAACGCTCCCAGTTTTTAATTTTTTGGTTTTGTTTTTTATTATTGTTTTTATGACTCCAAAAAACATCGTTAAAATAAGAAACAAAAAAATTGTAATTAACTTTGTATGAACATATTAAACGCTTTAAAATAAGTGAAACCACTAAGAACTTAGCCAGTTAGGTAGAAAACGGGCAATCGATTTTATTAAAAAAAAAAAAAAAACATTAAACAAATAAAAATATTTTTTTAAAAATATTAGGGGGGGGGCTATAGTCTATTTTAAAAAGCAATATCTCCTTCAAGAACGATCGATATTTATTCAATAAGGGACCAGTTTTCCTACCTAGCGAAAGGGGACGAGTTTTCCCGAGACGAGTTTTCCGGAGACGAGTTTTCCTAAATTCGTCTATATTATTGGTAAGTGGTAAATTTTCACAATATAAATTTATAGGAATATAAACAGAACAGTGATATAAAAAATAATTTTGAAAGAAATATTGTTCACAAACCTTTTTTAATATCAATTTCAATTTTTTAATGTTGTATTAACTTAAAATCCAGCAGTTGATAGAGCAAACGTAGATATGTCTGTAGGTTTGGTAGCGTGCGGAAAGAATACGTTATTATTTCGAAAGGCATTCCGCATTCGTAGTGTGAGGAGGGGTGTGGGAATTTAAATAAATATTGTGAAATTTCAAGTTTAGATTAAAAAAAAAAAAGTATTAATAAAGTTATGCTTAAAATAAATAAAAATTATTGTTTATTTTTGAAAATAGGTTAAAAAAAAGTGTTAATGCGTAAGCACCAGAAGTTAAAATTATAAACATTTTCATATTGTTATTTTTTTTAAAAAGGTAAATTTAATAATAAAAATAAGTGGAAAAAAAATCCAATAAAAAGAAAAATATCTATTACAGACAACATGTAATGACGTAAATCTCCGATTGCACAAACAGTAAACCTTTCAGATAATATACGTAAAGTGAAATAAATCGAATATAAAATTAAATGAAAATATATTAAATAATTAAATGTTAAATAGATTTTGTAAATAGTACAGTTGAAATGATTAGAATATTTCCAATATGTAATAAGGTCGAGGTAATTAGTTAAAGAGATTTAATATAATGTGATATGCAAATGAGCATAAGTCATTCGATATGGGGGTGGTTTGTAGACTAGTATATAAAGAAATTAGGCATAGATTCTTATGTCTCCTATAACAGAAACATCCTAAAATGGGTTCTAATGTATCTCTACCAGGAGAGATCTACCCTCTTAACTCCTTTATATTTCGTTGATGATGGAGAGCTGTACACACAGACAGAAACACACGAACCCTATTACTTTATAAAAATATAGATATATATAACCATTTTATATATATATATATATATATAACCATTTTATATATATATATATATATATATAACCATTTTATATATATATATATATATATATATATATAACCATTTTATATATATATATATATATAACCATTTTATATATATATATATAACCATTTTATATATATATATATATATATAACCATTTTATATATATATATATATATATATATATATATATAACCATTTTATATATATATATATATATATATATATATAACCATTTTATATATATATATATATATATATATATATATATATATATAACCATTTTATATATATATATATATATATATATATATATAAACATTTTTTATATCATTTTGAAGCGTTTTTCTATCAAATCATGTTATTCGTTATTGTTCTCAATCTCTTCATTCATTTTTTTGCAGGCTTTTCGACAGCATGAACAAAATTCAAATCCGCATGATTTTCTTGTTCTTGTTCAAATTGGGCTGAAAAGATGCCGAGTCAGCTTGTGATATCAATGATGCATTTGGCCCAGGAACCACTATGTGGCACAATAGTGGTTCAAGAAATTTCGCAATGGTGACGAGAGCCTCGAATATGAAGACGGTTGTGGCCAGCTAACTGCGGTTGTTAATGAACATTTAAAAGCCTTAATTGAAGCCAATCCTTCCAAAACCACACAAGAAGTTGCTGTTGAACTCGAGGTTGACTACTGAAGTCATTCGCCATTTAAAGCAAATAAAAAAAAGTCAAAGAAGTTGGATAAATAGGTGCCGCATGAATTAAATGATAATCAAAAAAATTGTCGTCTTGAGGTCTCTTCTACGCTCCTTCTGCGCAACAAAAGTGACTCATTTCTCGAGTGGATTGTGATGTGTGATGAGAGGCGGATCCCCTACGACAACCGTCGATGTTCGGCACAGTAGTTGGATGCCGGAGAAGCTCCACAACACTTCCCGAAGCTGAAATTGCACCAAAAAAAGGTTACAGTGACTGTTTAGTGGTCTGCTGCAGGTCTCATCCATCACAACTTCTTGAATCTATGCGAAACGATTACGGCAGAGAAATACTGCCGACAAATTGATGAAATGTACCAGAAGCTCCAACGTATGTGCCCGAGATTGGTCAATATGACAATGCTCACCCGTACGTTGCTCAACGGACCCTGCAGAAGCTGAACGAATTGGCTTACAAGACTCTGCCTCATCCACCATATTCACTAGAGCTCTCACCCACCAATTATCACTTTTTTAAGCATCTCGACAACTTCCTGCGGGGAAAATACTTGAAAAGCCGAAATGATGCCGAATCGGCCTTCAATGACTTTATCACTTCCAGAACTCTGGATTTCTATGCTAATGGGATGAATAAACTTGTTTCTTGTTGGCAAAAATGTGTCGATTCTAATGGTTCTTATTTCGATTAATAAATTTTATTATGAAAGGAGTTATGATTTTTTGAAGTTGAATGTAAAAAAAAAAACGACATTTTCTTCACCAACCTAATATATCTATAACTTTAGTTTCTTCAGCTATAATCGAAACCAAAACTTATGAAGAATTCTTGGTAAAATTATTTATTACAAGAAATGGAAGGTCATAACAATTAAACGACAGTCACTCGGAAGAAAAAAAATGTGTGTGACACATAAAATAACACAACGCTATCGTATTAATATATAGATTTATTTATTTATTTTTTTTTTTTTTGCAGGTTTTTTTCTTTTTATGATGAGTGAGGAAATATTACCTTGGCTGATGATGATGATCCAGATAATCCAATCGAAATGTAACATCACCAGAATCCAGTGGATTGTCTTCCCACCCCCCTCCCACCCTCCCGTTTTTTTTGTTTTTTTTTTAAATTTTTGTTTGAAATATTTTGTCCCTGCCCTCCTCCCTCCCAGTAGCAGCTGCTGCTCGTTGTTTGCATTTGTAGACTGAAGTACATGTGAGACCTCATAAAACGCCCCCCCCCCCTACTTATTACCTCCCCCTCTTTTTTCACGTCTTCCCTCCCTCCCTCTCTGTATTTTAGTCATTGTCAAAATTGATGTTGTCTGCCTCGGATTGGCCAATAGTAGCCAGAGGTGTTTTTTTTTTGTTTTTTTTTCCTCCCCCTCCTTAAAAGTTAAAAGAAAAGAGATGCTTTATCAAGGTGGGTTGGGGATTTGTGGGGGGGGGGGGCAACTGTTGGAAATTTTGACAGTTTTTGGAACCAAATTTCTTGAACCAATCTTACAATTCATTAGACATATCTCATCATTTTTTTTTATTAATTTTCTTATTTCAAAAGAACTTTTTCTTCAATTCTTTTTTTCTTCAATTCCCTTTTACTTTTGTCAATCCATTTTTTTGTTAAATTAGAATTTAGAAAAATAAAAATAAAATTATATACATGTAAATCAACCATTGACTGGATTGTATGTCTCCCTCAAAATCAGACTCTGCCGTTTCCCACCGCAGTAAAAAAAAAAGAAGTGTTTTACTAGAAAGTTATTTCCATATTTTAGTGTAAAACAAAAAAAAAAAAAAATAAAAAAAATAGTTACTCTTTCTTTTTTATTAGTGATAGTGTTATTATTATTATTATTATTATTATTATAAATATTATTATAAATAGTGATAGTTCATTAAGTGTAACGCTGACGTTTCAGTAGATTTATAAGTCACTGCTAACAATACACAAGCACTTCCTCTTTCTAGTGACAGCGGTTCTATTATAGCACAAACATACGCCCTTCAGGGTCACTACTAAATCTGGAAATTGTAGATTTAGAACTTGGTATAAGTCAACATATAGATATAGTTGGTAGTGGGAGAGAACCCCAGCAGAGTGCTTGATAATTAAGAAAATTCCAACTACAACTTATATATATATATATATATATATATATATGTTAGAGATGATCAGAACAATATTGGTACCATTGGTTTCAAATCCAAACCAAAGGGAGGCAATATCTGATCGTCTATGTTGGATTCTCCTCAGCCTTTGTTTATGTCTGAAACTGAAGGGTCTGATAATTGAGACTGACTATAGGTCCCCTTTGTTGTGATTTGAAACCGATGGTACTGATGTCGTGCAGATCTTCTGTTATATATATGCAAATCAAACATGATCATGATGTTTCCTAACCATTATTTTGGGGTTGGGGGCAAGGTGGGATGGGGGGGGGGGCTCTATATTCTTAGCTGATAAGATACATAAATAAAATATATTTTTCTTTTAAATTGTTGTAATATACTAACAATATAAAAATGGGTCTCTCCAAACGTCTAAAATTTTAATTCTTTTTTTGTATAAATTTGAAATTTGTGCAAAGTCCCTATTAAGAAGAATTCACTGCATCCCGGACAATTCCAAGTAGATACAGCTAGTGTATATATATATATATATATATATTAATATCATTAATAATTATTATAGTAAATATATATATATATATATATCTCCAATATTAATTATTATAATAAATATATATATATATCTCCAATATTAATTATTATAATAAATATATATATATATCTCAATATTAATTATTATAGTAAATAATATATATATAATCACATGCAATTATCACCTTACATAGAATATTTTTTTGTATGTACAAAAAGCAACATATGTTCAATGAATTGTTTATAATAATAGCTTTAAATAGCTCCAAGACGTTTGATATGCTGTAAAACAGTAATCTTTATTGTGTGGTGGTCACTTTAAGTTTTTTTGTGCGTTTTTAATTTTTTTTTTTTTTAATGTTAAAAAAAAATTCAAAAACCAAATTTTGAGCCAATCCAACGCATTTTCACAATTTTTTTTTCAACTTTCAAACATTTTTGTCTTTTCCTTTCTCTTTTTTTGGAAAAAAAAAAAAAAAAAGAATTAAATTCTTACAAACACCAAAAATTAAATGAACCCAGTTGAAAATATAGAGGTGAATCAAAAAAGCGTTATTATGAAGAAATAGAGAAATCTGTACATTTTTTTTTTTTTTTTTTTTGTGAAAGGATAAGTTTTTTTATAAGAAAAATTTTTGGAGGGGAGAAGGATGCAAATTGATGTTTTGTTAGGAAAATATTTTATTTTCTTTGAGGACAGTTATAAATAAAATACTTATTTAGGTAGAAAAATTGACACCTAATAAAAGAAATTTGATACAATAAAAATATAGATATCTGAAAAAAAAAAAAAAATTTTTTTTTTTTTTATACTAACTGCATGCAAAATATCTATTTAAATTTAATAATTTTGTCAAACTTCTTTAAATATTAATGATATATAAACTATTGAACCATGCTGGCATGGTAATGATTTGAATTATCAAGCAGGATATTAAAAAAAATTAAAATTGTTCGTTTTTTATGATTTGCTTTTTTTTTTTGTTTTTTTACTGGAGCATTTAAATAAAGAATTTGTAAAGTTGTTAAAAAATAAAAAAAATAAATTTTCTCCACGTCCTGCTTTATTTTTCTTCCTCTTGACAAATGTTATATAATTTCCAACATGACAGTCATGTTGTTCTGACACTATGCTAGCCTTTGATTGGCTTATCATTTGATCAGGTGACCACCACAAAACAACCAATCAGAATCCTTTATTGTGCTAAAAATACCATCGGTTTTAATTTAATTTCAAATCAACTCTGAACCAAATATTTTTTCAACAGTATAATAACAGCTATTTCTTTGTTGCTAGAACCGTTGTCACTTAAGTCGAAATATAACCAGTGGACATTCTTTAATGTCAACCCATAATTGTCATTTACATCAAAAGTAATTACCATTTATTGATAACATTAAATGACACAGTGTAGTATCTGTTCTTATGCTAGACTTCACCTTTTCTGTTCTTGGTCGGTGGAGAAGAGATCCTTTATGACTGAGACAATTTTTATTTTTGTTCCTATCCTGTTTGGGGAGATAGATTTTCCCCACATTAAAAACCGACTGTGTGTCTAACTCTGACCTCGTGAGGAGGCAAGTAAATAGGAACATACAAATGGCCATTTGAATCGTTTTTTTTTTGTTTTTTTTTCTAAATTTTAAATATTTTTTCGATGTTATGTTGATTAAAAAAACCCAAAAACTACCAACTTTGAAAGGGTTTGTTGTGTGTGTTTTAAAGTTTAAGCTGGACATAGGAATACAAACAACTGCACTTTAATAGTCTTCTATTATAGTCTTTTGGCATTTTAATCTCACTATTTGTGCGATAGATGGCCCAACTTTATACGTACACATTATAGAACTTTTTTAAAAGAAAATTAAGTGGAGGACATTGGAAAGGCACTTGAATTGCTTACATATGAACGATCGAATTCATCTTGTATGTTAAATCAAAGGGAAACTAATGCGCCATAACCATTTGCTTCCTTTCTAATATATAAAATTACTCTGCCTGGATTTCTAAAGTTGGACATCAATAGCATTTAAACTGGCAAATGAAATTTGGATTCTGACTACCCAATTTTTGTCTGTTATGGTTCTATTTGCTATAAACTTCGCTACAAGCTATCAAAAAGAAATACTTAATCCGATCCAGCAGTGTGATTAATATATATATAGACATTGTTAAACAATCACCTTAAAAGAAAAAATCAACTAAGAGGAATAACTCTAAGAGAATAAGAGTTATTCCTCTTAGCTATTAATGTACCTTGCTTTCTTTTAATATAGACATGCTTACTTAACACATTTTGAAACTAATGAATTCTAATTACGTTAGAGAGTTCAAACCCATAAGTGGGGAGCAAATGGGTTCATGTGCTGTAATATGGACAAACCAAATCTCCATTACAAAGAAATCTTACAAATTGGTATTTTTTTTTTCTAAGAATATGTATTTATATCTGTAAGTTATTCTTTCAACTTTTCAAATATGTAGCATATATACATACATATACACACACACACACATATACACACACACACCTATATATATACACACACACAAACACATACATATATAACGCTTACTCATGGAAACAAATGTACACCATTTTTTTCTTTCTTTTCTCTCATTATATAATGTTTATCTGTTGTAGAAAAAAATTGTACAGATGCTGAATCTCTTTTCTGGATTCCAGAAATCCGATCATTTTTGTTTTAATTTTAAACTGGCTACTTTTGCATGTCACAGGGTTGTACTGTTCAATAAACCCATTCAAATTTTTGTTTATATGTAATATATAACGGTAAAAAAATATATCACAATTATGCCGCACAGAGCCATTCGTGTTTCATGCCTATATGGAATCGTCAGGCTACGTGTAGCTTAAATATTTTCATACAGTGAAACTACTTATTTGTATACATGAAATAATAATATATAATGAATCACATTATTAAATAATCAATTTGGTTCATCTTTCACACTTTATAGCATTTTCATGGGGCAGTGATAATATATTGACATTCTTGAACAATTGTCAGTGATAATATATTGACATTCTTGAACAATCACCTTAAAAGAAAAATCAACTAGAAACCATCTCATATTAATCAAATCCTGGCGTGACGTCACTGCATGTCATCACTTTTAATTTGTTCTTTGGTATTTATGCAGTATAAGGCACATGCTATCGACAGAATCATCTGGGTACATTACAGAGAAGGTGCTGAACGAAAGTTTAATGATTTTTTTGGCAAAAATGCTGGCCAATTTTTTCCATGAAAATGAAATTCTGTAGTGAAAACTTGATTGAAAAATGAGAACAATTTCAATGATTAATTGAAAAATGAAAAAAAAAACAAATTTTTATGAAACTTTTTAGAAAATTAAAATCAAGGAAAAAAAATTCAATGCGAGTTTCATGAATAAAATTTTTTTTGAATAACAAACTAATAGTAAACGAAATTTGAAAAAAAAAATTTTTTTTTTCTTTTCATGATTTTTTTTTTTTATCTAAATCAATAAAAAAATGAGTTTTTTATTCAAATCAATAACATTAAAAAAAAATATAAAATAAAACCAATGATAGCAAATAAATGTTTTCTTTATGGTCTTTTGTATTAGGTTTAAGGGGCTCAGTGTTTTGACATTTCTCAGCGTTTTCCGTAAACTGCCCAATTATAGCATGATCCATATACTCAATAAGTAACTAGTTGTGTATTTTATTTATATTTCTGAGGATAGGATGTTCTCTGAAACTGCAGTTAAAGATGAGCCAAATTTATTACTATGTAGAAAGGATATTTATGTGCATAAGATCTGCTGTCTTGAATGGGTTCTGTTCTGATTTTGAGAGGTTAGTTTCCAAGTGTTGATGAAAAGTGCACAGTGACAAGCAAGCAAGATGACGGCAACATTTTTTTTTTTTTAAAGGTCTTTCAACTCAAATTTAGTGATAATGTCCACTAGGAATGAAAAAAAAATACACAAATAAAATGAGTTTAAAATAAATCAATAGGAAAATTTTTTGACATGCTTACATATCAGGCAAAAATAATTGACACCAAAAATTACGGAAAATTATCGAGTAAGAATTTTAGTAATAAACTAGATGTACGCAGTGTTGCACAATATTAAACATAACGTTAAATTCCTTTAAACAAAATGAAAAAAAAAAAAAACGGAAAGAAACTGAGGTATATGCATGTGAATATTATGTTTTTTCTAAACAATTCACTTCTTGTAAAAAAATAAAATAATACTCAAGCTGATTATATCGACACACACATCCTCAATTTTATAGATATATAGATAAAATTCATTTTTAACTCATATTTTTATTTTGTGTCTTTTAAGCCAATGTGTTGTAGATTATCTCCCTTTTTCTAATATAAAGACGCCCCCAAAGTTTGTTGACTACAAATAGTAAAATAATTTTTTTAATTAAAATTATACTTGATAATTTTCCGTAATTTTTTTGGTATATCAAATAGTTTTTCTGTCTGTTTATTTTGAACTGTCATATTTTATGCGTATTTCTTATGGGAAGCACCAAATTGAGTATTTATTTGTGATGAAACTAAAACAAACATGCCCTTATTTGAGGGTTTTATATGGAGCATCTCAATCCAAGTCTTTTGCAGAACTCTTTTTAAAAAACATTCCAATTCTTGTAGTTCGTTTTAATATATCTGACAGAAAAACACATTCGGAAGAAATTAACTGTTTATATATATATATATATATATATATATACCTACTTCATTTAATCACATAAATTAATATACGAAAGTATAAATTTATGCGTAAACTTTAAGTATTTACTTCAACAGTACTCAATACATAGGTAAAGCTCGGTAATAAGTTATAAAATATATATATGGCGATTAAGCTACACAGAATATTCCGCGTTTCATCCACGCTAGGATTCATCAGTCTTATGCGAGAATTTTGTGCACAATGGATGAAACGCAGAATATTCTGTGTAGCTTAATTGCCATATATATTTTATAACTTACTATATATATATATATGGCATGACCTCATCGTATGCCTCACTTTTTTATTTTTGTCTCTTTATAAAAGGTCACACGCGACAACGTGAATTAGTTTCTTGGTTAATAATATTAACTAAAATTTATCAAAAAGAACATCATAATCAAATATTTATTGTCTGCAAATGGATCAAAAGTGTTCTTGGCGACATTGACTCGTACAAGGCAACTCAGTTTTTATCATTCTCTTGTTGGAGAAAGTGGGGGATCATTATATTTATATTTATAACAGTATGTAAAATGATCCCTCACTTTTTTTTCCATTAATAAATTAAAAAAAAAAAAAAAAATGAATTTATCACACAAAATAATGGGATCAAATTTTGTTAGTCTTTTTAATCAATCTTAGAAAATAGCAGCTCCCATCTCACCCTCCTCGTCCCTAACCCTAACCTGCCCCACCTTGACTGGAATCCTACCCTCAAAAATCGAAAGTTGGGAAATATGTAAAGACCTTTAATTTAAAGAAAAAAAAATGTAATAAAGGTCTTTTCTCAGTTTTCGTGTTATTTTATGGATTTTTATCAGATAGTGTATCTGGGGTTGTATGAGACAGTTTAGAATTAAAATAAATAAAGTCCTCATTTCCCCTAGCAACCCCTCTCCATCTTTTATTTATACACCTCAATAATAATGTTTGTTTTATTGGACATTAAGTGGAGGATCAGCTTAGTACTTATGTAATGACAAAAAACAATCCCCCCTATTTTGTGAGCATTCATGGCTTACAGTGCTTCCTTGTAGGACATTAGGTGTTTATTTAGACTTGCCCTTATTTAGGAAAACTAAAGTAAAGAAAAATATGTTTATGGTGTACTTGTCACGGAATGAAGATGCTATTATATTCCAAAAATTGATCGAGTAGTTTGTTCTTTTTTTTTAATTTTTTAAAAGAAAATCAAATTTTATGATTTTTAGCGATAAAGTATTTTTAGCAGCAGGTGATGAGACCTTTTTCATGAAGAGGTTGTTAAAGGGGAGGTAACCAGGGATGAATTCGAATGCAATCAAATATGGCAACTGGTTTCTTTAGTATCCAACAAGCTATTTTTTTTTTTTTTTTTTTTTAATTAAAAATAAATAAATTACTTGATCAAGTTATGTGATTTTTGGAATATGCAGTTTTCTTTCCGTGGCATACATCATAAAGACTTTTTTGTATTTGTTTTACTTAACATTTTCATTGTGAGTGCAAATCTAAAATAAGCACCGGACATTCGTAGGAGATTGATTTAGTATTGAATAAAGTAGACAATTGATCCCCCACATTGTGTCCACTATATATGTATATAAAACGTCAAATAGTATTGACTGTTTTTTTTTTTGTTGGTTTATTCATGTTGTTCATATTTATTTATATGTTATTTATATTTATCCATTTTTTTTTTTTTGTATTGTGATTTATTTTTTATTTGTACTGAATTGTAATTTTCTTTGATATTTTCTCCAATTTTCTTTATACATCTTTTTTTTTATCATTAAACAGCGCTTTTTTTTGTTTTGTTTTTTGTTTAATAAATCATTTTTTGGTTGTTGCACAGAATTCTCCCTATATTAAAACGACCCCCCCCCTTGCGCAAAATCCATACAATGTATGTACCAGTGAGAAAACGAACATATATTCCAAAAATGAAGTAGTTTTATACAAGAAAATCAAATTTTAGCGATTATCTTTTGTCACTATTTTGAAATAAACGAAAGGAGATAACTCAATAATTCAAACTTGAAAGATTTTTTTGTTGTAATGACTACAAATTCCCATTAATCGCTTAAAAATGATTTTTATAAAAATTAAAGTACTGGATCAAGTTACATGATTTTTGGAATATATTTTCGTTTTGTTATAGGCATGTACAGTATACAGATTATTCTTTGTTTTTTAAATATAGGGAGAATTTTATACAAGAACCTGTTTTATAAAACTTTTTTTTTTTTTTTTTTTTAAACATTTTTTTCCAAACCCAAAAGATGATGGGTTTATTCCCATTAAAAATTAAACTTTTTTTTTTTTATTCATGTTTTTTTTTTAATTTTTATTTCATTTCAAATTGAATTTTTAATTTATTGGCATCATCGATTTTGTTTCATTTGAAAGTTTAATAATTTAATCACAAATCTTTGACAAAAATAAAAATTATAAAATAAAAAAAAAAATTGTGTTGGTGTCTTTATTTAACACTAGCAGTTCCGCCCGCCTTTGCTCGGGCCCAATGTACTGTTGATAACTTTATGTGCATATATATATATATATATATTTTAAAAAGTTTGACTCAATGTCCAGGTAACCTACATCTAAAATTTCAAGTGTTTAGACCTTAAATTGGTGGAGGAGTTTGGTAGACTCTTTCAACTTTGACCTCTTGGCAGCCAAATTTTCGCCCAAAAACTGATTAAAAAGCTTGTTGCATGTCTGAATACCCTTTATGTAAAATTTCAAATGTTTAGGCCTAAAATTGGCTGAATAGTTTGCTAGAGACCGCAAAGGTAAAATCTTTTGAACTTTGACCCCTTGGAAGCCAAATTTTCGGACAAAAACTGATTAAAAGGTTTGCCCTATGTCTGAATACACTTTATGTAAAATTTCAAATGTTTAGACCAAAAATTGTAATTTGGTATAGACCACAGAGGTCAATTTTTTTTTTTTTTTTTTTTTAACTTTGATCCCAATTTTGACCCCTTAACATTTATTGTTTTGGGCTCAAATCAAATGAAAAAGTTTGAACCATGTCCAAGTATATATGTTTATACTCAAAATTGACGGAGGAGTTTGGTGAGTTTTCAAAGGTCAAATCGTTGAACTTTGACAGCAAAATTTCTGGCCGAAAACGAAAAAGATTTTCCCAAATTTCAATACCCCTTATGTCAAATCTTGTGCCTGTAGACTGAAAATTAACAGAGTAGTTTAGTACGGAAATGTACACACACAATTTCACTTTTATAGATATAAAGATTGCTGACGAAAATGAAGGTAAAAATTGTCCACAGTATATTCTGTAATAACTATTTGCTTACCTACTTGATAATCTCAACGCTGTTTTTTTTTTTTGTTTTTTTTTGTTTTTTTTACATAGGCCACTCAAGGATAAGGGTTAAAGAGTGTAGAGTAGTCAAAAGGACAATATAGTAATCGATAGTAATGGAAGTTCGGTAAAATTTGTTAA
This sequence comes from Euprymna scolopes, assembly GCF_053919585.1. NCBI lineage: Eukaryota > Metazoa > Mollusca > Cephalopoda > Sepiida > Sepiolidae > Euprymna > Euprymna scolopes. Next base: position 14,238,434 of record NC_136525.1, on the reverse strand, counting down.
CTTAAGTGGAACAGCTCATCAGAAACTTGTTCACGTTGGACTTGAAGACAACCATATTATAGAAAGCAGGAAAACGGAAGACAATTCCACAGGCGTGCAGTTCTAAGAAAGAAGCTTTGATCATGGAATCTATGTTTAGGTTTAGGCACAGATAAAGAGTGGGGAGAATTATTGATAATGTTTTCAGCTAGTCGAGTGTTTCTTGTGAAAGTTTGGCGAGGGGGGGGGACCATAGATTGAAGCTCAGTCGAACACTTTCCATGAAAATAACGATAAAGCAGAGACAAAGTCGCAACATCTCTTCTGTGAGATAGAGGTTGCAGCGAAGAGAAAAGGACATCTCCCACCAGGCCAGGTTTCCGTTGTCTTCTCTTTTAGTAGTGTTGTCATCTCTCACCCTGGCCACTGCCAAGGAGGGATCCCCAAGTACAAAATAAAATATAACACACAAACTCTGATAGATTTTTCAAATGTCAGTTGCACTTTTGGTGTGTATGTGACACTATCAATCCTCTACACACTAATCTACATTCTGTCGAGGCTGTGTCTGTCACAATTACAGTTAGCAGATCAGAAGCTGATGCTTCTGATCTGCTAACTGTAATTCTTGTCAACCGTCTTCTCTTTTGGCAGTGTCAAAAGAGGAGGAGGGGCCCACATGGGTTCACAGGAATAAAAAGAAATAAGATAAAATTCAAACTCTGATACTTTCCGCAAATATCAGTCATGTGACGCCATCGATCCTCTAGACCAGGTGTCTCCAAACTACGGCTCGCGGGCTAGATTCTTGGCCCACGGAGCTCTTATGGAAAACACGAAAATATTCTAAATTTAAAAAAAAAAAAATTTTTTTTATTTTTTAAATGGAAAGGTGTGAAAATAGTGTGGTGTATTTTTTTTTTTTTTTTTTTTTTTTAAATCTCATTCTTTTTAACCATTTTTTTTTTGTTAAAAAAAAATGGTTAAAAAGAATGAGATTTAAGCAAACCAATTTCACTAAAAAGAAAATCTAATGAATAATCTATAACAGAAATCTCACCTGTCCGTTTGTATATCTGCCTGCCTAAAACTTTTGACAGAGGCGACGGATTTTCACAAGATCGGTATCATTTTGAAGTTCGACCCTTCGGACAACAATTGTCGAAAAATGGACTAAAAACATTAATTTCTTCACCCTCAACTGGACACTTTTCTGCAATGAGAGGTCACTTTTTCGCCGATATTTTCAAAAGTCATCCCCTCTTTTCGATTGATTTAATTAAACCTTCAACACTTTCAGTTTGGTGATGGACGCAACGGCAAAGACGTCATTTTTTTTTTTTTTTTCATCTTTTCCTCCTTCGCGGTACGGGTTTGAGCATTTTTTTTTTTTTTTTTTTGCTCAACACACACCTCCAAACACCTGGACATTTGAGCAACACCAGGCACCCAGGCTAGTACAGTATAAAATGCAATCTGGACGTGAGGACACTTTGGAAGAAGGATATGCAATAAAATTCTCTTTTAAACTTGAAAAAAAAATGCTACAGAAACGAATGGAGTGCTCCAGACTGCTTTTGGACCAACTTGCATGAATTGAGCATCAGTTTTTTGTGGCATAAAGGAATCTGCAAGGAACGATGAGATGGGTGGGAGGTGTAAGGAAGTTAGAACACCAAAGTTGATTGGCCAAATAAAGAATTTCATGGATAAGAACCATCGTTTGTCTGTAGAGACAATAATTGATGTCAGTGTGGGAACTGTACACACAATTATTCACAAGGAACTGAAGATGTGAAACATTTGTGCAAAGTTTGTTCCAAGGGTGCTCATAGAAGATCAGACTATTTGACTGAGATGCGCATCAAAACAGTTCCTCATCCTCCCTATACTCCAGACCTTGCTCCCTTTGACTTCGGGTTATTCCCTTAGTTTGTTACACTGGCAGCTGTTGAGGGGGTGTACATGGGCTTGCAAGTATGAAAATAAAATATGAAAACGACTGGAACTTGTAATATGAAAAAAAAAAAAAAATAAATAAATAAATAAAGAGTGGGGAGAATTATTGATAATGTTTTCAGCTAGTCGAGTGTTTCTTGTGAAAGTTTGGCGAGGGGGGGGGACCATAGATTGAAGCTCAGTCGAACACTTTCCATGAAAATAACGATAAAGCAGAGACAAAGTCGCAACATCTCTTCTGTGAGATAAAGGTTGCAGCGAAGAGAAAAGGACATCTCCCACCAGGCCAGGTTTCCGTTGTCTTCTCTTTTAGTAGTGTTGTCATCTCTCACCCTGGCCACTGCCAAGGAGGGATCCCCAAGTACAAAATAAAATATAACACACAAACTCTGATAGATTTTTCAAATGTCAGTTGCACTTTTGGTGTGTATGTGACACTATCAATCCTCTACACACTAATCTACATTCTGTCGAGGCTGTGTCTGTCACAATTACAGTTAGCAGATCAGAAGCTGATGCTTCTGATCTGCTAACTGTAATTCTTGTCAACCGTCTTCTCTTTTGGCAGTGTCAAAAGAGGAGGAGGGGCCCACATGGGTTCACAGGAATAAAAAGAAATAAGATAAAATTCAAACTCTGATACTTTCCGCAAATATCAGTCATGTGACGCCATCGATCCTCTAGACCAGGAGTCTCCAAACTACGGCTCGCGGGCTAGATTCTTGGCCCACGGAGCTCTTATGGAAAACACGAAAATATTCTAAATTTAAAAAAAAAAAAATTTTTTTTATTTTTTAAATGGAAAGGTGTGAAAATAGTGTGGTGTATTTTTTTTTTTTTTTTTTTTTTTAAATCTCATTCTTTTTAACCATTTTTTTTTTGTTAAAAAAAAATGGTTAAAAAGAATGAGATTTAAGCAAACCAATTTCACTAAAAAGAAAATCTAATGAATAATCTATAACAGAAATCTCACCTGTCCGTTTGTATATCTGCCTGCCTAAAACTTTTGACAGAGGCGACGGATTTTCACAAGATCGGTATCATTTTGAAGTTCGACCCTTCGGACAACAATTATCGAAAAATGGACTAAAAACATTAATTTCTTCACCCTCAACTGGACACTTTTCTGCAATGAGAGGTCACTTTTTCGCCGATATTTTCAAAAGTCATCCCCTCTTTTCGATTGATTTAATTAAACCTTCAACACTTTCAGTTTGGCGGTGGACGCAACGGCAAAGACGTCATTTTTTTTTTTTTTTTTCATCTTTTCCTCCTTCGCGGTACGGGTTTGAGCATTTTTTTTTTTTTTTTTTTTTTTTTTGCTCAACACACACCTCCAAACACCTGGACAACACCAGGCACCCAGGCTAGTACAGTATAAAATGCAATCTGGACGTGAGGACACTTTGGAAGAAGGATATGCAATAAAATTCTCTTTTAAACTTGGAAAAAAAAAATGCTACAGAAACGAATGGACTGCTCCAGACTGCTTTTGGACCAACTTGCATGTATTGAGCATCAGTTTTTTTGTGGCATAAAGGAATCTGCAAGGAATGATGAGATGGGTGGGAGGTGTAAGGAAGTTAGAACACCAAAGTTGATTGGCCAAATAAAGAATTTCATGGATAAGAACCATCGTTTGTCTATAGAGACGATAAGTGGACAGTTTGATGTCAGTGTGGGAACTGTACACACAATTATTCACAAGGAACTGAAGATGTGAAACATTTGTGCAAAGTTTGTTCCAAGGGTGCTCATAGAAGATCAGACTATTTGACTGAGATGCGCATCAAAACAGTTCCTCATCCTCCCTATACTCCAGACCTTGCTCCCTGTGACTTCGGGTTATTCCCTTAGTTTGTTACACTGGCAGCTGTTGAGGGGGAGTACATGGGCTTGCAAGTATGAAAATAAAATATGAAAACCACTGGAACTTGTAATATGAAAAAAAAAAAAAAAAAAAATACAATGAAAAATAAAAAAAACAAATTTTTTTAAATCGTACTTGTTTAGGTTAATCATGACATTAAAAAAATGAAAATATTGAAAAATAATTATATTGTACATACCTGCTATGGAATAAAGTTTAAAAAAAAAAAAAAAAAAATTTTCACTTAATTTGATAAATGCTTCTTATACCAAAAAAAAAAAAAAAAAAAAAAAAAAAGCAGAAGTGAATGTTTATTTTTATTAACTTTGCAAATCCAATGAAACAGATTTTGGTTGTAATTTTGAAGAGTCATTTGTGGAAAAATCAGAATTTGAACGATGCGTGCGACGCATGTGACTTTTTAGCAAAGATTTGTGCGTGAAATTTTTACTGCATTGCTCGCAAACAAACGGCCTCAAATCCGCATGCAAAGACGAGTGAATTTGAAGGTTCGTGCGATTTGAAAAACACCGACCACACTCAGCACAAACAAATGGCTTCTCCGCAGTATGGACTTTGGCGTGTCTACGCAGCCCTGACTGGCACGAGAATCGTTTGCTGCATGTTTTGCAGGAATACGGCCGGATTTGGCTGTGTACAAAACCATGACGCTTCAGCTGCGAGCGATCAGAAAATTCACGAGGACATGCAGAACAAGTAAACGAACGCTCGCCCGTGTGTGTTCGGTTGTGGGCTTTCAGGTGGGAAGCTTGATTAAAGGACTTGCTGCAGATTATACAAGTGTGCGGACGGGAGCCAGAGTGTGTCAGTTGATGCCGCTGAAGATCTGAACGTCGCGCAAATGCCTTCTTACACAGCACACAGCTGTAGGGTCGTTTGCCGCTGTGAATTTGGCTGTGTCGTTTTAGCTCAAAGGGTCGCGAAAAGCAGCGATCGCAGAGCTGACATCGATGGGGTTTCTTACCCTCGTGCGTAGCAACATGACGGTGTAGGTGGGTCGGAGTTAGGAAGGCGCGGCAACAGACTGGACAAACGTGCTCTCTCTTTTGCTTACCATGCGTCTTCTGGTGGCGATCTCGATCGGCACTTCGAGAAAAGGCCTTTTCACACTGGTCACATTTGTGCGGACGATGGTCTGTGTGAGTCAGCTGGTGGCGTTTCAGGTGGAAGTTCCGTTTAAACTCTTTTGAACAGATCTGGCATCGGAGGGACTTTTTGGTTCCGATGTCTTCTGGGGCCAATCGCAGGGTCTCGGTGTTGTCAAAAGCTTTGAGTGGGCAACTGGTTTCAGAACTAATAGCAGGTTCTATCAACTGAAAGTCCTGAGATGAAGCAATTAAACTAGTAGAAAAAGGGTCATCCAAAATGACTGGGTGATCAACCCTTTCTTCTGCCATGGCACACGTCCGACAGACTAGAGAAGGAGATTCAATCTGAAATTAAAAAAAAAAAAATATTACAAATAGATTTCATACAAGGAAATAGTGTTTATTTTATCTATACTATTAATAAAATTCTGTGTGTGTGTTTCCATGAAAGGTATGAGTCCCTAGATTGTCTTTATCTATGTATGGTTCATAACGAAAAAAAACACACTCACAAAAGAAAACAAAAAACACACACTCACAAAAAAAAAAAAAAACCACACTCACAAAAAAAAAACAAAAGAAAACACACACTCACAAAAAGCCTGAAATAAGGGTCTTTGGGCCGTTTTGTGTAATTCTCGAAAAAGTTACCTGCCCATGTCAACAGAATTTAGCACTGTGTCGCAGTAACATGTTTCGGCATACGGACAGGACTTGTGGCCAAATGGATAACACATCTGACTATGGATCAGAAGATTCAAGGTTCAAATTCTGGCAAGTTCGTAATTATTTTATCCAACGTTTACTCATTATCCTTACCCTGAGTTAGGGTATTTTTGCTTTTCAGTGATTTTGTTTTGTGCATATGGGAATTTCTCATACTCCGAGTTCACAAGGTAAGCGTTGATGGTAAGACGATGTTGAGTGTACTTGATTTTGTGTCTGACTCTGTGTTGTGTGTGCCGACATGGCATAGCCGCTAGTTTTAAATATAGAACTGAGCCAAATGAGATGAATCAATAAGTACTAATAAATACTCAGTAACATTGTGCTACATAGTTCAATACAAAAACAAATTACTTTGTAAGAGATATTTTTTTAATTTACTCCTTCAGTCCAGCACCTTTTGGCAGGCAATGTTCCCCCCCCCCTCTTCTAATATATGATATCCAGGATTTGGAGAGAGTTCAGAGATCAACTACTCGAAATGGTGCGGAGGCTATCAAATCTGCCCTATGAAAGCCGATTTAAAAAGCTTAACATTTTTTTCTCTTGAGCGCCAACGATTACACTGATCTCATTTTGGCATACATGCTCATCAATAAGCATTATGATATACCTCAGGCCCTATTATTAACTCCTGCACCAGACAGAGGTTAACGTGGATCCTACAAGAAACTATTTCATTGGGGATTTTGATTAAACCGAAGGAGGGAAGCTTTCTCAATCATAATCCCTGAACCTGGGAAAAGACTTCCAAGGGAGGTAATAGATGCATCCAGGGCAACAATTCAAGATGAATTTGGACAGGCGCTGAGCTAGGTGTATCATAATTTTTGACACCCCTAACACGAAACTGCAAATAAAATATAAAAAACTCGTAATTTCTCTTTTAAAAGTGGGTTGTTTATTTTCTTTATGGATTATACTTCCAAAATAAACTATTAAAGTTGTATAAAAAGTAATAGAAATATTTAAAAAAAAATAGTAATGAAATTAATTGAATGTTACGAGTTCAGTATTTTTCAATTCTTAAACTTTAAAAATCTATCAAAATTTTTCTATTAATTCTATTTTTACGATATTTTCAGGGTCAATGTGAAATGTTATGCTCTTTCCAATAAACCGAATATAATATCTTTTTTTAAAAGAATAAGTGAAGAAATAACCCTGTTTAAATATCAAAATAAAAATAAAAACGATGTTAAACTTCTGTAACCCCCCCCCCAAAAAAAAACAGCGAACAAACGTAAAATTTCTTTAAAAAGGAAATCGGAAAAACGAAAAGCATAAATCAGGGAGAAAGACGATGGACGTTTTGTGAAAAACGAAAACAAAAAACACAGTGAAAAGCGAAGAAAAAAATGGCATAAATAACCCTTTGATTCGCTTAAATCCAATGGTGCGTTTCACCCAGTAGAAAACATAGAACGAAAAGGAACGTTAAAATGCCATTCCATTATTTTTTTAAGCAACTACGACCCCAAACCGGGGTTTCTTCGTACTGTCCCTTGTGAACGAATCTGCAACAGTGTAAGTGGTAGCGGTGGTAGGAGGAATTTAACAGAGAGAAAAGATTTTACAACTTCCATTGACTCTAACCGATTTTGGCCATGAACTCTCACCAGAAAAAATATAGAAATCCACGATTATCAAGGAAGTGTAGAGATAATAGGCCAATAACACACCTCAGATAATGCGCTGCAGTTTGTGCATATTACATTTGCATGTAATCTCTTGATTTTCAATCCTATTAAGGTCAAAATCAGAAGGGAAAAATCAGTTCATTTCATATATATATAGGGATAATACAGATTTTGAAAAAAAAAAAAAGACTTGGGTGTTATCAGTTAGAATCGAAACTAAAACATTCAGCACTCCAGCCGCATTCCCTACCATTTGAGCTATCGGCAGATAGGTAAAAAGGTCTTAAAATCAAACTACTTCAAGCTATAAATTAATTTTTTACATGCATAAAAGTAAAAGAAATATGTCGGCAATTTGAAATGAAGGCTTTGCATTTCAACTTGCCAATATATTTCTGTACGCGTTATTTTGTTTCATGATTAGTGCAAATTATATGGAAAAAATATCCGCAAAGAATGAAATTTAAAAAAAATAAACATTTTAAATTTTGGGGATGACTTTTTTTATATAAATTTAATAAAATAAAGATGAATTGAGACAGATAATCGATTTGTTTCTCAATTAGGGAGGGAGGGGCATTAATTTTATTCATTCAATTTTCTTATATATATATATATATATATATATATATATATATATATATATAAATGGATTCTCCTGTCAATTTCGACATATGAGCTCTACCACAACAACTAAGTTGTTCGAAATCCACACAAATGATTTGTTTTATAGTGGTGAAGGCTTTGTGTAGAACCAATCAATTTGGTATTACTGCTAACCTTTGTCAGTGCAGATGACTGTCACAGGACAGAGTATACAGTAGACCGCAGGTTTTTACATCAGTTTCCTTCTCGTAGATTCATGACTTAACGAAGACTGCGGGTGCATCTCTTCCAGTGAATTAATGCTCCCCCAGATACCAACCTGAAAATTTCTATAACTCGGCGCGGTACATACAAACATACACATTATACATATCTATCTATATATATATATCTATAAAAGTGAACGTGTCTGTGTACATTTTCCAATGCAATAACTCTGTCGATTTTCAGTCTATAGGCGCAAAATTTGATATACAGGGCACTGAGATTTGGGAAAATCTTTGTAATCCATTTTCAGCCAGAAATTTGGCTGTTAAGGGTTCAAAGTTCAACGATTTGACCTTTGAGAACTCTACCAAACTCCTCCGACAATTTTGGGTCTAACCATTGAAATTTTAGATATAGGTTCTTTGGACATGGATCTAACTTAATAGCTTAATTTGAGCCCAAAACAATAAATGGTCAAAGTTTAAAAAAAAAAAAAAATTGACCGCTGCGGTCTCTACCAAAATAGTTAGACAATTTGTGGTCTAAACATTTAAAATTGACATAAAGGGTATTCAGAGATAGGGCAAGCTTTTTAATCGGTTTGAGTCAAAAAATTTTAGTTACCAATATATAAATGTATGTATGTTTGCATGTCTGCCTAAAACTTTTGACAGAGGTGACAAATTTTACCAAGATCAGTATCGTTTTGAAATTCGACCTTTCAGACGACAAATATAAAAAAATTGGCTAAAAACATCAATATCTTCCCCTTCAACTGGGCACTTTTCTACAGTGGGGGGGGGGTTGCTTTTTTTGCCAATATTTTGGAAAGTCATCCTCTCCTTTCGATTGTCTAGCTTTAATTTAAACATAAGTCACTTCCGGTTTGTCGGTGGTCGTAACAGCAAAGACGTCAGTTCCCCCCCCCCATCCCGTTCTTTTCCTCCTTTGCGGTACGGGTTTGAGCCTGCCTTCCTACTACCACTTTTTTTTTTTTTTTTCCTTTGCTCAACAGACACATCCAAACACCCGGGCAATGCCGGGCTGAAATGCTAGTATATATATATATATATATATATATATATATATATATATATATATATATATATATAGAGAGAGAGAGAGAGATTGGGAGGTTAAAAATTTTAAACATTTTAGATTTTTTTTTTTCTGATGGGGAGGTTTTTTTTTTTTTTTTTTTTATAAATTTTAAAATTTGCATCCCCACCACTCACAAAAAAAAAAAAAATAACTATGATTGAAAATACCCGTGTTTAGCTAAGTAAAAGTAATGAACACAAATCCATAGGTAAATTTTACAATCAGTACGATTATCTACACTTTTTTTTTTTTTTGTCAAGAATTTATTTTTTGAGGTTGGTCACTGAATGCGAGTTATGTTTTTCTGGCCTCCGCAAAGTCAAAAGCGTTGAAAAGAAGAGAGTCTGGGAAGCGACGGATGAAGCGACTGGTGATTAAAAATATTTATCATTTTTATCAACAGCTGAAGATTTTTTTAAAAACAAAATCAAATAGAACAGACGATTAAGAGAATCGTTTTTGGCATTGGAAAATAGGGACAAATTTTTCCCATTCTGATACCCCAAAAAGTTCCGATTTCTCCGATTTCGATAATTCACCCCGACACCAGTTAAAACTAAAATAATTTTTTTAAATAAAATATTTCCATATGTTTCTTTTGTATTTCGTTTCATGCTTAGTGAATTCTGTTCCATATTCACATCAAATGTATCCATTTCCACCATCTTAATTTTGGGAACACAGTTGTAGAGACTGCCTTAAAATCACATCAATTAATCATAAATTAATTAGTTTTACTAGCGGGGGGGGGGGGGTACCCGGCGTTGCCGGGTGTTTGGAGGTGTGTGTGGTTTTGGGCAAATCAAAACTCTGAGGGGGGGAAGGTAAAATAAAAAAAAAAGTTTTGATAGGTAAGCATGAGGATCGAACCCTTGAGACGAAGTTGGAAATTAAAGTGTGAAAAAAAATGCAACGTTAACCATTGGGCCACCGCGAAATACTAACGGAAACACGTTTTAATTTATTTAAGTATTTAGAATTGGCAGGTGCACGTTTTAATGACTTAATGAAATCAACTTTGACTGCGGGGTAGTATTTCATTTACTGCGGGAACGCTTTTTTTATTTTTATTTTCCCCAAGATGTTGGGGGGGGGGACCAGCTCCCCATAAAAAGGGGATTGTCCAAATTGAATAGCAATTGTCTGATATAAGGAAAATATTTCCACATTGATCAAATCTGATTGCTTTTGGACATTTCCGGCGATCGCGACCGGAAAAATACCACCAGTATTAGTGTCGCTTTTATTATACAAAAAAGTCTAATCCACATGCGGCAAGCGAAAAATGTTGAATATTTATCTTCCCAAAGTCGAGCAAATTAAATAGACAGGCGACCTCCGTTGTTAACTCGTAGATATTGTGATTTATATGTGATATAAAAAGTGTTAAGAAGTTGTGAGCCGACCGACCGCTTCTCGGAAAAAAGCCTTTCTTGGACATACACAAAAAGTGAACATACACACATATTCGCTTTTATATATATAGATTTAAGAAAACTGAATTCTATGACGTGCCAGATGGGAGAGTAGTTTAGGACGCATTTATATTCAACTTGATTCGACTAACGAGATTTACCTATATCTCTATAAATGTATGGCACAATCACGTTGACACACCGGGTCTTGCCAGGTAACCAAGTTAAGCAACATTGAGCCCGGCCATTTGGGAAGGCGAAGCGCTGAACGTACTGTCATGGTCCTAGGTCTGGAAAACGCCGGAGGAAGAAAAATAAGACCCAAGAGTGGACATAAGTCGAGCAGTGGACGTAAGTCCATGGCAGAAAGAAACCAAACAATTGCGACGTTGCTAAGGTGAAGCTATTTTTAGAATTGATGTAAGGCGATGCTGCGAGGTCATGTAGGGGACACCGGGCGCAGCCGAGGAGGAGAGAGGGAGAGAAAGAAAGGAGAAGTGAAGAAAAAAAGAAAAGGAAATTCTTGGTTGGACACTGGACGCGAGTTATGTTTCTCTGGCCCATCCCCCCCCCCCCCGTAAAGTCAAAAGCGTTGAAAAGAAGAGAGTCTGGGAAGTGACGGATGTTTTTCACTGGGTGCTGAAAAGTAAGAGAAAAAGAACAAAATAGAAATAACATGAAGAGGAAAAAGGATTTTCTTCCTTGTGCGTCTCGTCAAGTGATTATCAAGTTGGATTCGAATGTGAGAAAAAGATTTGTGAAATTCTTTTTGTCTCTCCCCTACCAAAAAAAGAAACGTATGTCGTTCGCAACCTGACATATTAATCGACCGGAATTTATCAGCGCAAATGTATATTTTGGCAAACTGTTGATTTCATCTCGGAACTGATCCCCCCTCCCCCCAGTTTCTCTGGGATTAATGGCGACTACCTTTTTCCTCCATCATCAAACTTTTTTTTTTTTGCTGTTTCATTTCTAGACTATTTTGTTTGTTTATAAAAATAAATAAATAAAAATACCCCCCCCCCAAAAAAAAATATATATATAACTATATTTCTGCCTCCGGCCTCCTCATTCTTACGTGTTGAATTTTTGTCTCATATTTTTCTTTGCACGCTTCGCTTCTAACCGTTTTCAGTGGAGATTCGGGAAAATTTGATAGACAATTAAATTTGCTTACACCCAACTGGATTCAGGTGATAGCTTGATGGGAACCAACCGAGTATTCATTTTTGGGGGTATAGTCCCTTGCCCTTCTCTAAGCCGGGTGCACACATGATCCTAAGTCTGTGTGCTAGAGTCAAAATTACTTCTGTGCATTTAAACCCAGACCAAGACTGTAATAGTACCTTCTAGGAAGGTTGAACATGGGGCCCAGCACCCTCACCCTGAAAAAGAATTCCTTGCTACAAAAGCATCTACAAAGTTGTGGATGGCCTATGCCCCTCCAGGGGCTCAAGGCTATGGATCATGGAAGAGATTATCGATGGCTGGCAAAAATACTCAATTGCTAAAAATCGTCAAAATTGATTTTCAATAAGAAAAAAAAAATCTACATCAATTTACGTAATTTTTGGAATGTGACATCTTCATTCCGTGATGAGTACATACCCCCCCAAAAAAAAAATTAAGGATTTAGAAGAAAAGCCAAGAAACGAAAACAAATAAAGGTAAAAAATTCAAATATGACAATTAAATGTTACCAAAAGCAAGATACGTTGCTCTTCTACCTACCTGGGTAAGTTTTGTGTGGTTTAGCATATTTATTTTGTTGGATTTTTACCCTAAACAAGGCACAGTGCCACTTTAATGTAGGGGGCTACTATCTAGGACATAATTAGTAGGGATACTATGTAGGGAGCTGAGCAGCAAAATGTCCGTTCAAAAAAAGAAATGTATGTTGTTCGCAACCCGACATATTAATCGACCGGAATTCTTCTGCATGTCAGTACAGTTGGGGAAGCAGGAATCCGGAAGGGAATTCCAAAGTCTAGCAATTCTGGGAAAGAAACTATTAAAGTAAAAGACTTTCTGGCATCTGGGGATCTTTACTGTGAAGGGGTGGGACTTTGCTGCTTGTCGGGGGGTATTTACGTCGATGGATACAAGGGCTTGTAATTCGTTGCCGCACCCGCCATTAAAATACTTATAAAACAGGCAGAGGGATGCAACATTTCGTTGATAGGACAGAGACTGAAGCTTAGATGGAAGTTCAGGACCTATCAGGTTGGCAACTCGCTTTTGAACCTTGTCCAGGAATGAGAAACTAGTAGCAGATGCACCCAAATGTGACAACAATACTCCATACATTTTTTTAAATTTTTTTTTTATTACATTTTCACCCCAAACAAGGCACATTGCCACTTTGGTGTAGGGGGCTACTATCAGGGGAAACATCTACTGGGGTACTATGTAGGGATTTGGGCAGCAAGATGTTGGTTCACGTTGCACTTGACTTATGCATGTCAGTACAGTTGGGGAAGCAGTGACCTGGAATGGAATTCCAAAGTCTATCAGTTCTGGGGAAGAAACTACTGGAGTAGAAAGATCTTTTACATCTAGGGATCTCTACAGTGTGGGGGTGGGATTTTGCAGCTTGTCGGGTCTGTCGAGGGTGTTCACGTCGTGGGGGCACAAGTACTTGCAGTTCATTAGAGCATTCACCATTAAAATACTTGTAGAAAAGGCAGAGGGATGCAACGTTTCCACGATGGGACAGAGGCTGAAGCTTAGATGCCAGTTTAGGGCCTATCAGATTTGCGACTCTCTTTTGAACCCTGTCAAGGAGCGAGAGACTAGTAGCCGAATACATGGGCGAATGGTGATCTTGTGGAGGTACAGGATATTTTCAGGCATAAGTAACTTTCTAGCACGATAGAGAGAGAGCCCACCTTCTTTGCAGCAGCCTTGGCAATGCTCTCGATGTATCTGTTCCAACTCATGTTCTTGTGAATGTTAAGCCGAGGAGTTTTAATAAAGTACATTCAGGTAATGTATCTTTAGCCATAGCTAGAGGTGGTTGGGAAGGTTTCTTATTGTTTATAGTTAAGATCTTGATATTTTTTTTTTTCAATAGTAAAATGATTCTAGGTTTTCATTGTTAAAAATATGCACGCTTGCATGTACAAAATCACCACCAATGATAATATAAATTACATTGCTTAATATTTAGAATACTACTTGTTTGTGCCAAATTTAAATGCGATATTCGTTTTCAGCTTACCTGAAAACCTATAAGAGTCGCCATTTTAAAGGTGATCAGTAAGGTGCAAAGAAAGTTAAAATTTACCCCCCCCCCAACCAAAAAATGAAAAATTCTTTATTCAAACCATAAAAGTTTGAAAAAAGACTTAAAAAATATAACCATTACAATAAGAATATATTTAGGATTTTTTTTTTTTTTTTTTAAACCAAACATCAGGTGTTGGCAAGCTATTATTTTGTAAAATCAAAGATAAAAATTGAAAAAAAAACAAAAAAAACAAGGTGCTTCTATATTCAATTTGAAGACACCAGTGACCCTTTCCAGATCTGGTCGCAGATCTTCAGCACTAAGTAGATGTCCAAGACATTTCACTGATGATTTGGATATTTTTGCATTTTTCTGTGTTGAATGTAATGCCAGCAGCCTGAATTTTTTTTTGTGCATTTTTTAGTTGGGCATCATGTTCTTGTTGATCTTTTTCTCCATATCATCATATTTTTCCACGTCATCTTGCATGCATATTGCTCTGATTTAATTCTCTCATCATCATCATGACGGGCTCCTTGTCCGGACCAATGTGACTCTTCCTCTCCAGAGTTTCCTGTCTTCCATCAGTTGCCTCAGATCTTCAGGTTCACAGTTGGCGTCGTGTGCTATTTGTTGGATGTACGTGGATCTAGGTCGTCCTTTGCTTGCGCGTCCGTGTCGTGAAGTCCATAGCAATACATCACTCACCAATTCATGCTTGCTCCTCAAACAATGACTGGCAAATCGTAGGCGTCTTTCTCTGATGGTATTAGATATGGCAGGTAGATTGCCATAAAGTTGCTGCTTCGTGGGATGATTTTGCCAAGATATATTTAATATTGTTCTTAGCATATGGGTGTATGTGCCGTCTAGTTTTCTTTCCAATCTTTTGGTGAGTGTCCAGGTTGTAGCACCGTAAACAAGGACAGATTCTACCACTGCCCTGAAGAACTGCCTTTTCAGTTTGTCAGCCAGTCTCGAAGTCCATACTGAATGTAGCCCATCCAATGCGGTCCATGCTTTTGAGATGCAAATTCCGATATCTCTCTCTGTGGAAACTATGTTGCTGCCCAGATACGTAAACTCTTTTTAATTCTCTAGTACTTGTAATATGCGCCTCTGGTAAATCTCACTAGCTGATGAAATACCAAATGGGAGGTGGTTGTTTAGGGAGTGGAGTTAATGCTTTTCAGGCACTCCCTAATAAAATAAATATTTCAACACAAGCTACTGAATAAACGAACAAACGACTTTGTAAAACTTGCAAGGAAAAGGTTTATTGAAGTAAGGCGAGATGCCATTTAGATATAGCTGGGATAGAACTCGTCTGCCTTTGCCTGGTAGTTATTCCCAAGTGGGGATCGTCGATACCGATGTAGGCAGAGAGAGAGAGAGTGAGGAAACAGGTTTACTCTCTTTGACGTCTCGCTGGAAAAGGAAAGAGTTTTTCTTGTCCGGGACGGAAGCAGTTATAGTTCCTTAAGGGGATAAGGAAGATCCCTGCGCTATGCCTCTGATTGGTCAGTATGTGTCATATCGCACAGTCAGGGGAGGCACTGACGCACAAGAAAAGAGTTCTATTTTTTTCTGCTACAGTTGAATTGGTATCGTCCAAATGGGGTAATGAAGGTCATCAGCGCACAGGATTCTGATGAGAGTGGAATCTATCAATATCCGCTGTTGGCGTCCAATTTTCTCATGATTTTTACTTCCCCTAACTGGGCCAAAAAGTGGTCAACCGTGGGGGAGCATGTGGAGTTCACGTTCTATGTACTTATTGAGAGTTTTGTGAGATCTAAACAAATCCTAATCTTCCCGTTTGGTTTCGGTACTACCACCATAAGGGAACACCATTCGGTGGGTTTGTCAATCTTGCTTATGACCCCCAGCTTTTCCATTCTCAGGAGTTCTGCCTGTGTTTTCTCCATCAAGGGTAGTAGTATGCGCTGTGGCGTGGGTACTGATTATGGACTCGCATCCGGGTGTAACAGTATGTTATATTCCTCCCCAAATGTGAATAGGCCAGGCATTTCCTTTTTTGGATCAAATAGTCGTTTTTGGCTCCTGATGGTATGTAAGTTTGGGTAGACGGTTACAAGCTTAAGTGCCTCGATGGCTTGTCTTCCTAACAGCAGCTCCTCAAGATTGGGGATAATAAATATCCGCTGTTCTGTTGAAAGCTCTTTATGCGAGACAGTAGCCTCGTAGGAGATGTCCTTTTCTCCTCCTTGCAACCTCTATCTCACAGAAGAGATGTTGCGAGTTTGTCTCTGATGTATCGTTATTTTCATGGAAAGTGTTCAACTGAGCTTCAATCTATGGTCCCCCCTCGCCAAACTTTCACAAGAAACACTCGTCTAGCTGTAAACACTATCAATAATTCCCCCCACTCTTTATCTGTGCCTAAACCTAAACGTAGATTCCATGAACAAAGCTTCTTTCTTAGAACTGCACGCCTGTGGAATTGTCTTCCGTTTTCCTGCTTTCCGGCTGACTACAATATGGTCGTGTTCAAGTCTAAAGTAAATAAGTTCTTGATGAGCCGTTCCATATAAGTTATTAAATTTACCAAATTTTCATTACTAATGATTACTATATTGACCAATTTCTGCTGTACACTCTTTAACCCTTATCCTTGAGTGGCCTCTGGGCCTTGATAATGTGGTGATGCCTTTGTAAAAAAAAAAAAAAAAAGAAGTTGCACTGATCATTCCAGATACTTTGAGTGGAATACATCTTGGACAACGAAGGATTTGGTAGGTGTCCCAGAGGTCTGGTAGGTCCCTCCTTAATTTGTAAATGTGTTCAGGAATTGCGGTCACATCTGCCCGAGAGTCAGTGGCACTTCATTGATGGCAATATCGGTTTGCCAAGGTTTATCCGTACTGATCTCTGATATCATCAGGACACCAAGGTATGCACTCTGGTCACTTTCAGTCATCCGAACTATGTTTAATTTCATGCAGCCTTCTCGTGTGGCAGCACTGGGCATAGTGGCCAATCCTATCACAATTGTTTCTGATGGTGGGTTTTGTTATTGCAGCGGTGGCACTCAGCCTCCAGTCTATGCTACTGTGTATGTTCATTTTTTTTTTTTTGACGATTCTCAAAGTAAAATTTTCGTCTGGATTGGATCTTGTCATGATTTTACTCTGACCTTGTCTGCAAATTCTAACAGAATGGACAGCAATGTCATCAATACCATCAGCCTGTTCTTCACCATCGATGATGTTTCTTAAGATACAGTCAACAGATCGATTTAAAAATATATATAATATATAGTATTAAACAAAAGCAGTATTATGTACTTAATTGACACGCCGAAAATCGTAATGTATCAAAAAACTACAAAAAAATTCACAAAGCATCCAAAATCTGAGGGGCTACCTTAAGGGCTAAATACATAGCCATTAATTCCAAAGTGGGAAGTGACTCCCCCTTAATGGGAGCCACTCTGGCCTTTGTAAACAACAGGGAACATTTAGCTCCCTGTTTCGCATACAAGGTGAGTCCGTACGCGTTTTTCGACGCGTCACAGAAACATAAATTTGACAGAACGATTTTCAGACAATACACGCCTGGGAAATTCAAATTTCCCCAAATTATTTAGATCCTTGGTTTTGTCACAGGTTAATGAGCTCTTCAGGAATCCGCTCATCCCAAGACAACTTGTTTTTCCAGATCCAGCTGACAAGGATCTTCCCCTGTATCATGACGGAGAGAAGCCATGATAAAGGATCATATACTCCTGATATTTGCGAAAAAAATCCTCCGTTTGGTATTAACCCCAAGGTCGACTAAAGTGGGAGAGAGTTTGAATGTATCTCGAAGAGGATCATATTGGTATCCCAATACCTTCTCAAAGGCTGGGAAGGGAGATGAAATAGTTTCATCCTCCAATATTTTATCTTGTATCTTAGAGCAGTTAGAATTGCAGATCGAATCCTGCCTCTAACAATCTACTGCAAACATTGTTATAAAAAAGTAAGGATTCTCCATCACAACTGATGGTGACAAGATTATCCATGGAAAAATTGTTGGAAATAGCATGCGAAGCTGAATCCTTCACATATTTTTCTACATGGAATTTTAATATGAAGTTCAGTATGAAGGGGCTAGTATTGAACCCAAATATAATTATTTTTTATTTATTTTTTTTTTTTTACATGGAGGTCACCACTTATCAAGGCCCGAAGGCCACTCAGGGATAAGGGTTATTGCGTGTACAGTAATCAATTAGATAGTATTGTAGTAATCATTAGTATTGAGGGTTTTGACAGAGTGTCTTACTTAAGGAGGCGGTTTGTCAGGAGTTTGTTTATGTTGGACTTGAAGACGTCCAAGTTGTAGTCAGGTGGGAAACGGGCAAGCGGCAGAGAGTTCCACTGGCGTGCAGTTCTAAGAAAGAAGCTTTGCTCATGGAATCTACGTTTGGATTTAGGCACAGATAAAGAGTGGGGAAAATTGTTGACAATAGTTTCAGCCAGACGGGTGTTTCTTGTGAAAGACTGGCGAGGGGGTACCTGTATGTACATAATCTGTCACCCTTCTTAAGAAAAAAAGCAAAATCTGTTTTTATTCTCTTCCGATTTAAGATAAATTTGTAAAAAGGCTTTCTTTATATCGCCTAGAAGGACATATTCGTTTTTCTGAAAAACAGCAATAAATCTAATAATTTAGCAGTTAAGTTTATGCCAATGTAGGCAGTGTCATTAATTAATGTCTCCTCTCGACGTTTCAGGGAGCAGTTAAACACGGGACAAATTCTTGTTGCCACTCCAGGTCCCTCTTTAATAACAGGTCTATGAGGAACCGAAATATAATCTTAATAATTCTCAGGCGGGACAAAAAACTGTTCCACTATTCCACATTCCTCATAATCCTCAAACACTTGGAGGTACTCATTATACATCCCCTTCCTTTCTAAGGACTTTGCCACTCTCTCCATTATCTTTAAAGAAGGCACAAAGTTACTTTTTACATGTGGGTTGGTTGTTTTTGTTTTACGGCATATCAACCCTTTTCGGGTTATTTAATGCCGAATCCAAAGATTTTGAAGAAAAATTTTTTTAATAGAATATATTTGTTGTTTCCATGTCGGTTTCTATTTAACCCATAGTTGGAACCCTAACAGGTACTACCACTCCGGGTCAGAGTGGACCTGGGAGCAATGATAATTAAAGGGTGGCTCCACATTCCCCAAAGCCCACAAGCTGGGGCCTCACCATCGGATATAGTTTAAGGTCATATCCAGGACCCCCATTGAGGGACTTTTACTCTCTGCAGGGGAGCAGTCGGCGTATTCTAATGCCCCACCGACAGGGCCATTTTACATGTGGGAGTTTATCATGATGCCACGGTAAATTTATATAGTATTTTCCTTCCCTTAAGACAATGGAGTCTTTAAACTTTAAATCTTCTCTTTATCCACGGCAGATAATTTGACCTCTTTGTCGATAACCAATGAGCCAAGAGTGAGTAACTTCTCTACCCCTCTATATATTATTCCTTAATTGGAATTCATTTTTGAGATGATCATTATATATATTAATTCATTTTTATTTCGGGGCCCGTGACACAGTTGATAGAGACATTGAATCTCTACAGTTCCAGATGAACATTGTCTGAAGATAGTGGTTTCAATCCCACCCAAAGCGTGCCAGAGGTTTACTTGGCCAAAAAATGTGGTGAGACGACAACAACTACGGATGGCAGTGATGGCTGAGAATGTAGTTAGGAGATTCGAAGTTCCTATCCGTCGCGGTTACCACCAGATGGATAGTTGGCCGAAACGTTGTGAATAAACAAACCAATAAAAGATGAAAAACAACAACTAATAAAGATGAGAATAATAGTCCGAAATAAAAATAAATATTCTCTACCCCTCGTTCAACTGTAGATTCGGAGAAGAAAGGTTTTAATCCATCCTCAGAGGAGAGGGTCGGATTTAGAACGGAATTGATTAAATAGCTGTTGCATTCAGGAAAGGATTTCACAATGCTATTAAAGGGAGGCAAATCTATTTTACTCAAATCCTTATTCAAAAAATGCTGGCTCTCGCCAAATGGAATTACGTAATCATCGTGTCTTCATGCGTTGCCATTAAGACACCCAACCACTCTGACATTATTTAATTTACCCAAAAGGTCCAAACCAATTATTCCGTTGATGGGAGTTCTGTTTAAATTCTTATAACCGGGACAGAACCGGAATCCCTTTTGAGTTAAGTTATTAACACCTTTATCAAAATTATCAACTTCGAATTTTAAATTCAAATCCCTGGAAAATAACGCCTCAAATTTGAAAGGATTTTGATCACCTAATTTTTATAGATATATTGTACTCCTGCAATCTCAAGGAGTCACTGCCAATTAACGTGTTCACCTTCTTGGGTTTTATGGTTTTAGCCGAACATAATTTAAATAGAACTGCCTGCGTGAAAAATGAACTTTGACTCCCAGTATCAATCAAACAGAAAAAGTAAATAGGTCGACCATGAGCTTTCATCAGTATTCTAAGGACAGAAAAAATACTGTCCTGTTATCCAGAATAAGTTGTTCTGCCCACAAAGGACTTATTTCTTTTAGGGCACATTACACTAAAGTGGCTTTTTAATCCACAAACTCCATATGGGTAAGGAAACCCCTTAATTCCTCGACAAACAGCATCCGAGTGTTCACCCAGACACCGAGTACATAATTTCAATTCCTTGGCCCTTCGGCATCTAGCTTCGAAGGAAGGATATTTTTTACAATTCTTAATCAAATGGTCTGTAACATCGCACAGCTTGCATAATAAAATGACCTTCACCTCACGTGGAGAAGACGCCATATTGGATTTTGTATTAGGTGAAGAAGGCACCAATCTTGGTGTGCAATTTTCCCGCCGAACACCAAGCGGGGCAGCAATTAAACATTCCGTAATGTCGAACACGAGGGACATTATAGTATTTAGAGAAAGGAACCGTTCGCCACTTCTACTCATTAAACCCTCTTTATAATGTTAGGAAATTTTGCAAATAATACATGGGCTATCAATGCCCCCGAGGTTCTACCCTCAATAAAAAAGTCAGTCCCGAACGACTTATCAAGTTCATCATATCCTGTTTAATCTTTTCGAGAAATTACCTTAAATTTTTTAGATCCGTTAGGCGAGAAGGACTATGAATGATCTCTTCGAAAACCCGATTTCTCATTAACTCTGGATTTAAATATTTTTCTCTTAAAAGTTCCAGGGCTACATCATAATTGTCTGATGTTACATCTAGACTGGAGAGCACTTCAAAGGCTTGTCCATCTAGCTTAGATTTAAATACTAACAATTTGTCAGCCTTGTTCAAATTATCTGTACAAAATTTGAATTTATTCAAAAACATTCTGAAAGAAAACTTATCTATGGACGTACGGGAAAACTTCGGACAGTCCAGTTGCATTTTTATGGACATAACAGTCGTAGGTTGAATATCTCGTGGCGTATCTATTTTCAATTTTAACAATAACAATTTTTCAATTTCCAAAGAAAACTCCTCTGAATTCTCACAAAGATGCGATTTCTCTTCATCCGTAGTCTTCATTAGTACTAAGTCTATCAAAATCTTCTCGTTAATCGATTACGTAGAAACTAGTAAAAGAAGAATTAACAATAATTTGCTCAAATTATCAAACTCCATGTTTAATTCTAACTTTTCTTCCTAAAAATCAAACCTTTTGCTTGGTATCATAGCAAATTGT
Organism: Euprymna scolopes; assembly: GCF_053919585.1. Lineage (NCBI taxonomy): Eukaryota > Metazoa > Mollusca > Cephalopoda > Sepiida > Sepiolidae > Euprymna > Euprymna scolopes. The sequence goes on along the minus strand of NC_136525.1, from coordinate 14,216,860 downwards.
TTTTTCGTTGCAGAAAAAAAAAAAACAAAAAAAAACTACTTGATGAAATGAGGTGAAATTTTTATTCGGAGAACTTCATCCCATAACGGATGTGTACAATAGAACCTTTTTTTCGATATTTTCATTTTTGTATAAGTACTTTTTTTTTTTTTTGCAGGATGGCGACATGAGACAGTTCTTTGTTTACTTATAAAATTTGATACAGCCCGGGTGCAATGGAGATCCAGCTCAGCTGTAATAACCGACAGGATAATACAAACTAAAAACTGCATAGTTAAAAATAAAGGTACTTGTACAGTTTAGACAAGACATCAAAAAATGAAAATATCGAAAAAAAAGTTTAAATTGTATGTATCCGTTATGGAACGAAGTTCTCTGAAAAAAAATTTCACTTAATTTCATCAAGTAGGTTTTTTTTTTTTTTTTTTTTTTTACAGCGAAAAAACAATTTATGATACCGAGCAAAATGTTCGATTTTTAGGAAGTAAAGCTAGTATTAAAGATGGGGAGGGAGTGTCGGCGCTTTAACTGGAGTTATCTCCCTGTGACATTTCTAAAATTCAAACAATTTTTTTTAAAAATCCAAAATGGCCGCCTTCAACGCGCTCTCATAAAAACATGTTTTTTCCGCTGTAAAAAAAAAAAAAAAAAAAACTACTTGATGAAATTAAGTGATTTTTTTCCCCCGAGAACTTCGTTCTATAACGGATATATACAATTTAAACTTTTTTTCGATATTTTCATTTTTTAATGTCTTGACTAAACTGTATAAGTACCGAATTAACAATAATTTGATCAAATTATCAAACAAAATTAAGAATCTGATCGTTTTGCAAAATTAAGAAGGTGAGACATTAATCTCACAAACTCAATACTCCCTGGCAGAGGCAAAATAATTCCACAAATTACAAAACCATACCTTTAAACTCAAATTTTATTCAGTTATAACAGCAAAGAAAAGTTATTAGTCCTAGTACTACTAGCAATACATACGGACGATAAAACGCTTTGGATAATTACGGATTTCAACGGGGTTCTGCTAAAATTGTCATATTTTAAAAACCAAAGCACCTTAAGTCCTCGAAATACCACCGTTTTGTTCGAAAATGAATATACTTTCAAATGAATTAATAAATAATAATGTACATTATATATTTTAAGAGTTTTGAGCAAATAAACTGATAAAAATGTTAACACGCGCGAGCCTTTTCTAGTCTCACACAAAAACATGCGTTCACATCTGAAGCTATATTACTTGTCATATACATACGCGCACACAAACATACGTGCGCACGTCCACATATTCACTTCGCATACATACACTCACATTCATGTGTATACACACACACACGCATGGACGTCACTTCCCCTTTCAAAGGAAATCCACACATGCGCAAAAGACCACCAGAAACACCTATAAAAGCAAGAGACAAGCTGTTTTCAGACATTTTTCCAACTCGCTTTCCGAGGTGAGTGGTCGGCGCACCAGCCGCCGCCGTTTCGGCAGGCGCGTGTGTCTCACGCCACTTGCTACTATGTGGGACAAAAAGCCAACAAACAGTATGTACACTTTATACGCTTTCTCTCTCCACGAACTGGATTGACATTCTCACTCTTTCTCTATCTACTACTTGTGTCAGAGAACACCACCGCGTAGCTGATGGCTAACATGGCGCACAGTTTAACTGATGTCAACCCTCTATCTTCTTTGTCTACACGCTGGACTATCATTCCCATTTTCCACTACATTCACTCACTTCTCTTCCCACGCGCGAACGATAGTGACCCGAACGTGAGATGAACCCACATTTCCTTTTTCTTTCTACACCACCAGTTCCGCGACAAACAATGGTTACACCCGCGCGGACATGAACACGTGTTATATCTAAAACATTCATTCTTTCAACAATAAATAAACGACACGTTTATTTTATCCAGCAATTGAGTTTTTGTTTCCTTCATTCCATTCGTTTCATTATTTTCTTTTGTAACGGGATTAGGATTTATATATCCTAGTCCTCTACAAACATCATGAAACAGCGTTTTTGGGAAATTTTGTAATGTACCCCCCCCCCGATTTGTAAACAGTCGTACCGTGTTTCTCTTAAGAATTTCGTCATGAAACTTGGAAATTAACTAGAACAGATATCACTTTTAATAGATTCGGTTGTCTGAAATTCTTTTGACAGCTCATTTTTTTGTTATGTTAAAAGAAAAAAAGACTTCAACATGACAAGTTTGGAAAATTTTGAAAAGAATTTTCTTCAGACACCCACTGTTAAATAAATCAATCTTTTTATTACATTTATTCGTTAAAAATAAAAATGTAACCGGCTTTTTCTTGTGGTACCGAGAAATTTAAAATCGTGATATTTGGAAAAAAATCGTTCTATTCTTAAAAAATATCTAAAAATGATCCATGGAAGCAGCAGCAGCTACTATCACTGATATTAAATTTAAAAAAAACTTTTTAAAAATGAAAATATGAAAAAAATGTTCTTACATATTTAGTTGGAACTCATATTAGAACATAATTAGCTTAACTAGAGTTATCTGGTTATCAGAATATATAATTTTAAAGCAATCCGGCATTATTTTTGGTCAGATTTTAAAAATATAATTGAAAAACAAATATATAACATGTGCACTTTTATCCATTACATTAGTTTTTAGCGGTGAATTAAACAGTGTTTCGTTAAAACGAAAAAAAACGAAAATGTGAAATATGATTTTTTTTGCTTCACATGCTGTCAATATATTTTTTTCGTCTTTTTTTACAATTTTTTTTCAGCGGATTATAATCGAATGGACACTAATCTACCCAATTATATATATATTTTTATATATATATATATATATATATATATATATATATATATAAAAAATACAAAATCAATATTTAAATATTTGTAGGACGTGCTCAGTTTCTAGTTAAGTTCCTATGTACTTGCCTCCCCACGAGGACAGTTAGACACAAGGTCAATTTTTAATGCGAGGAAAATCCAGCTTCCCAAAAAGGGTCAATCTGGATAGAAACAAACATAAAAATTGTTTCAGTCATGAAGGATTTCTCCTTCACTGAAAAGGCGAAATGTAGTATCAGAATACTACACTGATCTTGGCCCGAAGTCCAGGTAGAAAAAAATAAAAATTAAATTTATCAAAAATTTGTGAACGATTTGTTAGCTTTAGCAAAAAATGTTTTTTGATATTTAAATAAGTACAAAGATACTTAATAAGTTTTCCAAACGTCACGTTTTCTGTTAGTGATGTCACTTGTTTTAAATGACATTTATTTTTGTCTATTTGTCGTAATTCTTAAGTTTCACACTCCTTAAGAATTATGACAAACAAACAAAAATAAATTTCATATTTAAAAATAATTTGATGTCCAAAATCCAAGGCATAACATTTTCAAAGGCCAATAATTATGACCCTGACCCTGACCCACTAGCTGTAAATATGGGGGTCAAACACCTTTAAAAAAAAACAAAAAAAAAAAACTCTCTTAATCCTACCTCTAACCCTAGATACGAGTCGCAAGCCTCCTCCTCTTAAAACCTTTAGCCCTAACAATAACGCTAAGTCTAAGTGGCAAGCTCCTCACCAAACAAAGTTCCTTGGTAAGCTACATATAAGTGCCTAAAAAGAAAATCCTTCCTTAAAGAAAAGTACACCATTTATCACCCACAAAAAAAATAAATTAGTCAACTGTTCTAAAACGCTAGAATGGTCTCGAAATGGTGAATTATTTTACATTAAATTTATGTGAAACTAACCCCCACTCTAAATTCTAAATTTGTTTTTGTTTTGTTTCTATCAAGTCTTCAGGATGTTCACACATAATTTTCCTTAGCTCTATCATTAACCCAAAGTCAGAGTGGCAACCTGCCCACCCTCTTGTAATTGCACAAAGACTCTTAAAACCACACATAATCGTCTTTATATAAAAAAAAAGGTGCACAGGATTTATCTGATAGGGGGGGGGGGCAAATGGTTAAGTGCCCTAAAACGCTAGAATGGCTCAAAATAGGGAATCATTTTACATTAAATTCTAAAATAATACTTGTTTATCTTTCATTAAAGTTTTTTAAGGTATTCACACATAATTGCCTACAAAGGTAAAATTGCATATTTTGGAGAGGTGGTCAGAGAGGGTTAACGGAAGGTATTAATCTTCAATAATACCAAAGAAATATTGTAATATATTCATTTTTAAACAGTTCTAGATTTCGATTTCAGTTATTTGTAGAAAAAATACATTACAATTCAGCTTTGAGTTCTTTAACTTCTTTTCTTTTTATGAATACATGGCATTTTTAAGGAATTGCAGCATATTTATGTGCATTTACTGCAGATTATTTACAAACTATTAATTTTTGGAGATTTTCAATAGCATATTCTAATTCCCAGCACAAAAATACACTTATATGGTAAATTTTATTGCTTAATCTTGTGTTTTAACAAAGATATGACATTTTTACTGAAAAAGTAGTGCAAAAAATGTGACAAAACGCATATGGTCTTAAAGAGGGAAAAATATCCAAACGTGTGAGGCACAAAAATAGTCATAACTTCCTTAATTTCAATTGGATTTTAAAAATTTAAAAAGATTTTTCTTAGCTCATCAAGCTCTTTCTATAGATACCAATATTGAAATATATTCAGCTATTTTAATTTTTTCATGTGTATTGCTACTAGTACAGTCCTTGCAAAACGGCAGGTCAGTTTTGCTTCCCGAATAGGAAGCCAGTAGTTAACTCCTTCTGGTAGAGTGGTAGTCCGGTTTTCCTTCAAAAAGGTCCATTCATGGTGTTCTTGGCAAGAGTTCTAGTGTCTTTAATTAGGCATAAATCGAGTCCCTTCGAACCCTAATCGAATTGAGAAAAGTTCAAACATTGAGTAGATATAACATGAAAATGTTCAAATGATGCCATCCTCTAATTGGAATATCTTCGGCACAATATGAAGGTGTCTCTGCTTGTAGAGATTTCAAGTCCTTTTTCACCAAACATTTAGGTGATATAACATGAAGAAATTGTGCCGGCTATATGCTTGATAAACCATTCTTCTTGGAGCCAACTTTTGGCGAGTCTTTCTTGCCGGGTGTTTATCATAGACTGAAAACAAAATGGATGCTTACAAAAAGAGGCGCCCAGTAATTAACTTGGTCCATACAAATAAACCAATCACAGGCTGCCTACTAGAATTGTGCGTAGGCAGCTTAAAACATTGAAACATGGCATGTAACTGGAATTTCTCACAACACACACAAGAATTAAATGTTACTGTAGCCAATAAAAGTTAATTTTATATCTCCCTGGCTCATTAGTTTTGGTTTTCAAGTAGTTTTTATTGCTCTTTATTTAATCTCAAAAATTCAGTTTTTCAGAGCGGATTTAAAAAAAAAAAAAAATGGCAGCATTTTCTTTGGAAAGCAAGCCTCGTTTTGAATTTTTTGGTATTTTTTACGAGAGTACCCAGCATAGTGTTTAACCCCAACCTACCCATCTTAAGAACGGCTTTAGAAATAAACACCCCCACACTCCCCCATGTTAAGAACGGCTTTCAGAATAAACACTCCCAACCTCCCCATGTTAAGAACGGCTTTCGGAATAAACATCCCCAACCTCGAAAGCCGTTCTTAACATTAAATAATTAATTAAATAATTCTCAACGATATTTTTTAATTAAATCAAAACATTAAAACAAGAAAGCTGCAACGATTTTTTTAACGTAACAAAGTTGAACACATTAATAATACAAAATGGGGTTTGTTTTACTGTACACATAGTTTTCAAAAAGTTGTCAAAAACAAATAAATAACAAATAAATGTTATCAAAGGCAAGAGAAGTTACTTTTCTACAGTGTTTACCGATGTATCAGAAAATTTAAAATGGCACTGGACTCTCTGTTGAACACGGTAAGTTTGAGAAAATGAGTTAAAAATAAAAAAACTATACAAAATACTGTTAGTAACTCGCTCAATATATGGGCAGGATTGGAGTTTAAGTGGCAATTAACCTTATGGCCTCGGTGTTTATGAAAAACGATTAGAGGTCGGAAAGGATGCCATAGAGGTCACAACAAAGCATACATGAAATGAACAACGTTGGAAGTGTGTAGATTCTGACTCCAGATAATTAAAGCCAGACGAATATTGAAGGTTGAGAACCGATTTTATTTACTACTAACAACTTGTATTAGACGAGGCAAAGTGTTCGTAGGATGGAATGTGATTTAACGAAGGAGATGAATGTTCGTAAAATGTTGGTAGGTATGTATGAATTGACAAGGAATGAATGTCCGTAAAATGTTTGTAGGTATATATGAATTGACAAGGAATGAATGTTCGTAAACTTTTTGTAGGTATGTGTGAATTGACAAGGAATGAATGTTCGTAAAATGTAACTTATCTTTTGGACGATGGAGAGGGTTAGGGTAGGCCGGTCATCCTGCTGTCAGTGACGCGTGTCCTGGCTTGTAACTGGAAAGCGGGTGACTTCTTTCATCAGCGCTAGAAGCCCGGCGGCTTCATTGTCTTTCTCCTCCTCACTCCTGGTTCCCTAAAAACCCTCGTTTTATAGTCGCAAACTGGCTCCCAGTGACTGTGATATTTGAGGTGTTTATTTTAGGCGCTGAGCTCTGCCATTGGTCGATAATTATTTTGTGGTTATCTTATTTTTTTCTTCCCAAGCGGAAGCGATGCGTCGAGTCATGTGCAAAAGACGATTTTTCATTTTGTCTCTCATGGTGGATGCGTTAACATCCGGTTCGCTGCTAATTCTCATCATGTTCGCACAACCTCGAACCCAAAACAACCCAAACCAAAAGCGAAAGGGACACAAATATCGAGTCACCGGTTTATATTCCTGGAAATAGCGACCATTTTTATTTACATTGTAAACATATAGAACTATTTATAATTTAAAAAAATTTAAATGATACGAACAGAATTGTTCAGGTACTTTTTGCAGAATTGTTTTGCAACTCTGTACTTTCACCTAACAATTTAATTTTTTTTTTTTTTTTTTTTTTTTTTTACAAAAACAATCGAAAAAAAAAAAAGAGAAACTGAAAAATTGATACGCGTGTAGGGTTAATTTTAATATAAATGGTCGATTAATTAATCACGTGGTCAATTATTCGACTTTTTTATTATTAAATTGTTAGGCACGGAATTTTTTTTTATAACTAGATTTTTTTCATATTAATGGACTTATTGTACCGCAATATTTTTTTAATTCAATTTAAGTGATGTTTTGTTTTAGTAGATTGTTAGGCGAAATCACGTGATTAATTATATAAGTCGAATAATTGACCACGTGATTAATTAATCACCATTTATATTAAAATTAACCCTACACGCTAATCAATTTTTCAGTTTCTCTTTTTCAGTTATTTTTGTAAAAAAAAACAAATTTTTTTAAAAAATGGATTCTGTAAAAAAAAAAATAAATAAATAAAATAAACAGCTAGGTGAAAGTACAGAATATTTGCAAAACAATTCAGCAAAAGTATCGGTTATCCTGACGCTCCGCACTTCTTTGTTTACCTTGGAAGTGACGTCACACAAATCTTATAATACGGATGGCTACAATTGTAAAAATTATTTGTTTTATTTTTCTTTCATTTTGAGCTCCTTTTTTCTCCCGTTTAACTTTTTTTTTTCTCCCATTTCTTATTTTGAGCGGAGAATTTATTTTATTTTCATTTTGAGCTCTTTTTCCGATCCGGCGTTACCTTTTATAGGTACTCCTGCAGTCCTGCACTTGACGACCCGAGCTATTTTTTTAACGCTATTATTTAGAAACCTATTATTTAACATGGGGAAGGGAGGGTGCATTGTAACTATTCTGTACTTTCACCTAACAATTCAATTAACAAAAAGGTAAATATGAAGAATTACTCCACCCTCAAAAATTCCTTCAAAATTACCACTCTGAAAGGTTTTCGGGGTCGCTGAAAACGAAAATAACGTTTAAAATTACGGCAAACGAGTAGTTTCCAAGATATGAAGAAATGTTAGTTTTAAAAAGTTTATGTTCATTTTACGTTAAATTATTATAGAAAAGTGATCCACTAGGTGTATCAGAATTTTGGGGGAATTTTTGACACCCCTAACAGAAAACTGCGAATAAAATATAGAAAACTCGTAATTTCTCTTTCTAAAGTGGGTTATTTATTTTCTTTACAGAATATACTTCCAAAATAAACTATTTAAGTTGTTTGAAAAATAATAGAAATATTATTTTTCATTTTTTAAAAAACAGTGTTTACAAAGTGCGTGCGTGCGCTCAGGCTTGTTACGTAGTGAAATCAATTGATTTTTATGAGATGAATATTTTTCAATTTTTAAACTTTAAAAATCTATCAAAATTTTCCTATTCGTTCAATTGTTACGTTTTTTTCAGGGTGAATGTAAAATTTTATGCTCTTTCCGATAAACTGAATATAATATTTTAGACAAACGTTGTTTTATAAATTCACCCCCCCTCATTTTGAAATGTCTATGAGAATTTTAATAATTAATTTTGGTCGACACGTTTTCTATATCACAAATTGAAGATAAAACATCAATAAATAAAATACTCAAATTTAAAACAACAAAAAAATATCACTTATCTGTAAATTTACCGGTAAAGTCCAAAATGTAAATCCTTCTTTTTTCGATAACCACGTGTTTTTTTTTTTTTTTACGTGGGAGCTTAATTTTTGTTTAGAATTTTCCAGTCAATATTTTTCGGTCAGTGTATATTTTTATATTTAATTCCTGGTTTCCTTTATTTCGATATAAAAAAAAAATAATACGATACCATATAATGCAGATTTATAGTATAATAAATAAAAAATTCAGGTATTTCTTTAAGATATTAAAAAAAAAAAATTTACATTTCATATCCACGTCATCCCGTAATCCGTGTAAATCCAAAAATAAAAGATCCCAGTTTTCATGTACGATAGCGTAAACGCGCCAACATTAAAAAAAGGACGATAAGTTATCTCCTTTTGGTATCGAAAATTCCTTTAAAATTACGGCCAAATCTGTTCATTGCAATGTGGCCATAAAGTGGGTGCCCATTTGACGTCACATCATTATAGAAAAGTGACCCCCCCACTTTGTGACCATTTGTAAAATTTTTTATCTTGGAAACTACTAGTTTCGTTTGCCGTATATATAAATGGTTATTTCTGTTTTCAGCGCCCCCGAAAACCTTTAAAAGTGGAAAATTTGAAGGAATATAATCCCATATCGAGATTACTAACATTTCTGAATTAGTGTTTTTTTACACTTATAGGCTTCTGTAGATAATAAAGTGATAATCTTAACATCCGGTTTCTTAAAATTTTCTTGAAAGACACGCGTTGTCGCGATATGTGTTGGAAAAATCCTTCCATTTAAAAAATACATGGATTATAATACATAAATATGAATAAATTCTCATACAGGAAGATTAAAAGAAAGCATATCTTACTCATTAACCAGGTAAGTTATATATTTTGCCATTTTAAAAATATATCGTAAGATTCAACTAGTGTTTTGTTAGACATTCCGTGAAATGTTAAGTGAAGAAATCCAAGGAAAAATAAATAAAATTGTTTATTTCTCTATTAAAGCTTTTATGATATTAAAATTTGATCTTTGCTCGTTTTATTGAAATAAAATTTACGGGTTTAAATTACGTTTTCATATTGTTATAATCTGATAGACAGGTGTCTATTCAAACAACTGTTTCTTATGGCGACTCGGCTGAAAATTCTGATACTGCTAGTGATCCACACTTTTTAAAACTAACATTTCTTCATATCTGGGAAACTACTCGTTTGCCGTAATTTTAAACGTTATTTACGTTTTCAGCAACCCCGAAAACCTTTAAGAGTGGTAATTTTAAAGGAATTTTCGAGGGTGGAGTAATTCTTCATATTTATCTTTTTTTTAATTGAATTGTTAGGTGAAAGTACAGAATAGTTACAATGCACCCTCCCTTCCCCCATGTTAAATTTCTAAATAATAGCGTTAAAAAATAGCTCGGGTCGTCAAGTGCAGGACTGCAGTGCAGGAGTACTTATAAAAGGTAACGCTGGATCGGAAAAAGAGCTCAAAATGAAAATAAAATAAATTCTCCGCTCAAAATAAGAAATGGGAGAAAAAAAAAAGTTAAACGGGAGAAAAAAGGAGCTCAAAATGAAAGAAAAATAAAACAAATTATTTTTACAATTGTAGCCATTCGTATTATAAGATTTGTGTGACGTCACTTCCAAGGTAAACAAAGAAGTGCGGAGCGTCAGGATAACCAAAGTATCAGAACAATTCTGTTCGTATTATTTAAATTTTTTTAAATTATAAAAAGTTCTATATGTTTACAATGTAAATAAAAATGGTCACTGTTTCCAGGTCCAAGGATGGAATACTGCTGCCATATCTGGGCAGGAGCTGCTAAAAACAGCCTATCCTGCCTTGACAAAGTACAAAATAGACTTTGTGGCTTAGTGGGGGAATGCCCTTTTCTCTACCCTGCAACCTCTCTCCCACAGAAGAGACGCTGCGAGCCTATCCTTGTTTTATCGTTATTTCCATGGCAGGTGCTCGTCTGAACTCCAATCTCTGGTCCCCCCCTCGCCAATTTTTCACAAAAAACACCCGTCTAGCTGAATCCACTGTGAGAAATTTCCCCCACTCTTTATCTGTGCCTAAATCAAAACGTGGATTCCATGAACAAAGTTTCTTTCTTAGAACTGCACGCCTGTGGAACTCTGTTCCGTCTGCCTGCTTCCCACCTGACTACAACTTGGATGTCTTCAAGTCCAACGTTAACAAATTCCTAATGAGCCGCCCTCTTAAGTAAACACTTCATTAAATCTCCACACTAACGTACTGTACTTGCAATAACCTTTATCCCTGAGTGGCCTCCGGGCCTTGATAAGTGGTGACCATCGTGTAAAAAAAAAAAAAAAAATACAAACTGGTGACTCGCTGACTCGATATTTGTGTCCCTTTCGCTTTTGTTTTGGGTTCGAGGTTAATCGCCACGTAAACTCCAATCCTGCCAATATATGTTACCGTGACATAGGCTGACATAGCAGTGTCAGAAATTTCGTGAAAATAGTGAATAATTCCACCCCATCTTTCCAAGCTTATAACTCCTCGAAAAATGTAATTCAAGCCCTAATTTTTTTTTTCAATTAAAGGAGCAAGGACCAAGGTTTTATTAAAAAAAACAAAAAACAAAAAAAAAACAATGTGTTTTTTTTTTTTTAAAAAAGGTTTTAAACTTCGGACTTTACAGGTAAATTTCTAAAAAAGGGATTTTTTTTTTTGTTTTAAATTTGAATATATTATTTATTGACCTTTTCTCTTCAATTTGTGATATATAAAACTATTAAACATAAATTAATTATTTACTTTTTAAGAGAAACTTGAAAATGTGTGACACTTACACAAATGGGGGGGGGGCGTGAATTAAAAAAAAAACGTTTGTCTAAAATATTATATTCGGTTTATTGGAAAGAACATAAAATTTCACATTGACCCTGAAAATATTGTAAAAATAGAATAAATAGAAAAATGTTGATAGATTTTTAAATTTAAAAATTGAAAAATATTGAGTTCGGAAAATTCATTACTGTTTTAAAAAAAAAAAATATTTCTATTACTTTTAAAACAACTGTAATAGTTTATTTTGGAAGTATAATCCATAAAGAAAATAAATAACCCACTTTTAACAGAGAAATTACGAGATTTTTATATTTTATTCGCAGTTTCGTGTTAGGGGTGTCAAAAATTCCTACAAAAATTCTGATACTGATTCGGTGGGTTTCTAACAGTGTTTTGTATAGTTTTTTTTTATTTTTAACTCATTTTCCAAAACTTACCGTGTTCAACAGAGTCCGGCCGGCGCCATTTTAATTTTTCCATCGGTAAAGACTATGTTTTTCGAACTGAATAAACATGTTGCATCAAACATAAACACTATAAAATTATCCAGTTAGGTAGAAAAGTAACTTATCTTGCCTATGATAACATTTATTTGTTATATATTTGTTGGTAAATTTTTAGATTAGGTCCCCCTCCACAATTTTCTTTTAAATTACGACTCCTATAGGTTTTCGACTATGCTGAATACCGATATCGCATTGAAATTTTGCAGAAATAAGTAGTTAGCGAGATATAAAAAGTTGTATTATGCATTCTTTGACGGCCATCTTTTTACGCGCGTGCTATAAACAAATCTATGTGCGTAACAAAGATGGCCGCTAAAGAATACAATGCATAATACAACTTTTTATATCTCGATATCTACTTCTTTCTGTAAAATTTCAATACGCTTTCCGTATTCAGCATAGTCGAAAACCTATAAAAATCGTAATTTAAAAGAAAATTGTGGAGGTGGACCTAATCTAAAAAAAATACCTATTTGTTCTTAGTAAAACAGAGTTGTCCCCCCCTCAGAACAATGACAAATTGTAAAACAGCGGCAAAATTTGTCTATCGTTATTGCCGTCGAATGCCTTTGTAAACAATACATTGCAAACCTTAATTTTGAACTTTTTTTTTTGGTAAATATCCAGATCCGCTACTACAGAACACCGACCACTCTAATTTGTTTTTTTTTTTTTTTTTTTTTTTTAGAGGTAATTGAGGTCGCTGACAACGAATTTGATAGTCAAACTTGGGGCAAATTTACCGTTTGCATGGTATTAATCCCCGAACCCACGAATAACTTTCCACCATTTTGCAGCTCCCGTTTACGCTACGCGCGTGCGCTGCAGCATGAACGACGGCTTGCTTCATGCTTCACCTAGCAAACTGCCTTCTCACATGGCGTACCAATCAAAAAATTACGGACTGACATTTTTTAATGACTTACAGTTAAAGAAAAGTACAACAAATTGGGGGACTTTTTTTTTTTTTTTTTGTCTCACGTAGTTTTTAATGTGGTTTACAAAAACATAAGCACCAAACATCTTTATGTTTTTCATTCTTTTTTTGCGGGAGGGGGATTCAATTATAGAACTTATGTGGCTTTTCCAGTTTAGTTAAACGTTTTTCCGTAAGTAACGCAGGCAGCGCACGCACCGACATTTATCAATTAGAACACCATTTAACATTTTCTGAAGATTTTACTGTTTACATTGTGTGGTAAATAATACATAGCTTACCTGAGTGTAGCTGCCGGAGGTGAGGATGTTCTTCCAACAATCAAGAAGAACAATAGCATTGTGGTTATTTATGCTAATAGAGTAAGGTAAATTGTTATAAAACCCTTCCTCCTTTGTGAAGAGTCTTCATTATTCTTTTTATGTTACTGTGGTTACAAGACCTGAGAAGAAGGTCGCGAAGAAGATTGTATTTTTTTTCGCAACCTCACTTCAGGTTAGCTACTCTTAGTTATATGACTTTTTTTTTTCCAACAATTGGGGGCACGAGCGGATGTGATGTTGATGTAATAGTTTATTATAAATAATAAACTGTTACATCAACAACAATAATAATAATATATAAATAATAAACTAGACAAAATACTATTAAAAACCACTGAATATATGTCAAGTTATGTCACTGTAACAGATATTTAGCGAATTTCTAACAGTATTTTGTCTAGTTTATTATTTATAACACTTTTCCCGAACTTACCGTGTTAAAGAGAGAGTCGGGCGCCATTTTGAATTTCCCAACACATCGGTAAACATTGTATGTTTTTCGAGCTGAATAAACATGTTAAATTGAATAAAAACACGGAAATTATATCCAGTTTGGTAGAAAAGTAACTTATCTTGACTTTGATAACATTTATTTGTTATATATTTGTTTTTTGACAACTTTTTCGAATACAGTAATACAAACCTATTTTTCAATTCTATTTATTTGAAAATAATTTATGTCGGCAATAGTAACGTTTACCTGTTTCTGTGTTATTTCTTTATGACCATAATAAAAATTGGATTTTATAAAAAAAATATAAAAAGGAAGAAAAACCTTTGGTAAAGTGTTTCAGCGAGCGCGTTTCCTTTGAACGATCGACCATGTTTAAAAATTGGAAACGGTGTTCGATGAAAAAATTCCCGTCTGTAATTTTTTCCCGTATATTTCCTGTTTTCTGGTTCAAACTTGCGTTTCATTTGAACAATATTTGGTGCAACTTTACTACAGTGGGTCGTCCAATCCAATCATGTATTTTCTATCAAAGGCATATCATAGAAAAACATTATTACGTACTTACGGGTCATGTCGAAAATAGTAACACCGTCCAGTAGAAAACGTGCGAGAGCTGATTTTTTAGGGGGTGGGTTGGGGAGCATGTAGTATTATCGAGAAAAAGCAGCGGTTATCTCCCCTGATTTCAAGCCTTTGAAGGATTAATTTACAGTGAAATTGCAACGCTGAAAAATTCTGTCTTTTGTATTTATTTGCTTCCCCCACGAAAGCAAATTAGGCACAAAGCCGTTTTTAATGTGGGGGAAAACCAGCTCCCCTAAAAGTAGGGTAAAAAGGGGGCACTCTGGTTGAGACCAAAAATAATTATTGTCCCAGTATAGAGGGCTTCCCCTCCATTGACTGGAACAAATTACCTTAAGTGGCAGCATCTGCAGAACAGATACTACACTTTGAGGTATTTATTTGCTCCCCCGCTGAGCAAATTAGGCACAAGGCCGATTTTTAAAGTAAGGAATGAAGGGGAAATGGGGACCAACTCCCCGGGGAGTAGGGGAGCTGGATAGTGACAATTGGTATGAAGGGTTTCCCCTACATTGACCAAGGTCTGATATGTGAGGCTACTCCCACATATGGTCTTTGCTTGCAGTATCTGCCGGAACAGATACTACACTTTGAGATATTAAATCCTTTATTCATGTTAAAAATACATTGAAAATCAACAATGAACAAAAAACTTAGGCACATGGCCAACTCAAAAGGGGGGATTGTGGGTGTCGTTGGTCATCTTTGTCACTCCAGAACTAAACAAAATCAAAAGTTTCTCCCAGCTAGTATCTTTCACCATAATACCACATTCACCCTTTCATACTGGGGGACATCCTACTTAACTCCCAATTTTTTTTAAAAACATTTTTTATTGACGTGTAAAAAAAAACAAGATAACAATAAAAATGGTACAATAATTCATTTGTGTCGAGGGCGGTTAGTAGGACCCTCCCAACCCCGTCTACTTGATAGACTGCCCGTTCCACCAGATACTACACTTTGATCTTGGCCAAAAGGCCAAGAACAACAGAAAAAAGGCAAGCCTCTTTTCTATAATTATTTTTCTACTGGACCATTTTTCGTAATTCTTGGAATTTATACTAATTTCGGCATGACACGTAATTACATAATATTTTTTTCTTCTCTGAAATACATTTTTCCGAAGACACACTATAGTAAAGTTGGGCCCAATATTTATTTGCATAATAAATAAATAAATAAAAATTTTTGTGCCTGTTCAGAATCCCCCTCCTCATAAAAAATAAATAAATAAATAAATAAAAACAAACAAACAAGAAAACCTGCATGATGCACGCAATTTGGCTTTAGGCTTTAAAATGGCCAATCTGGCAATTTTAGAAATTTATTTTCATTAATAATTAAGTTTCTATGTTAGCGGTTTTTCGTACTTTCTGGATTTGATACAGAATTCGACACAACGATTTAGTAGATACCATTGATCTTAATAAAAATTCAATATTTCGATTTTTTTTGGATTTCGCTATTGAAGAAGCGTCGTAAATTCTCGTATAAATAAAAATGAACGAATCTCTTAGTAAAATGGAGTTATCCCCCTTAGATCAATCACAACTCTTCCACTCCGAACTCGACATTTTGGCGCTGGTATTCTTGTAGACATGGAGGTGCTTGTAAAGACAGATCGATTTTTTCTTAAATTTTTTTTTTTATATGTGGTTTTAAGCAAACTACGGGTTTGTATTATTGTACAGAAAGATTCGAAAAAGTAGTCAAAAACAAATATATAACAAATAAATGGTATCATAGGTTACTTTTCTACCTAACTGGATAATTGTTTAGTGTTTTTATTTAATGTAACATGTTTATTCAGCTCGAAAAAACATACAGTGTTTACCGATGTATTGGAAAATTAAAAATGACGCCCAACTCTCTCTTTGACACGGTAAGTTTGGGAAAAGGTGTTAAAAATAAATAAAAAATAGACAAAATACTGTTAGAAACTCGCTCAATATATGTTACCGCGACATAGACTGACATATATTCGATGGGTTTTTAACAGTATTTTGTTTTTTCCAATACATCGGTAAACACTATGTTTTTTGAGCTGAATAAACATTTTACATTAAGTAAAAACACTAAAAACATATTCAGTTAGGCAGAAAAGTGACTTATCTTGCCTTTGATAACATTTATTTGTTAATTTTTTTTTTTTGACAAATTTTTCGAATCTATGTATACAGTAATACAAACCCCAAAATACAACAGTACTTACTTAATTGTCATGCCGAAAATATTAATATATTTAAAAATTACGAAACTTCATCGGGTAGAAAATTATTTGGAAAATTTTTACATTAGGTCCTCTAGGGTCTGCCAAATGATTGTGAAAAATGGAACGCATGTTCCCGTGACGTCAGACTTGTGTTAACTATACGAACTATGAAAAAGCAGAAGCGGCTTAATGGTTTTTTAAAACCTTTGTTTATCTTCTTCAAACTGCAATTAATAATTAATCTTTGTTATAATTTTGTTAGGTTTTAAGATTTACACAGTTTAACGATTAATAATATTATAAACATTTGTATATTAAATATGAAATACGGTTTTATCAAATATGTACGGGTGTTAATTACAGGCTTCCATACTTTTGTTTGGTAAAAAGAGACAAACAAAATATGAGGGAGAGGGGGTGTTTACAAAATGCTTAATATTTGTGCAATAATATTTTAAAATTGGTTTTAATCTGGCGATAAAATAGCTGACAAGAGCCATGTTTATATTAAAACTTAATACTTAAAAAAAAATGTAAACACAATTAAAAATCAATGTTGTAACGGGACATTTTGAAATAATGGAATTTTAATCGTTTTAATCTTTTAAAAATTAATTAATTTTTAGTAAGTTTCTATTTCTTGGCAATTCAACTGATTATATTATATATTAATTAGAAAAAACTAGGCACCGCCAAAAATGGCCGCAAAATCAAGTTGTTGTTGTTTTTTAAAACGAAATTACATTTATTAAAATCCATTATTTCTGAGTAACTTTTTTTTTCCAGAAAGATAAAACCCTGAATTTTATCATATAGAAAACAGAATAATGTAAAACTTTTTCTACTATTTTTAATTAAATTTTAAATGTTAAATTTTCCCAAAAAGTTAACAATTGACATTTTTTGTCTTGCACAAAAAACGTACATAAATATTTAAAAAAAAAAGGTTTTTGAAATAATTAATTTATTTATTTATTGTCTAACTAAGATTTAGGATGATTTTCTAAAAGAATATGCAAAAATATTATAATATAAGTACCTGGATTTCAAATAATTCCTCTTATTCATATATATAACCAGTTATTTCGCGTCGATCTAGAGTCTAGATCGACACTGTTTACGTTTGCGTTTGATAAGAAGAAAACTATGGAAGACCAAACAGGCCAAAAAAACTTATTTTTCAGTGACGAAAATTTCAATGTATTATTAAGCTGAGGCTGGCCAGTACCAGATGGGTGACCATTTGTATGAGTTTGGTTTTTAATGTGTATGTGTGTGGGGGCCAGGCTCCCCAAAATGGGGGGGGAGGTAATTTAAAGCAGAATAAAAAAAATTATTTCAGCGCGTTTGGTCCACCGTAGTCGAAAGGCGGCAAACGTTTTCAAACGGAATCGAAAAAAATGATGCTATTTTTAACACAAAGGGCACAACATTTATCGAATTTTTTTTTTTGTATCGATTATTCAAAGCATGTCCTGTTTAATAATGTTCATGTATTATTCGGCTCGCTAAAAAAAAAATTGTTAATTTATTTATCAAAAATTTTAAAATGGCTTTTTTCGTATAAATATTAAAAAAATTTTTTTTTTGTTTTGCTTAACTTAAATTAATTATTTTACTTAACATATTCACCGAATTTCACACTTCAAAACTCAAAAGCGGGATAATTAAACACAATCGAAGTTCTGATATTCAGACGTCAAAATAAGGTATGCAAACAATTTTTTTTTAATCTATAATTCTGTCCCTTACAAGAACACAATATGTTGTGTTCAGTTTCAGATGATTATTTTAAGCATATTTGTTCCCACTTCAAAACAAGGGGGGGTTGTAAGCAATATATATATATATATATATATATATATATATATCGTTTATGAAAAATAAGTACACCGTTATAAAGTTCATTCTTCTCTTAATAATCGCTGAAAATTTCGTATTGATCAGATAATTACCTGATTTTTGGTAGATTTTTAAAAAGACGGTCCGTCAAAAAGTACTGACCTGCCCCCCCCCCCAGTTTTGGCGGTGCCTAGAAAAAACGCTATTTAAAAAACATAATAATATTAAATTTATATCAATTTTTTAATTGCAACTTCAAGGTAAGTTTTTGTTCAATACGTGTATTTAAATTAAAAAAAAAATATATATATGTTTTATTTATTTGAACTCTTATGTTTCATGATAAATAGAAATTTCGATAGATTTAAATATATTTTGTTCAAATTTCGAAAAAATAAATGGGTGAGGGGCACGCACCAAAAAAAGTATTTCCGTTCATATATGTTGTGGAAACTGCATTTTATATGTAATTTCCTTCTAAAACGGATAAGTACCGAAAATTGCACGAAAATCTGATGATTAGTTGATTTTTGCTAGATTTATTAAACACTGGTATATTTTCATGTTTGGAAATGTAGTAACATGGGAACGCCAATTATGTAAACACGATATTCATCTCGCAATTTCATTATTTTCGTACGATGAAAAAAATTTTTTTTAAATTATTACTGGTTTATTTTGACCTTCTTCTTTTAAATTGTATAAAAGTTATGCTGATAATATTAATTTATAATAAAGTTACATCGTGTCACATACGGGGGGGGGGGGTAATTCTGTGATGAATTTTGGAGGTGCCTAAGGTCCACCTCCAAAATTTTCTCTAAAATGACGACTTATTCAGGGTTTCGATTATGTTGAATACGAAAATCTCATTTAAAATTTGCAGAGACAAGTAGTTTTTGAGATATAAAGACCTGTATAAGGCACTGTGATTCTCTGGTGGCCATGTTTCTACGCGCGTACACACACGATAAACAAGTCTACTTCACAGCGAAGTAAACTTGTTTATCATGCGTCATTTTATCGTCAATTGTGGAGGTGAACCTAATGTAAAAAATACCAATTATTTATAGTTAAAAGTAATTTTTACAGAAAATAGCAGTTGTTCTACTCAAAGTTTCGTAATTTTTGGATATATTACTATTTTCGACATGACAGTTAGGTAAGTACTGTTGTTTTTGCTTAAAACCACATATTAAAAAAATCGATCTGTCGACTCTATATTGTCAGAAATTCTACAGAAATAAGCAGGCACCTCATTGGTCGGTTTGGCCGCCCACAATTTTGTTTGGACCAATCAGATTGATTGTTGCTACTATCTGTCGAGGTGTATTCTTGGTGCTAATTTTATCTTTCGGGGCGCCAGTTTTCAAACGGACAGCAAGTTGAATGGACGTGAAAACTCATCTCTTTATCTGAGGCATGGAGCCGCAAACCTTTTTGTCATGTTGAGACGTATTAATGCCTGAATGTGGAGCGAAATGTTATTATCATTTGCAAACACCAATGCCCTTATGTTGAGTGAAATATTATATTCGTCGCACACTGTTGTGTTCTACGAACTAATCGACTTTCTTCATGACTTAAATAATGTCTCTCAGAGACGAAATTAAGGTCTACATTTTGACTTGCCCTTTGTCCGCCATTCGGACGGTTATTCTCAGTGAACTCCATGATGATTACCAGTCTCACAGCATTAATCCTTTTTTTTTTTTTTTTGTTTTTTTACACAGTGGTCACCACTTATCAAGGCCCGGAAGCCACTCAGGGATAAGGGTTATTGCAAGTACAGTACGTTAGTGTGGAGATTTAATGAAGTGTTTACTTAAGAGGGCGGTTCATTAGGAATTTGTTAACGTTGGACTTGAAGACATCCAAGTTGTAGTCAGGTGGGAAGCAGGCAGATGGAACAGAGTTCCACAGGCGTGCAGAACTTCTAAGAAAGAAACTTTGTTCATGGAATCCACGTTTTGATTTAGGCACAGATAAAGAGTGGGGGAAATTTTTCACAGTGGATTCAGGTAGACGGGTGTTTTTCGTGAAAGATTGGCAATGGGGGGGGGACCAGAGATTGGAGTTCAGACGAGCACCTACCATGGAAATAACGATAAAACAAGGATAGGCACGCAACGTATCTTCTGTGGGAGAGAGGTTGCAGGGTAGAGAAAAGGGCATCCCCCACTAAGCCACGAAGTCTATTTTGTAGTCTGTCAAGGCAGGATAGGTTGTTTTGGAAGGCGTCACTAACTTATTGACTTGTTGCAGTTATTCTTCGAACAGCATGGAGACTTGGATCCTGCAAACACGAAGATAAACCATGAACTACTACCCATATGGGTGTTACTCACTCATTGAAGTTTAAACGTGAGCCACTTGTGATTTCTGTTTGCTTTCTTTCATTCTGCCAACGGCAAAACCGAGGTGAGAGAATATATCACACCGTATCTCACAACGTTAACAAATATCGACATGGATGCAAGGGAAATAACTGCTAAGATTTAAATTCCCCCCACTCTTTATCTGTGCCTAAATCAAAACGTGGATTCCATGAACAAAGCTTCTTTCTTAGAACTGCACGCCTGTGGAACTCTGTTCCGTCTGCCTGCTTCCCACCTGACTACAACTTGGATGTGTTCAAGTCCAACGTTAAAAATTCCTAATGAACCGCCCCCTTAAGTAAACACTTCATCAAATCTCCACACTAACGTAATGTACTTGCAATAATCCTTATCCCTGAGTGGCTTCCGGGCCTTGATAAGTGGTGACCATTGTGTAAAAAAAAAATATATATATTTGGTGATTTTTTAAACCAGCGCATTTCAGGTGAAAACATTACATACTTATGTATCATGGCGAAATAAGTATATATATTGAAAAAAGAGAAAAAATTAAAAAACAAAAAACAAAATACGAATCCAGTAGAAGTATTTTAAATAACAAATCATCCAAAATTACATCCTGAAATGATTTAAAAATAGCGTACCCATAATTTGTCAATTTAAATCAAGGGAGATAAGTCTGTTTGTTATACTGAATTGGCCGCAGAACTCTTCCACAGGAAAACATATAAAACGCGATAATTCCATAAATTCTATTTTTAACTTGCAATTATTTTTGTGACTAGATCGTTTTTCGTATTATTTAGAATTTATACTAATTTTCCCATGACATGTAAGTACTTAATAATGTTTTCACTTGAAACGCGTTGGGTTAAAAAATCGTTAATGTAAACAAACACCATTTTTTTGTTTTTTTCAGAAGAAAATTTGCGACGGAAAAACCAATGCAACTTAGAGGAATTGTACTTTCTATTAAAATGTCGGAAATGCGACGACAGTTGAAAAGGAATCTGAATTTTATTAAAGACTAGCGAGAGGTACCCGGCGTTGGCCGGGTGTTTGGAGGTGTGTGTGGAAACTCCGGGGGTGGGATGGGGGTTAAAAAAAATGTTTTGGTAGGTAAGTATGAGGATCGAACCCGAACCGTTGAGGCAAAGTTTGTAAATTAAAGTGTGAAAAAAAAAAAAAAAAAAGTGCAACGTTAACGATTGCCCCACCACGAGATGCTAGCGGAAACATGTTTGAATTTATTTAATTACTTGGACTTGGCAGGTGAGTTAATGAGGTCAAGTTTGACTGCGGGATTTTTATTTTCCCAAGATGTTATAGGAAAAAGACTAACCCACATGCGGCGAGTGACAAATGTTGAATATTTATCTTCCCAAAAATCGAGCAAATTAAATAGACAGGCGAGCTTCGTTATTAACTCTGAGATATTACGATTTATATGTGATATAAAAAGTTTTTAAAAAGTTGTGAACCGACCGACCGCTTCTCTGAAAAAAGCCTTTTGTAGACATACAGAAAAAGCGAACACGCATACACATATACATACATTTTCGCTTTTATATTTATAGATAGAAGACTAGCTAAGGAGGAGGCTTGCCCGGTCTGAAATATACATAGATGTATTTTAAATGGTAAATGTGAGTATTGGAATACCCTGGCAAAATCACCGCTAAAAAAATTGTTGGCGTCCATCAAACTTAAACACCAAAACTTTGTGCAGAAAATTTGCCACTCTGTCCAAGATAGGGTTAAAATAAAATCGCTAATCTAATAGGTCCCACACTGTCGCAATGAGAGACTAGTAACGGATGCACCAGACCAAAGTTGACAACAATATTCCATGCATGGGCGAATAGTGGCTTTGTAGAGATACGAGATAATCTTCGGTGTGTGTAACCTTCTAGCATGGTAGAGAGAGCCCCAATGTCTTTGCAGTAGCCAATCTATATTCTTCAGTTATGGTAAAAATTGTAATGAATATATCAATTTTTCAATTTTTATAATAATTTTTTAAATAGGGAGTGGGGTAAGTAGAAAAAATAAATTTAAGTCCAATGTTGCCAAGATCGCTAGAAAGTCCTCTCATAGATTGGATCGAGTCGAAATTTTGCAGCTGCTAGAAAGGACTTATCCTGCCTTAACAGAGTTCAAAATAAACTTTATAGCTTAGTGGGGGATGCCCTTTTCTCTTCCCTGCAACCTCTTTCTCACAGAAGAGACATTGCGAGCTTTTCTCTGCTTTATCGTTATTTTCATTGAAAGTCCTCGTCTGAGCTCCAATCTATGGTCCTCCCTCGCCAAACATTCATGAGAAACACTCGTCTAGCTGAAAACACTATCAATAATTTTCCCCACTCTTCATCTGTGCCTGAACCTAAACGTAGATTCCATGAACAAAGCTTCCTTCTTAGAACTGCACGCCTGTGGAACTCTCTTCCATGTGCCAGCTTTCCAGCTGACTACAATATGGCCGTCTTCAAGTCCAATGTAAACAAGTTCTTGATGAGCGGTTCCCCCTTAAGTAATCCAATTTTACCAAATCTACACTTTCAACGATTACTATGATATTGTCCCTTCGTCTACTGTACACTCTTTAACCCTTATCCTCGAGTGGCCTCTGGGCCTTGATAAGTGGTGATTCCTTTGTAAAAAAAAAAAAAAAAGAAAAAAGAAAACGTCATGCAACACAATACCAATTTACTATTACTACAACAAGTCTTAAGTTCAAATCCACCTGCCTGCATGATACTTACAGCCCCAACATACAACTCAAGGCGACAGGTGTGTCTTCACCAAATCATCTACATAGAAGTAATTGAGCAACATATCCCAACAATCCCAGAAGAATACTTTTCTACGTGGTACGATGTAACTCAATATGAAGAGACTAGACACAAATCCGAAAATAAGCGTCTTATACCTGAAGCATGCTAACTCATTCCCCAATTTAAAAAAAAAAACAAACAAAAAAATAAAACCAATTCTTATTGGACTTGGACAGGTTGTAATCCAGATAATTTTTCCAGTACCTGTATCTTAAATAAGGCACCATCTTTGCTGAAAGATTCAACGACGATTTCGTCGGCATCTTCAGCTAAATAAAGATCCACGATCCGCTCCTTCAATAAGCCTACAGATGCTAAATAATTATTCATTTAACTTTTATACAAAGCATATTTAAATTTTTCGACCACAACTGAAAATTCTAGAGACTCGAATATGACTAAAAATTTATCTCTAGTCAACTTTAACTTTTTTAACAAGGAGTCTACTAAAATAGTAGCCATTTTACTTATTAGTCTCCATCCACCCTAAACCTACAATCAATCAGAACTAAGAACAACTGTAGGGAAAGGTAGACCAATATAGGGAGTGGTACAACCCAAAATGACATAATTCAATTTTGGCGCCCAGAAGACCTGCCAAACACAGCTTCTAACAAGAAGACAAGATGGCGACACAAAAAAAAAAAGAAAGAAAGAAGGCCTAGAAAAAAAACAAAAAACTATACAAAATTCTGTTACCGTGACATAGGCTGACATATATTCGGTGGATTTTTAACAGTATTTTGTATATATGTTTTTATTTTTAACTCATTTTCCCAAACTTACTGTGTTCAACAGAGAGTCCGGCGCCATTTTTGATTTTCCAATACATTGGTAAACACTATGTTTTTTTCAGGTGAATAAACATGTCACATTAAATAAAAACACTAAAAAATTATCCATAGGTAGAAAAGTAACCTAGCTTGCTTTTGACAACATTTACTTGTTATATATTTGTTGTTTTTTTAGAGTATTCATGCAACTAAACGGCAATAAAAATCTCGAAAAATTTATCAATAAAAAAGCTAAAACAAAAAAATTCAAAAAACAAAAAAAAACAAACAAACAAAAAAAATAAAATAAACCGAAAAAATAAATGTGTAGGGATAAAAGTCATTTTAAAATCTGGATTATCTCCCCTTTGCTCGTTGCGAGTTTTTCCCCTTGTGTCAATCAATTTCTCCCGCGTTGGAAACACGTGGTTTTCAGGTTTTCAGGAAGTAAACTCCCGTCAAGATGAGGGAAGCTTTAGACGCTTATGAAAAAGTACTACGGAGCAAGGCGGACACGATGAAGAAAAAAGCGGACGCAAAGGCCCTTGTCGAACTCGATAACTGGTATTAGCGCCCACATCGTTTTTTTATAGTTCTTATTTAGAATTGAACCTAATTAAAAACAAACAAACAAACAAAACATAAAATATGTAAACAAAGATGTCTTTTCCAAAAATGATGTAAATTGATTAAATAGTTTTCATATTTAACTACGCAGTTTTTAGTTTGTATTATTCTGTCGGTTATTACAGCTGAGCTGGAGCTCCACTCCATTGCACCCAGACTGTATCAAATTTTATAAGTAAGTAAACAAAGAACTGTCTCGTGTTGCCTTATAGCAGGATCAGAATTTTTGTAGGAATTTTTGACACCCCTAACACGAAACTTCGAATACAATATAAAAATCTCGTAATTTCTCTGTTAAAAGTGGGTTATTTATTTTCTTTATGGATTATACTTCCAAAATAAACTATTACAGTTGTTTTAAAAGTAATAGAAATATTTTTTTTTTTTTTTAAAACAGTAATGAATTTTCCGAACTCAATATTTTTCAATTTTTAAACTTTAAAAATCTATCAAAATTTTTCTATTGATTCTTTTTTACGATATTTTCAGGGTCAATGTGAAATTTTATGTTCTTTCCAATAAATCGAATATAATATTTTAGACAAACGTTTTTTTTTAAATTCACGCCCCCCCCTATTTTTAAGTGTCTATTAAAAAGTAACTAATTAATTTAGTCACCGAAAAGTAAATAATTAATTTACTCACAAATTGAAGAGAAAAGGTCAATAAATAATATATTCAAATTAAAAAAAAAAAAAACATAGTGTTGTTTTAGAATTTTACCTGTAAAGTTTGAAGTTTAAAACCTTTTTTTTAAACCACGTTATTTGTTTTTTCTTTTTTTTTTTTTAATGGAACCTTGGTCCTTGCTCCTTTAATTGAAAAAAAAAAATTAGGGCTTGAATTACATTTTTCGAGGAGTTATAAGCTTGGAAAGACAGGGGGTCGAATAATTCACGCCTCCCATTTTGAAATGTCTAATAATAATTAATTTAGACACCGAAAAGTAAATAATTATTTACTCACAAATTGAAGAGAAAAGGTCAATACATAATATATTCAAATTTAAAACAAAAAAAAATATAGTTTTTTTAGAAATTTACCTGTAAAGTCCGAAGTTTAAAACCTTTTTAAAAAAAAAACACTTTTTTTTTTTTTAAAAAAATTTTTTTTTTAATGAAACCTTGGTCCTTGCTCCTTTAATTAAAAAAAAATTAGGGCTTGAATTGCATTTTTCGAGGAGTTATAAGCTTGGAAAGATGGGGTGGAATTATTCACTATTTTCACGAAATTTCTGACACACTGTTGCCATCCTGGAAAAAAAGAAAGAAAAAAAAAAGAAAAAGAAGGTACTTATACAGTTTAATCAAAACATTAAGAAATGAAAATATCGAAAAAAGATTATATTGTACGTATCCGTTATGGAATGAAGTTCTCCGAATAAAAATTTCACTTAATTTCATCAAGCAGTTTTTTTTTTTTTTTTGCAGCGAAAAAACAGTTTATGATACCGAGCAAAAAGTTCGATTTTTAGGAAGAAAAGCGAGTATTAAAGATGGAGAGGGAGTGTCGGCGCTTTACATGGAGTTATCTCCCCGTGGCGTGTTCAAAAAATCCCATAATGGCTGACTTCAACGCGTTCTCATAAAAACGTGTTTTGGGTTTGTATTACTGTACACATAGATTCGAAAAAGTTGTCAAAAAACAAATATATAACAAATAAATGTTATCAGAGGCAAGATAAGTTACTTTTCTGCCAAACTGGATATATTTTTTGTGTTTTTATTCAATGTAACATGTTTATTCAGCTCGAAAAACATACAGTGTTTACCGATGTATTCGAAAATTCAAGATGGCATCTCACACCCTCTTTAACACCGTAAGTTTAGAAAAAGGTGTTATAAATGAAAAACTATACAAAATACTATTAAAAACCCGCCGAATATATGTCAACCTATGTCACGGTAACATATATTGAGCGAGTTTTTAACAGTATTTTATCCGGTTTTTTATTTAAAACATCTTTTCCCACACTTACCGTGTTAAAGAGAGAATCAGACGCCATCTTGAATGTTCCAATACATCGGTAAACACTATGGTTTTCGAGCTGAATAAACATGTTACATTGAATAAAAACACAAAAAATATATCCAGTTTGGCAGAAAAGTAACTTATCTTGCCTTTGATAATATTTATTTGTTATATATTTGTTTTTTGACAACTTCTCGAATCTATGTGTACAGTAATACAAACCCCGTGTTTTTTCGATGTAAAAAAAAAAAAAAAAAAGAAATCTACTCGATAAAATTAAATTTTTTTTTTTTTGAGATCTTCAGACCAAAACGGATACGTACAATATAACCTTTTTTTTTTTTTTTTTGATATTTTCATTTTTGAATGTCTTGATTAAACTGTACAAGAAACTTTTTTCTTTATAACTATTCTGTAGTTTCACCTAGCAATTTAATAAACTGTAAAATACTGTAAAAATTGACCGGAACTAACCTCATTCTAGTCTAGTGTGATCGCTAACTTGTTTCCTTTTCGTAAACTGTTTTGACAATTTCCGGGACTCTGCTATAGTATTCGTGTAATCATTTTTTAAATTTTATTTAATATTTTTTGTTTCAGTGATTATTTAGCGTCCCAAATTAAACCTTACAAAATATGCTTATTTTTTACTATATTTATGCTGGTTATCTCCCCTTGATCGGAGTTTTTGTTGCCATAAGCTCCTAAAGGTACTTGATCAAGTTACGTGATTTTTAGAATATGGCATTTTCGTTTCGTGACGAGCACGTATGTCGTAAAGTTTTTTTTTTTTTTCTGTAGTTTTGTTTTGTTAATTAGGTTGAATCCTAAATAAAAACAGTTTCTTTTTGTCAACTAATTAAAATTGTACCCTCTTTGGTATCCTACCATC
The DNA here is from genome assembly GCF_053919585.1 of Euprymna scolopes. NCBI lineage: Eukaryota > Metazoa > Mollusca > Cephalopoda > Sepiida > Sepiolidae > Euprymna > Euprymna scolopes. The sequence goes on along the minus strand of NC_136525.1, from coordinate 14,189,127 downwards.
TACTTGTTTTGGCATTTTTTATGGGCCCAATTTTTTTTATTTTATGTATGATGTCGCCAGAGAATTCTATTTGATTTTTGTATTTTATTTAGAAATACACACACACACACACACACACACACACACACACACACACACACACACACACATATATTATTGCATTTTCACCCCAAACAAGGCACAATGCCACTTTGATGTAGGGGGCTACTATCTGGGACATAATTTTTAGGTGTACTGTGTGGGGAGCTGAGCAGCAAGGTGTCTGTTTACATTACACTTGAACTTCTGCATGTCAGTAAAGTCGGGGAAACAGGAACCCGGAATGGAATTCCAAAGTCTAGCAATCCTAGGGAAGAAACTGTTAGAGTAGGAGGCTTTCTTACATCTAGGGATTTCTACTGTGTAGGGGTGAGATTTTGCTGCTTGTCGGGAGTATTTACGTTAAAGGGGTTACAAGGGCTTTTAGTTTGTCAGAGCATCTACCATTAAACTACTTGTAAAACATGCAGAGGGATGCAACATTTCGTCGATGGGACAACGGTGGAAGCCTAGCTGATAATGGGGGACCTATTAGGTTGGCGACTCTCTTTTGAACTCTGTCTAAGAGAGAGAAACGAGTAGCAGATGTACCAGCCCGAATGTGGCAACAATATCCCAAACATGGGCGAATGGTTGCCCTGTCAATCTGTATAAACTTTATTCATTGAAATATTCCCAATCTTTCTCATTGAAATATCTTATAAAAACGAATGAACAATGACTCTTATGAACAACTTTCAACACACACACACACACACACACACACACACACACACACACACACACACGCACACACACACACACACACACAAAATGACTGCTTGAATCCCTTAATATCGTCTGCTCATTTATAACAACACTTCAACTGAAATATTCCCACTCTTTTTCACTGAACTATTTTACTAATGTGAAAACAAATGAACAATGGCTTTCATGAACAACTTTCAATGAATTACAATTTATATAAACGAACAGATAAGTTTTAAAAATGCTTTTTCCTGAACCCTGAAACTTATGGATCTTAATCGATCCAAGCTTCTTCTAATGTCTCAGCTAATGAACCTTCTGGTTTTTACAAGAACTCTAAAAATATTAACGAACATTCAATGTTTTCCTATAGCGGTAAACCTTCCATTTTAAATATATATATAAATTATCCTAAAAATATCCTAAAAATATTCACGAACATTCAATGTTTTCCTATAGCTGTAAACCTTCCATTTTAAATATATATATAAATTATCCTAAAAATATCCTAAAAATATTCACGAACATTCAATGTTTTCCTATAGCGGTAAACCTTCCATATATATATAAATTATCCTAAAAATATTCACGAAGGTTCAATGTTTTCCTATAGCTGTAAACCTTCCATTTTAAATATATATATATATAAATTATCTTAAAGATATCCTAAAAATATTCACAAAGATTCAATGTTTTCCTATAGCTGTAAACCTTCCATTTTAAATATATATATATATAAATTATCCTAAAAATATCCTAAAGATATTCACGAACATTCAATGTTTTCCTATAGCGGTAAACCTTCCATTTTAAATATATATATAAATTATCCTAAAAATATCCTAAAAATATTCACGAACATTCAATGTTTTCCTATAGCGGTAAACCTTCCATTTTAAATATATATATATAAATTATCTCTTTTGTGATTGTATGTCTTTTAAACTCATTATTTTTTTTTTGTTTTATCGTATGACAATGTCTCTCGTTTTTCTCACATTTGATTATAAAACCTGCAAATCCTTTTTCACTGAAAATATTTCTATGAATCCGGCTCATCCTAAAAGTGCTTCTCCCATTACAAAACACTCTAAATTAAAACCCTAAAAGCTAGTGACCGACTCCTTAAAAACAGTTTGATTAATCCCAAAAATATAGGTATATTTTTATTTTAGCAGCTCCTAATTCTAATTAAAAAACAAAATTTCTGTTTTGCCGACAGGTATCAACACGAACTCCCGGTTGTGATTCAGGGAAGGAAAACGAAATTCATCACCCATTCAGAATTATGCAAATTGATGAAATGGAAATTGACGGTAAACAATTACTCAATCCATTTTTTTTTTTTTTGTTTTACTGGTAAGGGGCTTACTGCTTATTAAGGCCCGGGGGCCACTCTGATATATATTTGCTATGGCAGGTCATCAAAGGCGTTTTTCAGTCTATATAATTTCTAAAAAAATTAACTTTTGTCATTGTCTCGATATATACACTTGGCAGCAAAATAAAAGTACACACAATTGGTTATAAAATATTTTCTTAATTCAAAATAACCTTTTCGATTTCAGAATGACAATTTTGACATTGGTGATGACGCCTATGGCAGAGTTGCTGTGTTTTGCAATGGAGTATATATATATATATATATATATATATATATATATATATATATAAATATAAAAGCGAAAATGTATGTATGTATGTGTGTTCACTTTTTCTGTATGCCTACAAAAGGCTTTTTTCAGAGAAGCGCTCGGTCAGTCGGTTCACAACTTTTTAAAAACTTTTTATATCACATATAAGTCGTAATATCTCACAGTTAACAACGAAGCTCGCCTGTCGATTTAATTTGCTCGATTTTGGGAAGATAAATATTCAACATTTGTCACTCGCCACATGTGGGTTAATCTTTTTCCTATAACATCTTGGGAAAATAAAAATCCCGCAGTCAAACTTGACCTCATTAACTCATCAAAACGGGCACCTGCCAAATCCAAGTAATTAAATAAATTCAAACGTGTTTCCGTTAGCATCTCGCGGTGGGGCATTGCTTAACATCGCACGTTTTTTTTTTTTTTTTTCACACTTTAATTTACAACTTTGCCTCACCGGTTCGGGTTCGATCCTCATACTTACTGTTCCCCCCCCCCACCACCACCACCGGAGTTTCCACACACACACCTCCAAACACCCGGGCAACGCCGGGTACTCCTCGCTAGTATATATATAAATGGTAATTTCTGGACATATATCTAGAAATTACCACTTGGATGTAAGGAGCTACTAATTGGGATCATGAAACTATATGGGAAGTTGAGCTACGAGATTTCTGTTCATATTACATTTAAACATTTGCAAGTTAGTACAGTCAGGGAAACAATAAACAGGGAGGGAATTCCAAAGTTAAGTAGTCCGTGGAAAGACAATATTAGAGTAAAAGGCTTACCTGCATCTATGGATCTCAACAGTGAAGGGGTGGTATTCTACTGGTTGTCGGGTTAGTCGGATGGTATGTATGTATGAGGGGGCACAAGTATAACGAGTTCATCAGGGCACATTCCATAAAAGTACTGGAGTAGACTTGTAACATTGTTATTTTTAAAACGGGCCAAACATCGAAAGAAAATAAGATTTAGATACAATTCCTTCGTTTTTATTGTTGCGTCCGGTCGTCCAAATGTGTTTTTCAGTCTATGCACTTTCTAAAAAATCAACTTTTGGCATTGTCTCCATATATACACTTGGCAGCGAAATAAAAACACTCAGCTGGTTATAAAATATTTTGTTTATTCAAAGTAACCTTTTCGGTTTCAGAATGACAATTTTGACAATTAGTGACGGTGTTCATGGTGGTGGTAGTAGTAGTAGAAGTAGTATTAGTCTAGCTGAATCCACTGTGAAAAATTTCCCCCACTCTTTATCTGTGCCTAAATCAAAACGTGGATTCCATGAACAAAGCTTCTTTCTTAGAACTGCGCGCCTGTGGAACTCTGTTCCGTCTGCCTGCTTCCCACCTGACTACAACTTGGATGTGTTCAAGTCCAACGTTAACAAATTCCTAATGAACCGCCCCCTTAAGTAAACACTTCATCAAATCTCCACACTAACGTAATGTACTTGCAATAACCCTTATCCCTGAGTGGCTTCCGGGCCTTGATAAGTGGTGACCACTGTGTAAAAAAAAAAAAAATTAGTAATAATAGTAGTAACAGTAGTATTAGTAATAGAAATAGTAGGAGCAGTAGTTGTAGTAGTTGCAGTAGTGGTGGTGGTAATGGTTGTGGTAGTAGTTGCAGTGGTGGTGGTGGTAATGGTTGTGGTAGTAGTGGTGGTGGTGGTGGTGGTGGTAGTGGTGGTGGTAATGGTTATGGTAGTAGTTGCAGTGGTGGTGGTGGTAATGGTTGTGGTAGTAGTTGCAGTAGTGGTGGTGGCAGTAGTAGATATCAGCTTTATGATTAAATATATTTCTAATTCTGTGGAATTTCCACGGGTCACGCTAATTTATTATGAATCGTTTAACTTTTTCTAAACAAGCAACTGAGACATTTTAATTCGCTATGCACAAAATGCATTTTTTTTTATTATTATTATTAAATATGAATCATTAAAAGTTATGCTATAAACTTTTTTTTTTCTTTTCGTACTCATAACCTGCTATTAAACACAAAACACATGCTAAAAACTTCAATTACATCTGTCTTCTGTATTTGAAACTATTCCATTTCATTCTATGTTCATAAATAAACGTTTTATCGTCATTCGAAGTGTGAGCACATTTTTTGAAACATGCTGTATTTAATTGACTAATATAAATATTTTACATTAGATGATATCATGATAAAGGGATTGCTTGATATTATACATTTTCCTAAAAGTAGTATATATGATAATTAGGGATGTACCGATTAGCAAATTCATCAATTACCGATTAATCGGTATTTGGTAATCGGCCGATTAATCGGTTTTCTAATGTCGATTTATCAGCATATTTTGTTGTCAAAAATGATACGAATATTAATTACATTATATTGTAAACGATGATAAGTTAACTCCCTTTTCGCTTGCCAGTGACGATTTATCTTTACACCATATCAAATAAGAGGCATGACGCGCTGTTAACATGTAGATTTTTACAACTTCAATGAATCTGAGGCAAAGACATGTCAGCATATGAAAAATTTCCCTCTTTTCTCGTCTGATCGTTATTTTTTACTTTAAATCATTGTCAAAGAAAATTATTACTTCACTTTTCAGTTTTCATGTTGAAGAATTGTACAGTAAATGTGTGAACCGAAAAAAAAAAAAAGCATTCTTCATCAGTCATACTCTTGTTCCTCATTTTCGGACTCTTGCTACTATTACATATATATTTTTATTTTTATGGTTTAGATAATATATATTTTATTGAGATGACCTAAATAAATGTGTGTGTGTGTTTATTTTTTTAAATAAGTGTGTGTGCATTTTTTTTAAAAAATAAATGTGTGTGTGTGTTTATTTTTTTAAATAAATGTGTGTGTGTGTTTATTTTTTTAAATAAATGTGTGTGTGTTTATTTTTTAAAAATAAATGTGTGTGTGTGCGCATTTTAAAAAAAAATAAATGTGTGTTTCTGTGAATTTTTAAAAAATAAATTAGTGTGTTTATTTTTTTTAAATAAATGTGTGTGTGTTTATTTTTTAAAAATAAATGTGTGTGTGCATTTTTTTTAAAAATAAATGTGTGTGTTCATTTTTTTAAAATAAATGTGTCTGTATTTATTTTAGATAAATTTGTGTGTTTATTTTTTTAAATAAATGTGTGTGTGTGTTTATTTTTTTAAATAAATGTGTGTGTGTTTATTTTTTTTAAATAAATGTGTGTGTGTTTATTTTTTTAAATAAATGTGTGTGTGTTTATTTTTTTTAAATAAATGTGTGTGTTTATTTTTTTTAAATAAATGTGTGTGCATTTTTTTAAATAAATGTGTGTGTGTTTATTTTTTTTAAATAAATGTGTGTGTTTATTTTTTTAAATAAATGTGTGTGCATTTTTTTAATAAATATGTGTGTGTTTATTTTTTAAATAAATGTGTGTGTGTATGCATTTTTTAAAAATTATGTGTGTGTATGTATTTTTTAAAATAATATGTGTGTATTTATTTTTTAAATAAACGTGTGTGTGTTTATTTTTTTAACTTACTGATTAGATATCAGACATGAGTAATTCAAATAGGTAAAAAAAAAAATTAATTAAATAATGACAATAACCTTCAACCATTATGGCAAACAATTTCTGCTGGAAGTCAATCCCAAGAATAAGAATACAGCTGCTTGCAAGTTATGTCAAATCATCACATCAAAGGGAGGCAAATCAGCAAAAAGTTTTACAATGACTGATATGTTAACGAATCTTAGAAAGCTACGTGCAAAAGAAGCAAAAGTTGCAAATAAGAAAACGAAGCTCCACGAATATAGGAACAAGTGGCAGCAACTACGAGCCTCCAGCAAAACACCAAACTACTATAGAATCAATATTGGCGAAAAAGAAAGTTTGGAATACTAATGATCACAGGTCACAAGAGATTACTTATCTGAGAAGAGAAATGATTGCTGTTGATATTCATCCATGTTCCGTAACATCTAACATTGGATTTAATAGGCTTATTGCAAAACTTTGTTCAATTACAGCATTCCATCAAAAATGTACTTCACTATAACGTAAGTTTCGATATATTTATAAAAGTAAAACAAAAATTCAATTGTCTCTCGCTAAAATTAACAGCATTTCATGGACTTCAGACATTTGGACAGCTACAACAGATAATGCTCTCTTTCTGAGTTTGACAGATCACTGGCTTTCGAATGACTTTGAACCATGCAGAGCTGTGCTTAGAGTTGGCCATTCCCTGGTGCACTGGTGCACACATGGGTGCAAGAATAAATGAAGAATTGCATAATGTTCTTGGTAAAATCTTCAACATAGTGTTCTTGATCTTTGCAGAATTCTGGTGTAATTGAATGTGGTTCAGAGTCAATATCATTCTTTATACATTCATCGCAACTCTCAATAAATGACTCATTATTTTCACAACAGTCTGTTAAAAGACAATCATTACAGCTAACAGAAATATTGTCTCTCATTTGAAACATTCTCCATTAGCAAATTAACTGAAATACAGGATCAGTTTAATTTGGAAAAATATAAACTCATTCAAGATGTGACCACATGGTGGAATTCAACATATTATATGCTAAAATGAAATGTAGAACAACAAAAAGCTCTGGTAGCATATGGTGTTAAGATTTCTACCATAACAACTTACGAACGAGGGCTTGTTCAAAAAATTGTCCAGTTACCGAGTCAATTTGAAGAAATCACCAAAGAAGCAAGTCACAGGACTTCAACCATATCAATGATAATACCTACAATTTTAGCTTTGAGATTATTTTTTTCAAAAGTTGTCCATCTATTTCTGATATTTCTGATTTTAATGGAGAAATCCTTACCAATGAATCAATGGAAACAAGATTTTTATCTAAATGATAAAATGATAAATAGGTGTGTGTCCACTTTCCTAGATCCAAGATTCAGATTTAAATTTCAAAAGAATGACATGGAAAACACTAAGAATTGGATTCTACATCTACATCTTCTACTGATGATGATGGAACAGAATCAACAGGATACACTTCTTCAAGCTTTGTTGAGGGCCAAGAAGATCAAAGTGATAGTAAAACTGTATCTCTTTAAAGACTGTTTGATGAATTAGCTTCGAATAAGTGTACAGTAATAAATCAAAACTTATTAAAACTTAGTTGAGTTAAATCTGAAAATTGCAAATACAACAGAAATACAAGAACCACAATCTAAACTCAAAAGTAAATCCCTTATGCTTAAGTGCAAAAAAGAACTTAACCATTATGTAGCTTTACCAATACTCATAAGACGTGATAATCCATTTCAGTGGTGGAAGAAGATACAGGAGACCTTACTACTGCTGAGTAAACTGGCTTCAAAATATTTAAACGCACCACCTTGATCTGTGGAGAGTGAGAGGCTCTTTAATACAGATGGTTATGTGTATGAACCTACGAGGAACAGGTTGTGTCCTGAGAATAGAGAAACATTACAATTTAAAAGTATTCAGCTTCAGATACTGACGAGTCTATGAGAGCAGAGGAGGAAGACAGCAAGAATAGAAGAGGAAGCAGAGGAGCAGCAGGTACAGAACTTCAGCTTATAGTTATTCACTTAAAGAATTACAATTGTACTTTGTAGTTGGTTTGTAATTGTTTTTTTTATCTAATTGTTTAATTATATTCATTTAAGAATTGGAAATTGTAATTTTAGTTGATAAAGTCGAAAATCTATAATAGTGGTCAAACACGTAACAAATGTTAAGTTAAATTGGCAGTTACTTTGTTAATGTGTCAAAGCTATCTGATGAGTCACTTGGCATTGATGAAATGATTTAAATTTAATAGGAAAGAGAAAAGTAATTAATCGCCAGATTAATTAGCAAATAGGCCAATTAATCGGTGAAGTGGTCGATTACTGATTACCTGCCGATTAATCAGTATACCCCTAATAATAATAATAATTAATATATACATATATATATATATATATATATATATATATATATATATTTTTTTTTTTCAAGGTGAAGCGAGGTTAAGATCTTTAACCTTGCTCCACGACAGTCATGGCAAAGTATATCTACTCTAAAATTAAAAATGGTCTTGAACCATTTTTAATTTTTTAATTTTTAATTTTTTAATTTTTAATTTTTCTTGCCTGATGAGATCTGTTATGATCGAAATGGTCTGCACATCGTAGCAAGATATGACGGTATTTACATAAAGAATAATAATATATATATATATATATATATGTTTATTAATTATACAGAAGTTCAGAAAAACATTGGTACCGTCGGTTTCAAGCCCAACACAATGGGAAACCGTTAATGGTAACACGTAAATAATGTTCAGCTCTCGTCAGCTGAACATCATTTATAGTGTTACTATTAATGGTTTCCCGTTGTGTTGGGCTTGAAACCGACGGTACCAATGTTTTTCTGAACTTCTGTATAATTAATAAACAAATATTTAGCTCTTATACCGAAAAAGTTTTTCTTTGTAATCGAGCACTTTGTTGGAACTCTTTCTCCAAAATACAGTAAGCAAATATATATATATATATATATATATATATATATATATATATATATATATATATGAATAATATAAAAATGACAAAAAGTCTAAATTTCAAATTCCAAGATGTTGTTCATCTTACAGTTTTATTCTTTCAACATGTTAAAATGTTCAATTCTTAACAATATCTGTTTCGTAGCACAGAAACAATCCTATAATTATTATATTTATAAAATTTGATAAAAATCAAAGATGGCATAAATATAAAACACAATTGCAACTACTCTTCAGGTTTTTTCGGATTTATGTAATCATGCCCCAATTCTTTTTCTTTCTTTTCTTTTGGAAGTTGATAAGTTCTTATTCTTCTGATGAGTCCGAACAGAAAATATAAAAAAATTGAGATAATAATTATCACTCTTTATACCAATCTTTTCTTTTTTATGAAGCTTGGCGTCATCATTCCGTGTTGTTAATCACTTGGCCGCCGTCACCTCGCAGTAAATATCATGATTCAAAGGGTGTATACATCTTTTTTGAAACAAGCTGTATGCTTGTGCATAATAAATATCTTTTTCTTTTCAGAGGGGAAAGTTCCGTCCAAGATTAACTGAAATGGTGCAGACTAACAGTCCTCAAATTGTCCTTGATGCCAGCCAATCGGCCTTTGACCTTTTGCCTGATGTGGAACAGGCCATAAAAGCCCTGACAGTTCTCAAGGCTGTCGGACCAGCAACGGCCTCGGGTAAGTATCATTGCCCCATTTTAACTTCTCTTATATATTAATGATGAGACAATCATATATTTTTTCCAATTCCGATACAATTACTGATTCTGATTCTTTATAAATCGCTAAATATTTAACTATACCTCTTTACGGTGAACTGTCCAAAAGAAAAAAAAAATCCACAAACAGTTCAAGAACAATCTGAAGGTCTGTCTCAAACAGTTCGGTTTGTATTCTAACTCATGGGAAAAACTAACCCAAGACAGATGTTCTTGGCATGCGAAAACTCGCTAAATCCAATGAAGAATGCAAGAGGAAACATGACTTTAGAAAAGACAGAGCAATCAACATCTCTGCTACAGAATCATCCCACACGTGTCCAAATACTTTAGAAGAGCTTGAATTGGTCTAACAAGCGATCTTGGAACACACAAAACATTTGCATGATTACGACCATCTTTGCAAGCAATGAACAAACATCGTATCATCATCATATATATATATATACACACACACACGATATATATATACATATATATATACGAGCAAACAGTTAATAAAACATGTTAAAAACACTTTGAAATGAGTTAAAAACCTATTTAATCTGAAAAGGAAACACTACATAAGTGGATAGTCCTTAATCCGCGGAGTTTCGAAGAAATACTTCCCTTCTCATCAGAGGGTAGGAATTAGCAAAATGCGGGATCAGATTTTATATATATATACACACAAACACACGAGGGGCGTGCAATAAGTAAGGCCCCTGACCCATTTCCCATAGCAGTAGAGCAACAAAACTTGGCACACTTATTAGTCTTTCTCTACATAGGAACCACCCAGAGTTATGCATTTCTCCTATCGTTTGATGCAGCTCTGGAGACCGTTTTTGTAGAACACCCCAGGTTGGTCCTCCAACCACGACTTGACTTCAGAAATCAAGGCTGCATAATCTGGGAAACGCTTTCCTTTCAAAAATAACTTCATGGCTGGGAAGAGGTGAAAGTCAGAGGGTGCAAGGTCAGGAGAGTAGGGAGGATGGGGGAGGATTTCATAACCACATGCCCGTGCTTCTGATCAGGTGACATGCGAGTTGTGGACCGGAGCGTTGTCCTGCTGGAGGAGGGTACCTTTGCTGATCTTGCCCCGCCTCTTGATTTTGATAGCTTCCCTTAATTTCCTCAAAAATGAAGCATAATAGGCTCCTGTAATTGTGGTACCCTTTGCCAGGAAATCTGTCATCACTACTCCGTCCTGGTCCCAGAAGACTGTGAGCATGACCTTGCCAGCAGAGGAGGGCTGCACCCTTGCCTTCTTTGGAGGTGGTGAGTCCAAGTGCTTCCACTGCATTGACTGGGCTTTGGTCTCTGGATCATAGTGATGGACCCAGGTTTCATCCTGTGTAATCAGTCTTTTGAAAAACTTTGACTCATCTTCTTTGCACATCTCCAAATTCATCCTCGAGTACACAACGCGTTCTCGCTTTTGGAATGGTGTGAGCAATCTGAGAATCCATCTGGCAGACACCTTATGCATATGCAAATGGTCATGAATGATAGTTTCCACAGACCCTGTACTAATGTTGACATCTTGGGCTATTTGGCGAATAGTAATGCGCCGATCTTCCAAAATAGCAGCCTCAACTTGACGGACAGATGCCTCATCAATGGCAGAAGGGGAGGGGGCGACCAGGTCTGAGAGCTGTTTCCACAGACTTCCGGCCATGTTTGAATTCACAATGCCAGCGTTTTACAAGGTCATATGAATGGGGCATTATCACCATAAGTTTCTTTCATGTCATCAAAATTCTCCTGTGGTGTGCGTCCTTTCAAATACAAAATCCGGATCACTGCTCGACATTCAACAGGCTCTATTTCACACCTGACTCCGTTCAAACACTTGTAAAACAGAAACCACAATTAGTTCAGAGCTGTAATTTGCCACATAACTCAGAGATATAAATCATTGCACATGCAAAATTTCAGCTAGATCAGACAACTGGAAGTGGGTCAGGGGCATTACTTATTGCATGCCCCTCGTATATATATATATATATATATATATATATATTTATATATATATATATATATATATATATGTATATGGGTGAGTGTTTTTTTAAATAGACATTTGTTGAGGTCATTTGCGAGCACCTGTCCCATGGGCCGATGGATAGAACTGCCAACTTTCAATGCGATGGTTGTAGGTTCAGTCCCCAGCTAGGGAAAGGTGCTAGTCTAGCTACACTGATGAGTTGTGATACAATGAAACAGTGCTGTATGTGGATGACTATATATATATATATATATATATATATATATGAGCAAATAGTTAATAAAATATGTTAAAAAAACACTTTGAAAAAGAGTTAAAAACATATTTAATCTGAAAAGGAAACACTAGATAAATGGATAGTCCTTAATCCGCGGAGTTTCGAAGAAATACTTTCCTTCTCATCAGAGGGTAGGAATTAGCAAAATATACATATATTGTGTGGTGTTTGTGTAGAAGAACCCCAGCAAAAGTGTCCAATTATAAAGAAGAATTCAATATAAGAATATATAAGCGGACCAATTTATGGTCGAAAAACATCCGATTCTCTTCAGCCATTGTTTATATCTATTCTTACCGGGAATCGACCTCACATTGTTTCTTTTTTTTTTTTTATCACACTTTATTTATTTTATTTATCTATTTATTGTTTATACTTGTTTTTACGGTTTAAAAAGTATATATGTTCAGCTGTGTTCCCTACTGTTTGAGCTATCGACAGATAGATAAGAAAGATTTAAAATTAAACCACTTCAAGCAATGAATGGATTTTCACAAAAGAAACAGAAATATATCGGCAAGTTGAAACAAAAATTTTACATTTCAACTTGCCGATATATTTCTGTATGCGTTATTCATCCACCCAAACAAAGATTTTACTTGTAAACTATTCTTGGCTTATGATTACTATTTCCTGTTAATCTCAGTGTCATGTGATTATTAGTTTATCGGTTAAATATTTTCACAGACAGGCGAACACACACACATATATACATTTACTGCTTTATTTATATAGGTTTTTTTTTTTTTTGGTAAAACATTAGAAATTATAAAGCTGTTGTAGTTCGCTTGAAGCATTATGCATGTGTAAGAAGCTGAAGTTTTTGAGAGAGGGTGACTTTTTCATATGGGCACTTTTATTGATAGTACACACATGAAACTCTAGTCCCCTTCAAAGTAATCTCCTCCGGCTGCAATGCACTTGTTGTACTGTTCCTACAACTTCTGGAAAGCCCCATGGAAGTCGTCTTGTGTGCATCGTCGCAGCCTCTTTTATCATCTCAATTGTCTTATGACAGCCTCTAAGATTTTCCTTGAGCTGAGGGAATAACCAAGTCACAGGGAGCAAAGTCTGGACTATAGGTAGGGCAAGGAGCTGTGTTGATGCCTAATTTGGTCAAATAGTCTGAGACAAGGATGGAGTTTTGGACTGGTGCATTCACGCAAATCTTCCGCATCTTCCGTTCCTCACGAATAATTGTGTGTACAGTTCCCACACTGACATCAAACTGTGCACTTATTGTCTCTATAAACACACGACGATCCTTATCCATGAAATTCTTTATTTGGCCAATCAACTCTGGTGTTCTGACTTCCTTACTCCTTCCAAAGCTCTCATCATCCCTCACAGACTCCCTGCCTTCCTTGAATCTCTTATGCCGGGTTTATACAAGATGATCCAAAAGCAGTCTGAAGCATTTCATGTTTCTGTGGCATTTTTTTTCCAAGTTTAAAAACATGATTTTATTGCATATCGTTCTTCTAAAGTGTCTTCACATCCAGATTGCATTTTTGAAATTCATCAGCTGTGACAATCAGGCTTTAGTAGGGTGTATTCCAATTCCTTCTGTAGCTGTTCATTTGAACCTGAAATCATAAAAAATTGGTCAGACATCTCATAAGATGTATAGCAATAACAAGACTGAATTTTCAAGAGTCTACAACAAGTTTAAATGCCTGTTCCGAAAATTCTGGAAACTAATTGAAGGTACATCATAAGTGAATTCATTCCTTATGGACTCAAAAACGGCTGGGTCTATTTTGATGAAATTTCACACAAAGGTACTTCATGTGCCTGGCAGTGTTCTTAGATAGGTTTTGTATTGGAATACTGAATTTTCAAGAGTCTACGACAATTTTAAATTCCTGCACCTCATAATTCTAACACTAATCATTTTTTTTTTCTTTCTTTTTTCAGCCATATTAGCTGCAGGTGCTCCGGATCAAGTGCCGTTCATGGCAGACGAGAGTATGTTGGCGGTGCTTCCTGGTCGTCCCAAAGCATACACATTGCCTTATTTTCTTGATTACCGAGATGCCATTAAAAGCTTAGTGAACAAACTGAACAGAGAAGGTGAGTGAGTGGATGGGTTGGGGGTGGGGGAAGAAGGAGGAGGTAAATATTTGTTTGCAGTCGACTAATTTGCCGTACTAGCTAAATTTGACTTCTGCACTATAGCCATTCTAATAGATCATTGCAAAGGTATCTGCCAGGTATAGATTGTTCTTGTCTTGTCAGCTTATGTGCTGGACAACAATGGTCTCCTAAGAGGACTTCGTAGAGAATTTAATATTAGATCAGTGTAAAAATTTTTTGCCGATTTAAAAATTTTATCTTGAAAATGAAAAGCGGAGTTTTTGAAAATCTTTATATATATATATATATATATATATATATATATATATATATATTTTTTTTTAATTTTCATCCCAAACAAAGCACAGTGCCACTTTTATGTAGGGGGCTACTATCGGGGATATAAGTTGCAGGGATACTATGTAGGGAGTTGAGCAGCAAGATGTCTGTTCACATTACACTTGAACTTCTGCATGTCAGTACAGTCGGGTAAACAGGAACCAGGAAGGGAATTCCAAAGTCTAGTAGTCCTGGGAAAGAAACTATTAGAAGGCTTTCTTACATCTAGGGATCTCTACTGTGAAGGGGTGGGATTTAGTTGTTTATCAGGGGTATTCACGTTGAGGGGGTACAAGTGCTTGTAGTTCGTCAGAGCATTCACCATTAAAGTACTTGTTGAACAGGCAGAGGGATGCAACATTTCGTCGATGGGACAGAGGCTGAAGCTTACATGACAGTTCAGGACCTATCAGGTTGGCGACTCTCTTTTAAACCCTGTCCAGAAGTAAGAGACAAGTAGCAGATGCACGATTCCAAATATGACAGCAGTACTCCATACATAGGCAAATGGTGGCCTTATAGAGGTACAGGATACTTTCAGACGTAAGTAATTTTCTAGCATAGTAGAGAGAGCCCACCTTCTTCGCAGCAGCCTTGGCAATGCTCTTAATGTATCTATTCCAGTTCATGTTCCCTGTGAACGTTAGGCCGAGGAGTTTGAAGGAAGTACTTTCAGGTAATGTGTTCTTGGTCATTGCTATTGGTGGTAGAAAAGGTTTCTTGTAATTATTGAAGGAAACAAGCTTAGTCTTGGCAGCATTGAATGTGACCAACCATTTTTGTCCCCATTCCACTATGGATTGGAGGTTGTCCTCTAGTGTTTCTGCCATTTCCTTAGATATGTGTTCATTTGTTTTCCCCTCGTGCCTGTTATAGAGAGTGGCGTCATCAGCAAATCAGCAAATATACCCATTTCAGAAACAATTTTATCAGGGAGGTCATTTATGAATATCAGGAATAATAAAGGTCCAAGGATAGACCCCTGAGGTACTCCCGCATTTATGTCATATTGTTTAGATGTACGACCGTCGAGAACAACCTGGATTTTTCTCTTACTTTACAAGGATTTAATTACATTATGTATTCTTCCAGTGATACCATATGATTTAATTTTCCTTAGAAGACCATTGTGCCATACCCTGTCAAAAGTTTAGATATATTGAGGGCTACCGCTCTACCCTCCCCTGTTTTGTCCAGTGAACGGTATATACGTTCAAAGATCACAGGATATCTGCTGTTGAACGGACTTGCCTTAATCCATATTGATTGTCAGTCAGGAGTTTAGCAGCTGTAAGGTGATGGACTAGAGCTTGATTAATTAAGGACAAATATTTTGGCGAAAAGTGTGAGAAGGCTAATGGGGCGATAATTTAATGGGTGAGTTCTTTCTTCAGAATTCTTGAAAACTGGTACGACAGAAGCAGTTTTCTAGCAGTCGGGAAAGAACAATAACGACCTTTGCCCACTATAGTTTGATTTCATCTGTCAATGAGCTTATAAATGCCTTGCTTGTAAAAATTTCTTAGGTTTTGATATGAAATATGAAGCTGATTCGTGTTCAATCTTCTCTCGTAATGTTAACCAAAGGCCATCTAAATGATTTTGCAATCCTTAAAATAAGTGATAATCTGATGGAGATATGTCAAGAGACTATGGAGGATGAGGCAAGATTTCTTAACCAAATTTGGCGCTTGTTAAGATGCAGTCGACAAATCGTTTTTTTAAAGATATATCGTTTTAAGCAAAAACAATATTACATACGTAATTGTCATGCCGAAAATAGTAATATATCCCAAAATTATGAAAATTCATTGTGTAGAACAATTGCTATTGTGTTTTTAGTAAAAAAAATTGTATCGCTATAGACAACAAATATAACAACAATGAACAAGTAATCCAAAATATTCCTTTCGGAGTTATGTCCCCCTGCATGTAGTCTCCTACTGCCTACTTTATAACGTCTAAGTAAAATGCAATCTTACGCAATTTTCCGTAAAAATTACTTTTAACTATAAATAACTTCTTATGCGATGATTTTTTTGTAATTTTTGGATATATTACTATTTTCGACATTGCAATATTATTTTTGCTTAAAACGACATGTTCAAGAAAATCAATCTGTTGATTAAGCATCGAAAAAACTAAGATAATTGCTTTTATTTCAGGGTGGCATCTTTAGCACGTATCTGAAAAGGGGGAAAGTGATATCTTAAATTTTTCAAGAGAATTATATGCATCTCAAGAAAATAAGAATCCATAATGATCCGTTTTTGGTAGCATTATTTTGGAAGGTCAAAGTTAAGAGATACAGTGCAATAAATTCTGGCCCATGTTAGGGACCACTATCATGCCAAATTTCATCAAGATTGGTTGAGGGGATGAGGATGGAGAAGGGTGATCTTATTCAAATTCACAAAGAAGTTGGCCGGCACCATGGTGGTAACCCCTGTGATAGTGGCGAACCCCAACTTGGTGTGCACCATCCCTAGGTGGAGGAATTTATAAAGAGCTACACCAAATTTGTATGGCTATTAAATTTTATTTTCTCTAATCTATATTCAACTAGTAGGCTGCCCAGCATTGCCCTGTGTTATAATAAAAAAAAATCAATGAAACAGTTTAAAATGTGTGCTAACGTATTCTAGACAGTCCTAATGATCAAATCTAAAAAGTTTTTAATTCACAAGATAGTTTAAGGGCCAGAGTATAGTAATAGAAAGTTTAGAAGGATTAGAAGTTTTAGAATGATCTAGAAGGTCTCAGAGGGGTCTGCAATAATCTAGAATGGGTTAAGGTGCCATATAAATAAAGGTGGAGAGGGAAACGGATCAGTTATCAGCTTGTTCCTGTTAAGGTAACTTCGTCCCTGATTCATGGATAAGTCCAGCCGAAAGAATCCAAAACAAAAAAAGGAAAATATATCTCCTCAACCCACAGCAAGTTTGCAGAAACTGTTTTTTGAACTAGTGGTAAATACAATTTTGAAATTTTCTCATTGACCAAACGTTTAAAAGAAAAACAAAAAGGAATCTTATTGTCATTGAATTTCATTATTAATAGAGTGAATAGTCACTCAGAGTTAGCGGTTCGTAATTTTGACTACCTCCCTTCTCCCTCGTACCCTCCACTTTCTCGTCTTGGTTTTTAACCCGAGTTTCACCAAGCCGCTATTTCTTCTAATATTGATAGTAGTAATTCTAAACTACGGTATCTTTTGTTAACCGACCCTTTTCGTTTGTTTTGTTATTGTTGTAAATATTTGTGAACAAACCTTTTCGTTTTTTTGTTATTGTTGTAAATATTTGTGAACAAACCTTTTCGTTTATTTTGTTATTGTTGTAAATATTTGTGAACAAACCTTTTCGTTTGTTTTGTTATTGTTGTAAATATTTGTGAACAAACCTTTTCATTTGTTTTGTTATTGTTGTAAATATTTGTGAACAAACCTTTTCGTTTATTTTGTTATTGTTGTAAATATTTGTGAACAAACCTTTTCGTTTGTTTTGTTATTGTTGTAAATATTTGTGAGCAAACCTTTTCGTTTATTTTGTTATTGTTGTAAATATTTGTGAACAAACCTTTTCATTTGTTTTGTTATTGTTGTAAATATTTGTGAACAAACCTTTTCGTTTGTTTTGTTATTGTTGTAAATATTTGTGAACAAACCTTTTCATTTGTTTTGTTATTGTTGTAAATATTTGTGAACAAACCTTTTCATTTGTTTTGTTATTGTTGTAAATATTTGTGAACAAACCTTTTCATTTGTTTTGTTATTGTTGTAAATATTTGTGAACAAACCTTTTCGTTTGTTTTGTTATTGTTGTAAATATTTGTGAACAAACCTTTTCGTTTATTTTGTTATTGTTGTAAATATTTGTGAACAAACCTTTTCGTTTATTTTGTTATTGTTGTAAATATTTGTGAACAAACCTTTTCATTTGTTTTGTTATTGTTGTAAATATCTGTGAACAAACCTTTTCGTTTGTTTTGTTATTGTTGTAAATATTTGTGAACAAACCTTTTCGTTTGTTTTGTTATTGTTGTAAATATTTGTGAACAAACCTTTTCGTTTGTTTTGTTATTGTTGTAAATATTTGTGAACAAACCTTTTCATTTGTTTTGTTATTGTTGTAAATATTTGTGAACAAACCTTTTCATTTGTTTTGTTATTGTTGTAAATATTTGTGAACAAACCTTTTCATTTGTTTTGTTATTGTTGTAAATATTTGTGAACAAACCTTTTCATTTGTTTTGTTATTGTTGTAAATATTTGTGAACAAACCTTTTCATTTGTTTTGTTATTGTTGTAAATATTTGTGAACAAACCTTTTCATTTGTTTTGTTATTGTTGTAAATATTTGTGAACAAACCTTTTCATTTGTTTTGTTATTGTTGTAAATATTTGTGAACAAACCTTTTCATTTGTTTTGTTATTGTTGTAAATATTTGTGAACAAACCTTTTCGTTTGTTTTGTTATTGTTGTAAATATTTGTGAACAAACCTTTTCGTTTATTTTGTTATTGTTGTAAATATTTGTGAACAAACCTTTTCGTTTGTTTTGTTATTGTTGTAAATATTTGTGAACAAACCTTTTCATTTGTTTTGTTATTGTTGTAAATATTTGTGAACAAACCTTTTCGTTTGTTTTGTTATTGTTGTAAATATTTGTGAACAAACCTTTTCGTTTATTTTGTTATTGTTGTAAATATTTGTGAACAAACCTTTTCGTTTATTTTGTTATTGTTGTAAATATTTGTGAACAAACCTTTTCGTTTATTTTGTTATTGTTGTAAATATTTGTGAACAAACCTTTTCGTTTGTTTTGTTATTGTTGTAAATATTTGTGAACAAACCTTTTCGTTTATTTTGTTATTGTTGTAAATATTTGTGAACAAACCTTTTCGTTTGTTTTGTTATTGTTGTAAATATTTGTGAACAAACCTTTTCATTTGTTTTGTTATTGTTGTAAATATTTGTGAACAAACCTTTTCGTTTGTTTTGTTATTGTTGTAAATATTTGTGAACAAACCTTTTCATTTGTTTTGTTATTGTTGTAAATATTTGTGAACAAACCTTTTCGTTTATTTTGTTATTGTTGTATATATTTGTGAACAAACCTTTTCGTTTGTTTTGTTATTGTTGTAAATATTTGTGAACAAACCTTTTCATTTGTTTTGTTATTGTTGTAAATATTTGTGAACAAACCTTTTCGTTTGTTTTGTTATTGTTGTAAATATTTGTGAACAAACCTTTTCATTTGTTTTGTTATTGTTGTAAATATTTGTGAACAAACCTTTTCATTTGTTTTGTTATTGTTGTAAATATTTGTGAACAAACCTTTTCATTTGTTTTGTTATTGTTGTAAATATTTGTGAACAAACCTTTTCGTTTGTTTTGTTATTGTTGTAAATATTTGTGAACAAACCTTTTCGTTTGTTTTGTTATTGTTGTAAATATTTGTGAACAAACCTTTTCGTTTGTTTTGTTACTGTTGTAAATATTTGTGAACAAACCTTTTTGTTTGTTTTGTTATTGTTGTAAATATTTGTGAACAAACCTTTTCGTTTGTTTTGTTATTGTTGTAAATATTTGTGAACAAACCTTTTCATTTGTTTTGTTATTGTTGTAAATATTTGTGAACAAACCTTTTCATTTGTTTTGTTATTGTTGTAAATATTTGTGAACAAACCTTTTCGTTTGTTTTGTTATTGTTGTAAATATTTGTGAACAAACCTTTTCATTTGTTTTGTTATTGTTGTAAATATTTGTGAACAAACCTTTTCGTTTGTTTTGTTATTGTTGTAAATATTTGTGAACAAACCTTTTCATTTGTTTTGTTATTGTTGTAAATATTTGTGAACAAACCTTTTCATTTGTTTTGTTATTGTTGTAAATATTTGTGAACAAACCTTTTCATTTGTTTTGTTATTGTTGTAAATATTTGTGAACAAACCTTTTCATTTGTTTTGTTATTGTTGTAAATATTTGTGAACAAACCTTTTCATTTGTTTTGTTATTGTTGTAAATATTTGTGAACAAACCTTTTCATTTGTTTTGTTATTGTTGTAAATATTTGTGAACAAACCTTTTCGTTTGTTTTGTTATTGTTGTAAATATTTGTGAACAAACCTTTTCATTTGTTTTGTTATTGTTGTAAATATTTGTGAACAAACCTTTTCATTTGTTTTGTTATTGTTGTAAATATTTGTGAACAAACCTTTTCGTTTGTTTTGTTATTGTTGTAAATATTTGTGAACAAACCTTTTCATTTGTTTTGTTATTGTTGTAAATATTTATGAACAAACCTTTTCATTTGTTTTGTTATTGTTGTAAATATTTGTGAACAAACCTTTTCATTTGTTTTGTTATTGTTGTAAATATTTGTGAACAAACCTTTTCATTTGTTTTGTTATTATTGTAAATATTTGTGAACAAACCTTTTCGTTTGTTTTGTTATTGTTGTAAATATTTGTGAACAAACCTTTTCGTTTGTTTTGTTATTGTTGTAAATATTTGTGAACAAACTTTTTCGTTTATTTTGTTATTGTTGTAAATATTTGTGAACAAACCTTTTCGTTTGTTTTGTTATTGTTGTAAATATTTGTGAACAAACCTTTTCGTTTGTTTTGTTATTGTTGTAAATATTTGTGAACAAACCTTTTCGTTTGTTTTGTTATTGTTGTAAATATTTGTGAACAAACCTTTTCGTTTGTTTTGTTACTGTTGTAAATATTTGTGAACAAACCTTTTTGTTTGTTTTGTTATTGTTGTAAATATTTGTGAACAAACCTTTTCGTTTGTTTTGTTATTGTTGTAAATATTTGTGAACAAACCTTTTCGTTTGTTTTGTTATTGTTGTAAATATTTGTGAACAAACCTTTTCGTTTGTTTTGTTATTGTTGTAAATATTTGTGGACAAACCTTTTCGTTTGTTCTGTTATTGTTGTAAATATTTGTGAACAAACCTTTTCGTTTGTTTTGTTATTGTTGTAAATATTTGTGAACAAACCTTTTCGTTTGTTTTGTTATTGTTGTAAATATTTGTGAACAAACCTTTTCGTTTGTTTTGTTATTGTTGTAAATATTTGTGAACAAACCTTTTCGTTTGTTTTGTTATTGTTGAAAATAAAGGAAAATATTATTTTTCAAAAACCATATTTCATATCGTCCATATTTTAATTTTTACACCTGTGAATGTAACAAGTGTTGTAAAGTACATATAAGTACTATATTTTAATTCATACAGAAACTGAGACATGTGCATGAAGGTATTGTTTTTTCTAAACCGTTCATTTCTCGAAAATTAAAAAAAATACTTGAGTTAAGATCGAAAACAAAACCTAAAGACAAGGAGTCAAGTATGATAACCATTAGACTAGCTTGCCATGATCTTTAAAAAGTATTTTCAAACCTACTTATTCTTAACATAAGGAAGCTGTCATGTGAACGATTCACGCATACACAGCTGTGAAACAGTTGACAACCAGACCCCTCCACATGCCAATTTTTTAATTTTGACCACTTAACAGCCCTTTTTTTTTTCGGATGAAAACCCAGTTAAAAATTTTTCCACGTGTCTGAATACCCTATATACCAAATTTCAAGTATGTAGATCAAACATTTGCTGAGTATATAGGTTGAGAGTTGTCCCCCCCCCCACACAGACACAGACACACATTCTCACTTTCATAGATATATAAATATGTATTTACATAATTTGTGTTTTCTTTGTTGTTGCAGATTCTGGTGCTTCTAAAGACGACAAGTGGACCCCTCACAAAGTTGAGTTGGCACTTTGGGCGAAGTCAATCGCTTCTTCATTGGGCATAAGTCTCGGGTGCTCAACAATGGTGGGACAGGCACGCAAACGAGTAAACGAGGAAAGAAGCTCTAGCGTAGAAACAGATGAACCTGTCGTAGAGGGTATGAAGACGAAGCGGAGGCGAAAAGAGTGTAAATGAGGACGATTTTAACATCATTCATGTTCAGTTGCATCCCTTGCCCCTGAGACTCCATCCTCAGCCTTTTTACCTCAACGCACAATTTAAATTTTTGAAGAAGATTATTTCTGAATACAGATGTGAGTGTGTGTGTGTGTGTGTGTATAGCAATCAATTGAATGTCCTCAGAATCAATTAAATTTCATGTTATGAATGGGGGCGTCGGCATATCATCTATATAATTATAAAACTCAGATCAGCTTGCTTGGGCGTTTAAACCGTCCATCCGGTTTGTGACTTCCGGTTTCAAAAGATTTGTCTTCTTACCTATTTCATGGTCGCCCTGTCTTAAGTCCGATATTAAAAGCCACTGCTGCTTTTCAAAGCATGCACAAGGTCAACAATATTTTTTTGTTTTAACTTATTTTAACGTGTTTTCCTTACAAATAAATGTAATTTAACCCTGTTGAGTAAAAAAAAAAAACTGATTTGAATATAAAAATACAAAATCTTATTTACAACCATATTTACTGCTTTCAGTAGTGCTCCTGTGGATTCTGATGATTTATTTATTTTTTTTTTCAGGCCTTGCTTAAAAATATTTTCTTTACAAGGAGGGATGAAGGAAGAAATTTGGTTTTAGTAGTGCTTTTAGTAAGGCCTCCTTAATTTTAATTAGTGCTTACAGTAGTGCTCTAGAGGCTTCCTGAGTTTTATTTCTTTTTCACTCATCACTTTAAAAAAAAATGTTTTCTCAAGACGATAAAAGACAATATAATCTTAAAATCACTTTTTATTTTGAATATTTTTCATTTTACTCTTTAAGGGTCAACGGGTAGGTTAGTAACTATTAAAACCTTGCAGAAGATTAGACCCAAATATGAATGTGTGTTTGTGTGTGTGTAGCACATCAATGATAAAATGATACAAATTACATCTATCAGTTTTAGTCCACTATTACTTGAGTTTGTGTGTGACAACTATCACGGACAGAAGTCATATATCTCCATCTTCATTTATGCGGATTTAAAAGCCATGCTTTCATTGGCATAAATGTTTTGTCTGATTCTGATTTACAGAACAAACCAAAATGACAGAGCCGTCGATGAACAGTCAATAAGTACAAATCTAAAAGTGAAATAGTTTGTCTCTGTGTTTGTGTGTGTCTCTGTGTGTGTGTACATTTCCCTACAAAACTACTCTGTCAATTTTCAGTCTACAGACTCGATATTTGACATAAGGAGTATTGAGATTTGGGAAAACCTTTTTAATCAGTTTTCGGCCAGAAATGTGGCTGTCAAGGGGTCAAAGTTCAACAATTTGACCTTTGAAAACTCTACCAAATTCCGCCACCAATTTTGGGTCTAAACACTTGAAATTTTAGATGTAGGTTACTTGGACATGGATCAAACTTTTTAATTTGATTTGAACCCAAAACAATAAATGTTAAGGGGTCAAAATTGGGGTCAAAGTTAAAAACATTTGACCTCTGCAGTCTCTACCAAATTACTCAGGCAATTTTGGGTCTAAACATCTAAAATTTTACATAAAGGGTATTCAGACATGCAGCAAGCTTTTTAATCAGTTTTTGGGCGAAATTTTGGCTGCCAAGAGGTGAAAGTTGAAAGAGTTGACCTTAGCAGACTCTACCAAACTTCTCCCCCAATTTTGTGTCCAAACATTTGAAATTTTAGATGTAGGTTACTTGGACATGAGTCAAACTTTTTAATATATATATATATATATATATATATATATATATAAATGCACATAAAATTATGAATTAAGAATTTGTATACAATGTTAAATTGAATTAAAAAAAAATTCTCAATGCTACAATATTTTAAGCTATGAATCATATTTTTTACGAGAATATCTTGTCTTTTTCTTTTCCAGTTTCATCAACTAGTCCTTTTATTTTTCTAAGTTTAATCTTAACCATACTACTTTTCATGCTCGCATTTTTCTATGTAATCCATGATTTTTTCAGGTTTTGCTTTGAAATATTTTCTTTTTGGTGTTTAATGTCATGCACCTTTTTTGTATATATATTGAACGGCTCATCAAAAACAAGTTTTCGTTAGATTGGGAGACACCCATATTGTAGTCAATGTGGATAATATAATACTCGTTAGTAATGGAAATTCGGTAAATTTGTTAACTTATATGGAACGGCTCATCAAAAACAATTTACATAAGATTTGGAGACAACCATATTGATGATGTACTAGAATTTTATTAGCTACTTTAAAGGTAATCTTTATTTATCTTAATGAGTTTCGAAATTTCTTTGAATTTTTTCTTTCTTTAATTCTTTAAATTTAAAGAAATAATTTTTTTTTTTTTACTTTTAGCTTAATTTGCTTTTATATTTCACCATTTTGTTTTTTTTGTAATAAATGCTTCTCTACATTAAAAACCGACCTTCTGTCTAACTCTGCCCTCGTGGGGAGGCAAGTAAATAGGAAGTAATATGGCGACTGAAAAACGTTTTTTTGACCACCATAAAAGCATTACAATACATTTAAATTCTGAAGAATTTCCGCCATGCGCACTTGTTCTAAGGTAACTAGCCACTACTTGTGTTTCAAACTTAAAAATAAAAGAAAAGCGCTTTAAAATAGTAAAAACACTTTTTTTTGTTTAGGATTGGAGGTTTCAGGCGTCCCTATTATCCCAAAGAACCAGCTATGTAAACGCTTTGCAATATTTTTCAATAATTATTTAAAAAAAAAAATTATTTATAATCAATTTTAAATAAGAATTAAGAAATTATTTTCTAAAACATTTTGTTTATATATGTTTACATTTTGTTTTTAAGTAAAATTAAGAAATTAATTTAAAAAATATTGTTTATATATCCATCTTCATTCAAAAGGGTTACTTTTTGGTAGCTTCACTGGTTGTTAACCTAAATTTTCCAAATATCAGAACGAGGCTCGTCTGCCGGACCTACATATCTAAGCTTCACCGATTTTTGTTATGATTTTATCTGTTCTTTTTTTTTTTGGTTTTTTTTGTTCTCCTTTTTTTGTTCTTTTTTTTTTTTTGCCGGAGTTTATGTAATTATTAACATGGACTTGGTATCGGAATCGTTAATCAACATTTCCCTGGAATTGGAAAAAATTTAGGAATCGTCCCAACACTACTAAGTTGTTTGAAATTTGATCGCAAAATGAGTGAGCAGTGAAGCTTTAAGCAGTTCTAAATGACTAAAACTAACACTCAACCAGATATTCAAACATGCTAGTGTTTGAATGATATCCCTGACGAAGCCATTCAAGGTCACCAGGGTGTTGTGGTTGGGCAACACTTAACCATGTTTTATCTTGCTTACACAGATGTCATCTTGTTTGGATCGACTGGTGAGGAGGTACAGGCTGTACCCAATCGAGTGTAGACTGTCATTTGCAAAATAGGGATGTCATTAATGTCTCCAAATTGATTGACTAGGATACCTGGCAGTTGCTCACGCTAGATGAAGTTAACCTAGATAATGTGGATTCTTTTGTTTATCTTGGCTCAACTATCACGCTATATCGGCTGTCAGTGGCTGAGATTGGCCGGCCCACCTTCTGTCTCAGCTGGTGCCTATACAAATGTCTTCGCAGTGGAAATCATATTCTAGTTTCCACTCTGCGCCAAAGACTAAACCTGCACACCATACCGGTCCTGGATACGACCTTAAACTATATCCGATGGTGAGGCCCCAGCTTGCAGACTTTGGGGAGTGTGGAGCCACCCTTTAATTTCCATTGCTCTCAGGTCCACTCTGACTCGGCATGGTAGTACCTGTTAGGATCCCAACTATGAGTTAAATAGAAACCGACTTTGGAAAAAAACAAATATATTCTATTAAAAAATTTTGGGTTGATATGGCACTACAGGCTGGGTGTCGTGCAGTAGCGGGCAATCCACTCCTCCCTGTTGGTCGTTCGCTGAAAAAAATAATTACAAAGAAAAATGGTAATTATGTATGTTATCAACAGGAAAAAAATATCTCAGATTTTCTTACGCAGTCTTTCGATAGTCATTCAAACGGATCCTTTTTTTTCTGTTTTTAACCGATTCTTCCTTACTTATCGGTCGGTCAGTAAATGGGGTGTTTTTATGTGGAGTGGTGGTGGACAGTAATGCTGGCTCTCAACAACGACTCGTAACTAACAAAAACTTAACAATTGATTCTTTTTCACTCTGCAGACCTTTTTAAATGACGAGGTTTGTAGGGTCTGGCTAGTCTGGGTTTCCCATCTAATCAATCCCTGTTCACTATACCCTACTCTGATTCGCTTTGATTGGCTAATTGGTCACCTCACCTATGCATATTAATCAGGTGATTTTCTGTCAGCAACCAACATTTCCATTATCGATCAAGCCTCTTTTTATCTAGTAAGGTTACCTTGTAATACCCCGAGATTGTCCACATAAATAAAGGCTCTAATTCAACTCTCATTAGCCCCCTTCTGGGGCAATTTTCGACCATCATAGCTGGTTGGTTCACACTGGCAACATTTCTTCTTGCTTGGGTTCCCAACAACCACTGACGTTTTTTCACTCTGCAGTCAGTTTTACACGAAGGGGTTGGTAATGTCTAGCTAGTCTGGGTCTCCCATCCAACCAATCCTTGTTCACTATGCCATACTCTGATTTGCCTTGATTGGCTAATTGGCCAACTCACCTATGCATATTAACTCAGTGATTTTCCATCAGCAACCAACATTTCTATTATTTAGTTCTCGCACACCGGCCAACCTCGGTCTTGACCTTTAAGGTCACTTCTAGACTAAAACATGGTTAGATAACTCAAAACAATCATGTTCACAAATAATATTGTTAAAAGTTCCTGAAATTGTTTTTCTTTCTCTTCATATATCTCATATCTGCGATCAAGCCTCTTTTTAACTAGCAAGGTTACCTGGTAATACCCCAGGTTTGTTCACATAAATAAAAAGCTTTAATTCAGCTTTCTTTAGCTCCCCTCTGAGGCAATTTTCGACCATCATAGCTGGTTGGGTCACATTCACCTCCTTAGCTCACCCAGCTTCCAAAGGAAATGGTTGAGTCTAAGCCGTCCACACGCCCTTTGTCGGTTCTTGATCTATTGGTGATTAGTCTCACATCTCCTTAAGTCCCGAATAAGCAATGTCCAGTAATAACTTGTCACTCAACAACACTAGCTGGTTCGTACAGGCTATCTCTTTGACTATAAGTCCATCTGCAAAAAAATCAAAATTCATGCAACATACCTTGTGTCACCTCTTCTAACTGTTGCCATATCTGGGCAGGAGCTGCTAAAAACAGCCTATCCTGCCTTGACAGAGTACAAAATAGACTTCATGGCTTAGTGGGAGATGCCCTTTTCTCTACCCTACAACCTCTCTCCTACAGAAGAGACTTTGCGAGCCTATCCTTGTTTTATCATTATTTCCATGGCAGGTGCTCATCTGAACTCCAATCTCTGGTCCCCCCCTTGCCAATCTTTCACGAAAAACACCCGTCTAGCTGAATCCACTGTGAAAAATTTCCCCCACTCTATATCTGTGCCTAAATCAAAATGTGGATTCCATGAACAAAGCTTCTTTCTTAGAACTGCACGCCTGTGGAACTCTGTTCCGTCTGCCTGCTTCCCACCAGACTACAACTTGGATGTGTTCAAGTTCAATGTTAACAAATTCCTAATGAACCGCCCCCTTAATTAAACACTTCATTAAATCTCCACACTAATGTAATGTACTTGCAATAACCCTTATCCCTGAGTGGCTTCCGGGCCTTGATAAGTGGTGATCACTGTGTAAAAAAAAAAAAAAAAAAAGAAAAAACATGTACAAATCATGCTAAAGTTGTATATCCATGCAAGAAAGGGGTATATATGTCGTTGTATATAGTTCATTATAAAAACAAAAGTTCAGTTCTAAGCAAGGGCGAGCACTCGTCTTCTACTTTTTTTTTTCAAAGATTATCTCACCTTGGACCATTGCCTAGTTTGGTCTGGGGTTAAACGGTTAATCAATAATGGTTTATCAAAATGTAATTATTCAGTTCAGGTTACACTGCAAGAAAAAACATGCAACCAGCCTATCTGTATTCATTTTTTCGAGTTTGTATTACTTTGCATATAGATTCGAAAAAGTAGTTAAATAACAAATATATATAAATTTTTTTTTTTTACATGGAGTTCACCACTTATCAAGGCCCAATGGCCACTCGGGGATAAGGATTATTGTGTGTACAGTACTCAATGGAATAGTGTAGCAATAGTATTGGAGAATTGATAAGGTGTCATTACTTAAGGGGGCGGTTCATCAGGAATTTGTTTGTGTTGGACTTGAAGACATACAGGTTGAAGTCGGGAGGGAAACAGGCAAGTGGAACAGAGTTCCACAGGCGTGCAGTTCTAAGAAAGAAGCTTTGTTCGTGGAATCTACGTTTTGATTTAGGCACAGATAAAGGGTGGGGAAAATTATTGACGGTGGTTTCAGCTAGTTGCTAACAAATAAATGTTATCAAAGGCAAGATAAGTTACTTTTCTACCTAACTGGATACTTTTTTAGTGTTTTTAATGTAATATGCTTATTCAGCTCGAAAACCATACAGTGTTTACCAATGTAGTGGAAAATTCAAAATGGCGCCCAACTTTCTGTACTGTATGTGGATGATTCTCTCTCTCTCTGTCTATATATATATATATATATATATATTACATTTGCACACATATGAATATATGTTTAAGTAGCAGTTTTAGTCATTTAGAACTGCTTTAAAGCTTCATCGCTCACTCATTTTTCGACCACATTTCAAACAATTATTACAGTTTATAGATCACCTTCTCAGCTATATTAGGAAAAACAGTTTTTCAATTTTCGTTCGGTAAAACAAAAGTTATGATGAATTTACTGGTGTTCAAAATCGTAAAAAATTTGTAAGGAGCCGAGCGACGTTTTTTATGACTGATTTCCATAGCAACCACGTTGCTTCAGTTGCAACTATTTCACCACTCTCACAAAAAGAGAAGTAACAAGTGAAACAGAGAGAATGAAAGAATGAAAGGGAGATAATTGGGGGAATTTTATTGAAAGCAGACGAGTGCCATACATTGTTATTACATATGTGTATGTTTATGGGGGCAAAAAATAAGACTGAAATTAAACACAGAACAAGTGGATTTATTGGAAGCCTAGAAAAATCATGGATTACAATAGAAAAATGCGAACATGAAAAGTAATATGGTTAAGCTTAAACATGGAAAAGAAAAGGACAAGATATTCTGGTAAAATATAATAATTTTATAACTTAAAATATTGCAGCATTAAAAATTTTTTAAAAATTAAATTTAACATTATATTATAATCAATTCTTAATGTTGCAATATTTTAAATCATAAATTTATTATATCTTTTACAAGAATATCTTGTCCTTTTCTTTTCCATGTTTTAGCTTAACCATATTGCTTTTCATGCTCGCATTTTTCTATTGTAATATATATATATATTTGTGTATGTATATATATATATATGACTAATTCATTTAATATACACCCATTTTCAATTTTAAAAAAATATTTCTCTGTCTTTCTCTCTCTCCCCTTTCTCTCTCTCTCTCCCTCCCTCCTTCTTTCTCTTTCTCCATTTCTCTCTCTATATATATATATTTATAAACATATATATGCAGGTATCCATATGTGCATATATGAATTTATATATATATTAGTGTAAAATTTTGTTGAAAATTAAAGACTCACGTTTTCTTTTTTATAACCTTTGTTTATTTCCTGGATTTTTTCCATTACAGCTGTTTCATTGATGAGTAGGCAATTTTACGATTTATGTGTCCATAAAAATATCCGGTCCCCATCAACTTCTTCAGATGTTTATCCATTAGATTTGTACAACAAAAGGTATATTTTTAACATGCTGAACATCGTATTTGGATAAAAAGATTTCCAAGGCCATGCTTCCTCACTTCCTCCATCTTTTGGTGTTAAGTGAAGATAGTTTTCCGTTTTAACCCATAATTTTTTGTTTTTTTTTTCCTTTCGCAATTATCATATAATTTTATATCATTTTATTTTTATATTTATGCGTATTTATTTTAATATTCTTTTTTTGCTTGGTGTTTGAATTCGTATTATTACCCGATCCTTCTGTTTACAGGGGAGGTCACTCTCATGGTACATATATATATATATATATAATTATTTTCTACTATAATAATTAAATACCTACAGACACTAGTGTTTCATCCTTTCGGGAATCTTCAGTGCAGGGTGTCACGATTACTACCAGTCGAACGATTCGAACCCCGCATCACGAGACATCTCTGGCTCGATTAGCGGAGACCTAATTTATTCGGCTACCATTAACTGCTTGAAATAACGTTATATATATATATATTAGTGATGAGACGATTTCAAAATTTTTCCCGATTCTGATACAATTAAAAAGTCCGTTCTAAATTTCTAATTCCAATATGGTTCCCGATTCCAATTCTTTTAAAATTAATAACTATTTAATTAAAAATTTCTTGTTTTTTTTTGTAAATTTTCAAATTCCCAGGTAATTTTTGCATACATTTTTTTCTCACATATTTTCCTTGTAATTAATTGAAAATTGTAAGACAACAAAAGATTAGTTTTGATTTTAAAACAAAACCAGATTGTATCAGTTCGTCGTTAGTGTACAACATTGCTACTTGAAAGTTTTCATAAACAGTTGAAAATAGTTGACGATACCTGTTATTATTTAGAAAGCCATTTTTAACATGAGGAGTGCGTGGGCTTTGCTAACTAATCTGTACCTTCTCTCTATGAATGAACTAGACATTTTATTTTAATCATAAAAATTTGGTGGGTTAATGTTTGTACAAAATTTTTAAAAATTCCAAAGCGTAGTTATTGAGAAAAGTGCGGACAGACGAACGGACAAGGGTGAATTTACAGGTTCACCCTCCTTTTGTTGGGGACCAAAAATTATTTGTACATTTTTATCTAGCGAATAAACATAAAAGTTTTGTATGAAAAACCATTTTAAATCGATATGTTGCTTCTGAAACAAGATTAACTTTTTTGATTAATCCCTGCGTGGCGTACCGGGAAAATAAAAATGAATAAAGTTTATTTTTACAAGAATCCTTATCCGTTTAATTAGCCAATGAACATAAGATTACGTATGAAAAACGACGTTTATTATTTTTAAAAATTAAAATCACACTTATATTGTAATACACCTAAAAAAGAAAAACACGATTCTCCATTTTTAAGCGATTACATACAAACAGCTTTAAAAATCTAGTAGTAAAAATACAATAAAAAACCAAACAATAAGTTTCGTATATAACTTGGTGACACCTTGTTGACCAGACAAGTTTTTAAAGACATGTAACCAACTTTATTTGTATTGAATCTTGGGAATGCTAATCTTCCAAATCAGACTTTAGTATAAAATATGTAATTGTTAAAAGTTCAAAAAAGCCACACGCTTTTCCTATTACTAACCCTAAGTCTGGGTGGTAATACGAAAAATAAAGCAATTACATGTGATTTTATAATTTTGCTGATCGGATTTAGAATTAGTGGTAACAATTACTTTACTGCTTAAAAAGTTAGAATGTACCGGAAATGGGATCATTTTACATTATATTTTCTTTGAGTTCCCAGTATTTATTTGCTAATGTTGTTTTTATACGGTGTTTAAGTGAATAAATACTTGGAACTCAAAGAAAGCGGACATTCGCCGGTAGTCGAATGGAAAATAATAAGACAAGCTACCACGTGTAGGACCTAGACGACCCATGTAGATTATGCCTTCATGAAAAATTTTCTATCCTGTACTTTAAAGAACCCCAACATCTATTAAACTGTAGAAGAGAAATAGCAAATAACTGTGTTCACGAGATAAAATTTACTCTAGGATAGCGATACAAAATAGTTTTAAAACTAACAAAAACAATAGAAAATAAACAAATAAATAAATTAAATAAACATGAATATACATAAACGATCACACATATATGTATGTATATATATATGTATATATATGTGCATATATGTATGTACACATATATATATTTATATATAAACTAACGATAAAAAAAAAAGAAATACTAACCTAGTTCTAAAACAGATCCTTTGTCCGATAAAATGCATGCCCATTGGCTGATAGGAAGGGCGCGGTGGATTCTAGAAAGCTGATTGGCTAACTAAAATCTCAATAGAAGAGGAGCATATAAAAACGATAAACAACCACAGAATTCGCGCATAGGCCTGAGGAGTCCTAGAGTAGATGAAACGTGGAATATTCAGTGTAGCTTAATCGCCATATATATTTTATAAATTACTAACTAGCTCTACCTACGTATTGAGCACTTTTGAAGTAAATACTTAAAGTTTACACATGAATCTATACTTTCGTATATTAATTTTATGTGAGTAAATTAAGTAGTTATATATATATATATATATATATATATATATGATTTTCAGAATGAGAGAGATTGTATATAATAAATTCCACAGCCAAACGACGTTGCAGCCCACAAGAGCCATGACAGTCAACGAACCGGAAGTCCAAGACTCAAGTTTCGCCCTCATTTGGGCTCATCAGTTAGACACATCCGAACTCAGGATTCGGAACCCGAGTCTCTTGCATGCGAGGCAAGCACTCTACCAACGGAGCAAACGCCCCATACACAAGAATTTCTATTAACCAACACATATCAAGCAAACCGCGCCGAAATCCGACTGTGAAATGAACCTACTTCATCTCGACAAGGGACGCGATCATCCAACCAGCTAATAACCCCAAGCCGATGTCTCACAAGTAGGTTCGTTGACTGTCATGGCTCTTGTGGGCTGCGACGTTATTTGGCTGTGGAATTTATTATATACAATCTCTCACATTCTGAAAATCCTATCATAAGTTGCTTGTTTGGTTAGCATTGCTGGATGGCATCGTCCTTTCGAATTAAAACTCCTACTTGTGAGACATTGACTTGGGGTAAATTAGCTGGTTGGATCAGCATAAAGCTACTTGGGTTAAATAAAAAAAAATATTACTTTAATATACAGACATTGTGTCTGAGTTAATTTCTATTTACTATTGTGGTTGTATTTTCTTTATTTTTATTATTGGAAGTAGGTTTCTACCTATAGTTTGATCACGTGCCTCTTTTATTGATTGGCGACCTTGTACCAGCACATGTTTGTTTGTTTTAGAATCGAAAAGATCAATTTCAGCATCATTGCATAAGTTGGATTTCTTTTTTTTAAATAATAAACATAGTTTTTTTTTTCATATGTAATTTATGTTTATTCGCTAGATAAAAATGTAAAAATAATTTTCTTCTGTAGAAATTTGTTTTTATGACGGAATAAAATTTAGCACGCTGGCGTACATTTTTGGCGTCATTTTCAACGAACCAAAATGGCGGATTGATATCTGTTGTGCTGGCGTCCTAAAAAGAATTACCCGACGATTGGGATGCAAAATAAGAAAACAGTGCAGGGAGAGAATAGTTAAGAAAACCCATCCAATGTCAAGAATGCGGTTCTACATAATAGTGTACTATTTAGAAAAACATTCTTAACATCAGGAGGGATTTCTGTTAACTATTCTGTACTTTCCCTCTTTGAAAAATGTGCATATTTTTTTTCTCACAATTATACGCATTTGGTCGGTTATTAGATTGATTTGTGTTACTGCAAAAGAAAAACAAATCACAGATGCTGCTACTACTACTACTACTACTACTACTACTACTAATAATAATAATAATAGCAGCAGCAGTGGCAAATATATTAATCCGTTTAGCTAAATAACTTCCCCAAAATGGGATTTTACATTTTTAAATGATTATGTGGTGAAAAAAAAAACAAAAAAACAAAACAAAAAGAAAAACCCCCAATTATTTTTAAAATTTTGCATAAGAAAACTGTTTCGAAAGTAAGAAAACTGTTTCGAAAGTAAGAAAACTGTTTCGAAAGTAAGAAAACTGTTTCGAAAGTAAAATTAACGTAAAATGTTACTAATTTCCGTCCCGTTATTGCTTAATCGCTCAAAAATCGAAAATTAAACAAAATACTCGTAAAGCATTTCGATCCATTGTTAACATTTATTTATGTGTTTCTACCAGCGTTTGTTTGATTTTCAACTTTGAGCGGTTATCAATGGCTCTTCTGCCGGGGTTATTGGGCAGTCATTTTTTAAAAAAAAATTCTAACTCAAACAGGAGACACTGAATTTGTTTTAATCCAAAAACGCACTTTAAAAGAAGTTTAAACACAAATAAATTTATTCAGATATGTAGAAGAGTCTTGCCTTTCTTTGTTTATCATTTCTTTTATTTTTTTTTGTTAATTACAGTAATAAATATCTCAATCCAATTCTCCTTTTTGAGGAAGTTTAAATATAGATATAATTTTCTTTTTAATTAAAAAACAAACAAACTTCAGATTGTTTTATCTTTATGCATTTTATCCAAGATTTTTCATCGGAGATTTTCATCTATATTTTTCACTTGCGTCCAAAGAGAAGCGCGATAAAACTTTCATTATTTCAGAAGAAGCCGATGATAGACACCGCCAATGTACAGCTGGCGCCAACGAAATTTAAAAACCCTGTCCAGAGCATTTAAAACCTTTTAATAGTCAAGTGAACTCCCTCGGATGGGGGCCATATAGACATTTAGCGAATAGATACGAAAAGTAACAGAGGTAATTTTTTTTTTTTTTTACATAGGCATCACCACTTATCAAGGCCGAGAGGCCACTCGAGGATAAGGGTTTAAGAGTGTACAGTAGAAATCGAACAATATAGTAATCGTTAGTAATGGAAATTCGGTAAATTTGTTAACAAGTGGAGCGGCTCATCAAGAACTTGTTTACGTTAGACTTGAAGACAACTATATTGTAGTCAGCTGGAAAGCAGGAAAATAGGCAAATTATTGATAAATGATCAATAAATAAAATAAATGAAACTCTGTGAATCAATGTTAAATCCATAAATGAAATTCTGTGGTCCTTCTTAGTCTTATGTTGTAAATGAACAACTTCTAATGAAAACAAACAATTTGTGATTGTTTTATTTTTATTGTTAAAAAAAAAAAATTAAAAGAATCGGTTTGGAATCGGAAATTAGGCTATAATCTTCCGATTCCGATATACCCAAAAGTTCCGATTTTTTCGATTCCCGATTCCGAATAATCGTCCCAACACTAATATGTGAGTGTGTATGTGTATATATATGTGTGTGTGTATATGCACGTGTGTATATATGTATGTGTGTATATATATGATAGCGGCAAGCTTCTGTCAAGAAGTGACAATTATACATATATATATATATATGATTATATATGTATGTGTATACATATATACATATATGTATATATATATAATATATATATATATATACGCACTTTCTTTTGTAAAATGTCAAAATATTCTTTTTCTGCGTTTATCTTTCTCCGCATTATTTATTGTATATGTGTATGCATGTGTATATACTTATATTTATTTGTATATATATGTATATATGTGTGCATATATGAGCGAATATATGTGTATATATATGTGTGGGTATATGCGTGTGGCATATATGTATGTGTGTGTATATATGTGTGCGCGGCAAGCTTTCTTATCTTTTATATATATATATATATATATATATATATATATATATATATATAACCGAAAAAAAGATGAGAAAAGATTCGTCAAAGACATCCACTCGTTGTCTAACCTTGAAACATCCTGAGGGGCAAGAAAGGATTCAATCGTTTTCAATTGAAGGACATTTCTTCTCTTCGGGCATTGAAAATACTTACAAATGCGTATATTCAATTTAAGGCGTTAGCGACAAACCCGTTTCTATTATTTATTCGTGTGAACACTTGACTCTGCTTTTTTTCAATCAAACGGATCATAAAAAAAAATATAACGCAGTAACCAATAAAATTAAAGCATAATAATACGCCTATGCGAATAATTGTGAAATCCTCTGGATATTTACACATTCGCGTTTCTTTTACTCATATATATATATATATATATATATATATATATATATATATATATATATATATATATATATATATAAATGCGTTTTTCTTTTGTGTGTATTGATATCCATATTAAAAACCCGCTTTTCTATTTATTTAAAAAGAAAATACAATTTTCTTATATATGGGGTGTGAAATTGCATTCACTAGCAAAAGATCTAGCTAATTTGCATATTCTTTTAAACATTCATTTTAATTAATTCCCTATTAGTTGCTTCGGTTTTCTTATGGGATAATCATCTTTAGTTAACTATTACGTGTAATTATATTCATGCAGATATTCTACATGATTTATACTTGCATAATATTTGTCTAAAATTTTATAGTAAACACAAAATTGTTTCTATATATATATTTATGTATACATATATATTTTTGTTTAACAAATTTTGCCTACTAAACTCCTTCTAGAGTTTTTGTCTACAGACATGAAACTTCATATATAAGGTATTTTAATCGACACAAAACTTTATATTTGGGGTTTAGCCCAGAAAAATTGGTGCAAAAGTGTGAAAATTAAAAAGAAAAATTGCCAAGTGAAGGTCGAACGACGGCATTACGAATGCATAACGTAATAGCTATTGGTTCATGTTTTAATTTTTAGCCTTGCTGTGAACGTGTTTTCATAGCCCAGTCATTGACGACAGAAGCAAAATAAATCGTGAGCTGAACATTTTGGTTTTGATTCTCGGTGGTGGCGCATGAGTCTTGTTTTTATCCTTTTTAAATCATTACTATATATTGCATCAAATCTATCTATCTATCTATCTATATATCTATAAAAGTAAAAATGTCTGTCTGTCTTTTCTCTATGGTAGTTAAAGAAGACTATTATACAGAAAGGCATTACTTTACATATTCACACTTTTTAATATACACATATGCACATAACCTTATGTACAGTACATGGGGCCCAAACAAAGCCGGGTGGAACTTCTAGTATATATAAGTGAAAGTGTATGTTTGCCTTTCTGTCTATCTGTACATTTTCCTACACAATAACTCCGTCAACGTTCAGTCTACAGACTCAAAATTTGATATACAGGGTACTGAGATTTGGGGAAATCTATGTGATCCTTTTCGGCCAGAAATTTGGCTGTTAAGGGGTCAAGGTTCAATGATTTGACCTTTGAGAACTCTACCAAACTCCTTCGACAATTTTGGGTCTTAAGACTTGAAATTTTAGATATAGGTTCCTTGGACATGGATCTAACTTAACAACTTAATTTGAGCCCAAAACAATAAATGTTAAGGGGTCATAATAGGGGTCCAAGTTTTAACAAATTTGACTTCTGCGGTGTCTACCAAATTACTAAAGACAATTTCTGGTCTAACCATTTGAAACTTTACATAAAGCGTATTCAGAGATAGGGCAAGCTTTTTAATCGGTTTGGGTCGAAAATTTGAGCAACAAATATATAAATGTATGTTTGCATGTCTGCCTAAAACTTTCGACTGAGGCGACGGATTTTCACAAGATCAGTATCGTTTTGAAGCTCGACCCTTCAGACGACAAATACCGAAAAATTGGCTGAAAACATTAATTTTTTCACCCTCAACTGGGCATTTTTCTACAGGGAGGGGTTGCTTTTTTCACCAATATTTTCGAAAGTCATCTCCTTTTTTTCGATTGTCTAGCCTTAATTTAAACTTACGTCACTTCTGGTTTGGCGGTGGTCGTAACAGCAAAGACGTCACGTTTTTTCTGGTGCTTTTTCTCCTTTGCGGTAAGGGTTCGATCCTGTTTTCCTACTAGCACTTTTTTTTTGCTCAACACACATCTCCAAACACCCGGGCAACGCCGGGCACTCATGCCAGTCTATCTATTTATTTTTCCTTTTTATTCCTATAAATTCGTGTATCTTTTGTGTGTATTGATATTCATATTAAAAACTCTCTTTTCTATTTATTTAAAAAGAAAATACAATTTTCTTATATATGGGTCGTGGAATTGCATTCATCTGTAAAAGATCTAGTTAATTTGCATATTCTTTTAAACATTCATTTTAATTAATTCCCTATTAATGTTTTCGGTTTTCTTACGGGATGATCATCTTTAGTTAACTATTACGTGTAATTATATTCATGCAGATATTCTACATGATTTATACTTGCATAATATTTGCGTAAAAAGTTTACAGGACACACAATATTGTTTCCATATATATTTATATATACGTATATATTTTTGTTTAATCTATCTATCTATCTATCTATCTATCTGTGTACATTACCCTACGCAATAACTCTGTCAATTTTCGGTCTACAGACTCGAAATTTGATATACACGGTACTGAGATTTGGGAAAATCGATGTGATCGGTTTTCGGCCAGAAATTTTCCTGTTAAGGAGTCAAAGTTCAACGATTTGACCTTTGAGAACTCTACCAAACTCCTGCGACAATTTTTGGTCTAAACATTTGAAATTTTAGATATAGGTTCCTTGGACATGGATCTAACTTAATAACTTAATTTAAGTTCAAAACAATAATTTTTACGGGGTCACAATAGGGGTCAAAGTTTAAAAAATTCACCGCTTTTATTATTTTTTTTTGCTCAAAAAACACCTCCAAATACCCGGGCAACGCCGGGCACCTATGCTAGTATATCTGTAAAAGTGAACGTGTCTGTGTGTCTGTCTGTGTACATTTCCCTACGCAATAACTTTGTCAATTTTAAGTCTACAGACTCAAAATTTGATGTACAGGGTACTGAGATTTGGGAAAATATTCGTGATTGGTTTTCGCCCAGAAACTTGGATGTTATATGGTCCAAGAACCGCGAATTGACCTTTGAGAACTATACCAAACACCTCTGACAATATTGTGTCTAAACACTTGAAATTTTAGATATTGATTCCTTGAACATGGATCTAACTTAATTACCCGATTTGAGCCCAAAACAACAAATGTTAAGGGGGTCATAATAGGGGTAAAATTTAAAAACATAGACCATTATTTTTTTTTTTGCTCAGCATACACCTCCAAACACCCGGGTAATGCCGGGCACCTATGCTAGTATATCTATAAAAATGAACGTGTCTGTGTGTCTGTCTGTATACATTTCCCTATGCAATAACTTTGTCAATTTTAAGTCTACAGACTCGAAATTTGATATACAGGGTACTGAGATTTGGGAAAATATTTGTGATCCATTTTCAGCCAGAAATTTGGGTGTTAAGGGGGTCAAAGTTCAACAATTTGACTTTTGAGAACTCTACCAAACTCCTCCGACAATTTTGTGTTCAAACACTTGAAATTTTAGATATAGGTGTCTTAGACATGGATCTAACTTAATAACTTGATTTGAGCCCAACATAATAAATTTTAAGGGGTTATAATAGAGGACAAAATTTAAAAAAATTGACCTCTGCGATCTCTACCTAATTACTCAGACAATTTCTGGTCTAAACATTTGAAATTTTACATAAAGGGTATTCAGAGATAGGGCAAGGTTTTTCATCGGTTTGGGTCGACAATTTTTAGTTACCAATATATTAATGTATGTATGTATGTATGTTTGCATGTCTGCCTAAAACTTTTAACAGAGGCGACGGAATTTACCAAGATCAGTATCGTTTTGAAGTTCGACGTTTCAGACGACAAATATCGAAAAATTGGCTAAAAACATTAACATCTTCAACTTCAACTAGGCACTTTTCTACAGGGGGGGGGGTCACTTTTTTCGCCGATATGTTTGAAAGATATCCTCTCCTTTCGATTGTCTAGCCTTAATGTAAACATAAGTCACTTCAGGTTTGACGGTGGTCGT
This sequence comes from Euprymna scolopes, assembly GCF_053919585.1. Taxonomy (NCBI): domain Eukaryota; kingdom Metazoa; phylum Mollusca; class Cephalopoda; order Sepiida; family Sepiolidae; genus Euprymna; species Euprymna scolopes. Next base: position 14,148,966 of record NC_136525.1, on the reverse strand, counting down.
AACCGCAATGACGTCAGGTTTTTTCCCTGTCCTTTTCCTCCTTTGCGGTATGGGTTCAAGCCTGCCTCCATACTACCACTTTTGTTTTTGTTTTTTTTTGCTAAAAATACACATCCAAACACCCGAGCAACGCCGGGCTGAAATGCTAGTTATATATATATATATATATATATATATATATAAAAGTGAAAGTGTCTACATGTGTGTGTGTGTGTGCGTGTCTGTCTGTGTGTCTGTGTACATTTCCTTATGCAATAACTCTGTCAATTTTACAGTCTACAGACTCGAAATTTGATATACAGGGTATTGAGATTTGGGAAAATCTTTGTAATCCCTTTTCGGCCAGAAATTTGGCTGTTAAGGGGTCAAAGTTCAACGATTTGACCTTTGATAACTCTACCAAACTCCTCCGCCACTTTTGGGTCTAAACACTTGAAATCTTAGATATAGGTTCCTTGGACATGGATCTAACTTAACAACTTAATTTGAACCTAAAACAATAAATATTAAGGGGTCATAATAGAGGTCAAAGTTTAAAAAATTGACCACTTTTTTTTTCTCCTTAACATACACCTCCAAACACCCGGGCAACGCCGGGCTGAAAAACTAATATATATATATATATATATATATATATATATATATATATATATATAATGTAAGACGTGGTGAAATTTATTAGCAGCATCTCCACGTGCGCCGAGAATTAATTTGATTTCTCTATCCACGCGTTGGAAAGTTTGGAAACGATTATAAAAGATTTCTTTCTTTCTTTTTTTTTGTGTTTTATTTTACTTCCGTCAAAGTTCTCAGAAATCAAGGGACCCCCCCCCTAACCCTAACCCTAACCCTAACCCCCCCCTATCTGGGCTTAACACTTGAACTCTATATGAGATATTCGAATGTTACATTAAAGTTTTTTTATTTCTCAAACACTGAGTTAGTTTTATGAAATTGAGAACATAATTTTCATTTTCTTCTTACTAATTAACCATTTTCATGTGTTGTTTTGGTCAAGACAGGACAATATATACGGCATAATCACGTTGATACACCGGTTCCCGTCAGACCACCGAAGTTAAGCAACCTTGTGCCTGGTCATTACTAAAATGGGTGACCAATTTGGGAAGTCCAGGCGCTGTATGTAGGAGAACATCGACACCTCCCTGCAAAAAGTTGCAAAAACCTAACGTCGTCATCTCCCCTAACGGGGATATACATGCGACTGGAGACCGCTTGTGAATTCGTAGGAAGCCGGTTAAACCCTGAATAGGGTTAGTGCTGGCTGCACACACAAGACATCTAGTCTGGTGGAGTGTCCATCTTCGTGTTGTTACTTGAAGTAAACTTACTTGGAGAAGGTGCACCGTAAAAGCTAATGATACTCAAAAAAGTTCTAATTTTTCCGATTCCCGATTCGGATTTATTGTCTCAACACTAACACATATATATATATATATATATATATATATATATATATATATATATATATATATATATATATATATATATATATATATACACTTGTGCAAATGGAAATTCAATTAACTTTCTTGAAGTTATATATTTGGATTTTACCGTCACTGGATTATTTATCTTCCACCAGACTATCCATTCACGTGTAATCACCTTTTTCTTCACCATATTCCCTCTGCTTCACTTTTTTTGTTATCAAGTAAGATCTTTGACTTACTTGTTGTTTCATCAAATACTTTTGTATGCAAAATTCGATCCCGCATTTTGCTAATTCCTACCTGCTGATGAGAAGGAAAGTATTTCTTCGAAACTCCACGGATTAAGGACTATCCACTTATCTAGTGTTTCCTTTTCAGATTAAATATGTTTTTAACTCATTTCAAAGTGTTTTTTTTAACATGTTTTATTAACTGTTTGCTCGTATATATATATATATATATATATATATATATATATATATATATATATATATATATATATAGCTACACAACTTCCGGTTCTTCATCCAGCATGCTTTGAATCAACCTGTTACGCACACCATTTGAAAAGGGAAAATTTTTCCGAAATTAATAATGGAATACGTCGCATAGGCTTACAAGTAAGACATTTTACCATGCAACTGAATAAATATATATATAAAATATATATATATATATATATATATATATATATATATATATATGTACTTATTGATTTGTAAATCGCCACTTGTTCTCGTCTCCTCTTACCAACAGCGACTATAATTCATTCCTCGCATTGTGACAGCCTTCTAAATCTCTTTTACACATATATATATATATATATATATATATATATATATATATATATATATATATATATATATATATACAGGATGGCCCAAAAGTAGGTTTATAGTTATTTAATATTTGAAATTCTTTAACTAGGTTATCTGAAAAACTTAAAATAATTTAAATATTATTTAATCTCTCAGATGCTCAAAATGTGCTTTTTCAACATTGCAACATTCTTCAAATCTCTCCAGGACACTTTGACACACAGTGCGACATAAATTCCAATCTTCATCAATTTCTGTGAATGCGACATGAATGCAATCTTTTTAATCATTTATTGTTTTGGGTTTCTTCTCACAAACCTTGTTCTTAACAACACACCAAAAAAAGAAATCCATTGGGCTTAGGTCAGGTGAACATGGTGGTCATTCAATGCTGCCCTTTCTTCTGAACCAACGCTGTGGAAAAACTTGGTTAAGGTAGTCTCTTATTCTAGACGCATAATGTGGTGGTGCTCCATCCTGCTGAAAGAAATGTTCATCAAAGTCAGGTTTAGTTCTGAGTTGTGGTACTACTATTTCACAAAGCATGTTCAGGTAGTTCTCCTCATTTACAGGTCCATTAAAAAAAATGGGCCCAAGCTGTTTATGTAAATTAGATCTATACTCTGAGGAGTATTTTATATTGTTTGTACATTTTAATTAGCAAGTAACTTCAACCATATAAAAGGTAGTTTAATAACTGTAAACCTACTTTTGGCTCATCCTCTACATATGTTTCTCCCCAAATCTCTGGCCTTGATGGAGGGGAGACAAAAACTTGCTGCTATGGTTTCAAATGATCTGAAATAGCAGCAAAGGGAGACTTGATTCCAAATATGTCTCTTATGTTACATCTCTCCTGTTTTAAAAAATAGTGTACAATTATGAATATCTCCATTATCAAACAATCGTTGTATGCTGTGAAATTTACTTTATGTATGAAAACCGAAAGAAGGGAGGTATAACATAAGAGAAATATTTGGAATCAAGTCTCCCCTTGCTGTTATTTCATTTGAAACCATAGCAGCAAGTTTTAGTCTTCCCTCCATCAAGGTCAAAGGCTTTGGGGAAGTATCAGATATTTTGTAATTCATATGCAAAACTAGGAAAATAATGATATTGGTAAAGGTGCAATGTTTTTGCACCCACGAAAATTCCTTTAAAATCACCACTATTTAGGTTTTCGAGGGTGCTGAAAACGAAAATTACAATAAAAATCACAGGAAACAAGTAGTTTCGAAGATATGAAGAAATTATAGAAAGCTAATTTGAGCTGCGAATACAAAATGTGATATTAAATATTTAGTCAGGGTTTACCTTTAGAGAAAAGTATCCTAATGCCAGGTTGGTCTGACAAACCCCTGTACAGAGAGACCTTAGATACTCGAGGATAATGTCTAATAGGCATTCAAGTTCTCTCCAGTAGGTTGAAATGGTACAACAAGTGCATTGCAACCGGAGGAGATTACTTCGAAGGGAACTAGAGTACCATGTGTGCACTATCAATAAAAGTGCCCGTACGCAAAAAGAGTGCAAACTTATTGAAGTCACCTCGTAAGAAGTAATTTTATTTGGCCAATCAACTCTGGTGTTCCGACTTCCTTGCTCCTCCCACATCTCTCATCATCCCTCACAGACTCATGCCTTCCTTGAATCACTTATGCCACTCAAAAACTGATGCTGGATTCATGCAAGATGGTCCAAAAGCAGTCTGAAGCATTCTATACATTTCTGTGGCATATTTTTCTAAGTTTAAAACAGAATTTTATTGTATATCGTTCTTCTAAAGTGTTCTTGCGTCCAGATTGCAATTTTGAAATTCACCTGAAATCGTAAAAAAGTGGTAAGTCATATCTTCAGATATATAGCAATAACATATTGCATTTTCAAGAGTCTACGACAATTTAAATGTCTGTACAAAAACGTCTGGAAACTTATTGAAGGCACCTCATATGTCTGTTTAAGGTACAGACGGAAAACAATAAAAAGACACAACCTTTTTTTTTTTTTTACATGGGGGTCACCACTTATCAAGGCCCGAAGGCCAATGAGGGATAAGGGTTATTGAGTGTACAGTAATCAATGAGATAGTATTGTAGTAATCATTAGTATTGGGGGTTTTGATAGTGTCTTACTTAAAGGGGCGGTTTGTCAGGAGTTTGTTTATGTTGGACTTGAAGACGTCCAAGTTGTAGTCAGGTGGGAAACAGGCAAGCGGCAGAGAGTTCCACTGGCGTGCAGTTCTAAGAAAGAAGCTTTGCTCATGGAATCTACTTTTGGATTTAGGCACAGATAAAGAGTGGGGAAAATTATTGACAGTAGTTTCAGCCAGATGGGTGTTTCTCGTGAAAGATTGGCGAGGGAGGACGAGGGATTGGAGCTCAGACGAGCACCTGCCATGGAAATAACGATAAAACAAAGACAGGCTCGCAACATCTCTTCTGTGGGAGAGAGGTTGCAGGGAAGAGAAAAGGGCATCCCCCACTAAGCCACAAAGTCTATTTTGTACTCTGTCAAGGCAGGATAGGCTGTTTTTAGCAGCTCCTGCCCAGATGTGGCAGCAGTACTCCATCCTTGGACGTACTTGGCTTTTATACAGATAGAGAATTGCATTAGTAGTGAGATATCTTCTGGAGCGGTAGAAGGATCCCACCATTTTCCCAGCGTCCCTGGGAACAGATTTGATGTACGTGTTCCATTTCAGATCAGGAGTAAAGGTCAAACCCAGAAGCTTGTCAAAATATGGAGTCTCCCCAAGACGAGAGCCATCCATTTCAGTTGATGCCAGATGGGGATCAGAGCGTTGATGATGTAAAGATAGAAGCTTGGTTTTGGATGCATTAAAAGTGACCAGCCACCTCTTCCCCCATTGTACCATGCGCTCAAGATCAGAGAAGAGAGAATTAGAGAGAACTTTGTCATTTACGGCCTTTTAGGATGAAATTCTGGCAATTATTTAAAAAACTAGCCTGGGTGCCTGGCGTTGCCTGGCTATTTGGAGGTGTGTGTTGAGAAAAAATAAAAATAAAAAATAAAAAAAATAAAAAAAAGTGGTAGCAGGCAGGCTCGAACCCGTGACACGAAGGCAGAAAAGAAAATGAAAGAAAATCTGACGTCTTACCGCTACTCCATGACGCGACCAGAAGTCTAAAGCATTCAAATTTAACGTAGTCAATCAAAAAAAAAAAAGATGACTTGCAGAAATGACGTTGCTTTTAAACCGTTGAGGAAAACAAATTAGACACAAAGTCATTTTTAAAAGGGGGCACTCTGGCAGTATTAAAATAAATAGTAATTGGCAGTATTCAAATAAATAGTAATTGTCTCAGTATAAAGGGTTTCCCCTAGATTGACCAAGGACCAATTACAGAATAGATACAACCCGGCCGGAAGTTGTCGGTCTGAAGGCGTTTGCGTTCGAATAGTTTCGCTTTATTTATCTTTTATAAAAAGGTTCCTGGATATGACCTTAAACTATATCCGATGGTAAGACCCCAGCTTGCGGGCTTTGGGGAGTGGAGCCACCCTTTAATTACCATTGCTCCCAGGTCCACTCTGACCCGGAGTGGTAGTACCTATTAGGGTCCCAACTATGGGTTAAATAGAAACCGACTGGAAAACAACAAATATATTCTATTAAAAAAATTTTCTTCAAAATCTTTGGATTCGACATTAAATAACCCGAAAAGGATTGATATGCCGTAAAACAAAAACAACCAATCAACAACTTTTATAAAAAAGACAAACAAACAGCCGAGATGACAGCACGGTGGGAATTTTATTTAACTCGATCAAAGCAAATTAAAAAAAAGATAGACACGATGCCCGTTTGCGAATGCGAGATATTACGATTTGGGAAGTATGCAAAAACTTCTCACGGAATTTAACTGACGCGAGAACCCCGATGCAAAAAGCCTTTCGTGGACATACACAAACGCATGCGCCTATTCTGCCATTTATATAATAGACTAACCTGGGTGCCCGGCGTTGCCCGGGTGTTTGGAGGTGTGAATTGAGCAAAAAAAAAAAGTGATAATAGGCAGGCAGGTTCAAACCTGTACCGCGAAGGAAGAGAAGAACGTGAAAAAAAAAGGTATGTCTTTGTCGTTGTGTCTATCGCCAAACCAGAAGTGGTGAAGGTTTAAATTAGTCAATCGAAAAGAGGGGATGACTTTCGAAAATATCGGCAAAAAAAGCGACCCCTTCCTGTAGAAAAGTGCTCAGTTGAGTATGAAGAAATTAATGTTTTTAGCCAAATGTTTGATATTTGTCGTCTGAAGGGTCGAGCTTCAATACCGATTTCGTGAAAATCCGTCAGCTCTGTCGAACCATACACACATACATACATACACACATACATACATACATACATACACATACACACACACATAATACATACACACACATACACACATACACACTTATATACATACACACATACATATATATACACATAGACATACATATATACACATACATACATACACACATAATACATACATACACACACATACATACATACACACATACATGCACACATACATACATGCATACACACATACATACATACATACATACACACATACATGCACACATACACACATACATACACACATGAACACACATACATACATATATACACACATACACACATACATGCATACACACACATACATGCATACACACACATACATACACACACTTACATACACACACACACTTACATACACACACATACATACACACATACATACATACATACATACATACATACACACACATACATACACACACATACATACATATACACACATACATACACACATACATACACACACATACATACACACACATACATACATACACACATACATACATACACACATACATACATACACACACATACATACATACATACATACATACACATACATACATGATGATTGCAACGTCTTGTCAGACGAGTGCCACTCTCTCAAACACTTAAAGTCCATGAGCCCAAATGACTGAGGGAGTATCTATACAAAGATGATGTTACAGAGTCTTAGCTTTGTACGACAGCTACGAGGGACGTGCAATAAGTAATTTCCCTTGACCTGCTTCCCATAGCAGTACAGCAACGAAACTTGGCACACTTATTAGTCTTTCTCTACATAGGAATCACCCAGAGTTATGCGTTTCTCCCATCGTTTGATGCAGCTCTGGAGACCGTTTTTGTAGAACACCCCAGGTTGGTCCTCCAACCACGATGTGACTTCAGAAATCAAGGCTGCATCATCTGGTTTCCTTTCAAAAACTTCATGGCTGGGAAGAGGTGAAAGTCAGAGGGTGCAAGGTCAGGAGAGTAGGGAGGATGGGGCAGGATTTCATAACCACATGCCCATGCTTCTGATCTGGCGACATGCGTGTTGTGAACTGGAGCGTTGTCCTGCAGGAGGAGGGTACTTTTGCTGATCTTGCTCCGCCTCTTGATTCTGATTTCCTCAAAAGTGAAGCATAATAGGCTCCTGTAATTGTGGTGCCCTTTGCCAGGAAATCTGTCATCACTACTCCATCCTGGTCCCAGAAGACTGTGAGCATTACCTTGCCAGTCGAGAGCAGCACCCTTGCCTTCTTTAGAGGTGGTGAGTCCAAGTGCTTCCACTGCATTGACTGGGGTTTGGTCTCTTGATCATAGTGATGGACCCAGGTTTCATCCTGTGCAATCAGTCTTTTGAAAAACTTTGACTCATCTTCTTGGCACATCTCCAAATTCATCCTCGAGCACTTGACGCATTCTCGCTTCTGGAATGGTGTGAGCAACCTGGGAATCCATCTGGCAGACACCTTATGCATATGCAAATGATCATGAATGATAGTTTCCACACAGCCTGTACTAATCTTGACATCTTGGGCTATTTGGCGAATAGTAATGCGCCAATCTTACAAAATGGCAGCCTCAACTTGACGGACAGATGCCTCATCAATGGCAGAAGGGGGACAACCAGGTCTGGGAGCTGTTCCCACAGACTTCCGGCCATGTTTGAATTCACGATGCCAGCATTTTACAAGGTCATATGATGGGGCATTATCACCGTAAGTTTCTTTCATTCCATCAAAAGTCTCTTGTGGTGTGCGTCCTTTCAAATACAAAAACCGGATCACTGCTCGACATTCAACAGGCTCCATTTCACACCTGACTCAGTTCAAACACCTGTAAAACAGAAACCACCATTAGTTTAGAGCTGTAATTTGCCACATAACCCCTAGAGATATGTCATTGCACATATAAAATTTCAGCTAGATCAGACAACTGGAAGTGGGTCAGGGGCATTACTTATTGCACGCTCCTCGTAAATCTCTCTTGTAAGATTGGCGCATTACTATTCGCCAAATAGCCCAAGATGTCAAGATCTCAGTTCAAAATGTTGAGATCCAGCAACAAGCAAGAGCAAGATAGCCAGCAACAAATTAAACTGCAGCTCCCGACCAGATGTGGCAACAGTACTACATCCTTGAACGTACCTGGCTTTTATTTACGTACAGAATTGCAGAGGAGCGGTAGAAGGATCCCACCATTTTTTCAGCGACCTAGTGACTTTTTTGGCTAGCAGTAGTAGGAATAATGAAGGGAACTTCCTATTTTAGGCAAACAAAGCTTAAGGGAGCGCAGAAATGTATAAGGGATCGAATCTAATCAGTTCATTGACAACATTAATTTATATAATTTACTAGCAGGGAGACCCGACGTTGTTCGGGATTGAATGAGGTTCAACAAATATTTCATATTCCCCTATTTTTTTTTTTGCTCATGAAAATCGTTGAAATCATCAATTTTGTAAAATCAAATCGATTGATTGCATTGTTAAGGACTTCCCCCCATGTAATGTACCGGGAGGAAGCTTCACATGCCTTCCCGTAGTGACTTAGTCCACAATACATTATAGTCTACATTGCACTGTAGAGAATCTACTGTTTATTTTATAAAATTATTTTGTAAATAATGGCTATACTTAAAGTGTAAAATGAAAAAGTCAAGTATCATGGTTCAGTTGTGCTCTAAACAGAAACATTCATTTCGAACGCCTCCCCCCCCCTGTCTTCAAAAGATGTCCGATCGTGTTTTTTGTGTACGCGTGAACGTGAAAGATGTAAGTTGTAAAAATGGCGCGAAGAAGCGAGCGTGTGTTTGATAAAGAAATACAGAATTAAGAATAATAAAAATAAATAATAATAAAAATTAAAAATAATAACTATATATGAAAAAAAAATTGCACGGCATAAAAACTGTTGCGTTCATACAGCTGAGGCATGTTGACCTTCCGCACTAACATGTTTAAATATAATTCATCTATAAATATTCGCTTTAAATTGATATTCAGCATCCACATTTTAGCATGCATTCCGTTCAAAATTGAAGAAATATTGCGATTAAAATCGCATATAAAACTAACATGTAAAAATAATAAGCATTCATTTCTAAATTGGTGGAATATTGCACTTGAAAATGGTAAGCTACGCTAACATGCTAAAATAAACATTAATTACAAAATTCATCGCATACTGCAGTTTAAAATGGAGTTTAACATTAAAACATTAAATAAGCATTCATTACAAAGTTGAAAGAATAAACTGTCATCCATAAACATTCATTTCAAAGCTGGTATATTACAGTTTAAAATGGTAACATTAAAACAGTCAAATAAGCATTCATTAAAAATTTTAAACAGTTTTGATCGCTATAATACGCTAGCATATTAACATTAGCATTCATTTGTTTAATTGAAGTAGGATGACAGTCGAAAATTGTATATAACGCTAACGCAGTAAAATAAGCATTCATTTTAATTTGCAAACAGTATTGCAGTTTTCATTAGTATAACATTAGCATTCCTTTTTAAAATTAAGGAAATATTACAGTTTTAAATGGTATATAACGCCAGCATAATAGATCAAGTGAAGCATGCATGGTCCCCCGTGAGTGCACAGTGAACGAGGCATAAAAAAATGACTAAGTTCAGCATCCTTCCCTCCATTTAGCCCCAAAAGTCCTTAGGGGACGTCAAATCATGGTGAAAATGAACAAACGGTGCAGTTTTAGGCTTTAACATATGTAAATTTGAGTTCTGCACCATGCAAAAAAAAAAGAAAAGAAATGACTTAGTCCATCATTTGCCCCCCCCCGCCCATTTAGTCCCAAAGTCGCCATATTTGAGTTCAGCACCATGCAAAACTGTTAAATAGACGTATACAGAAAATTTTGGACAAATATAGTAAAATAGTCCCAAAACTGGAGTGTTTTTATTACCCTAAAAGAGTCCCTGGGGCGGGAACACCCAAGAGTTATCGCGATGTATAGACAAACAAAATGATATAGAAATCAGTTAGCTACAACTTTTCAGAAAGTTTTATAAAAATCCAAGGCATCAATTGTTATTAATAAGCACAAAAGTGTAAATTTTAGCCATTTTAACACGAAAGGCACCCCTGGGGGGAGGGCAACCGAAGTTTTCCTGGAAAATCCGTTCTGTTACTTTTTACTCATATCATGTTTAATGTTTGTGCAAATTAAAAAAAAAAAAATCCAAGGTGTAGTTATTGTGAAAAGTGCGGACAGACGAACGGACAAGAATGAATTTTCAGGGCCACCCTCCCTTTGTTGAGGGACTAATAAGCATTCATTTAAAATTGTAAACAATATTGCAGCTTTCATTCGTATAATACGCTAGCATTTGGCATGAGCATTTATTCTGTACATTGAAGGAATATTATAATTTAATATAGTATATGATACTAACACTGTATTATAAGCATTCATTTAAAATTTTAAACAATCTTTCAGTTTTCATTGGTATAACATTAGAATTCACTTTTTAAATCGACGGAATATAACAGTTTAAAATGGTATATAACACGAAAACAGTAAAATAAGCATTCATTTAAAATTTTAAACAATATCGAAGTTTTCAATGGTATAATACGCTCGCTTTCTTATATGAAATTAGCATTCATATTTATAGTTGAATATGTATCGATATTTATATGAAAACTCTTTTTTCTATTTATTTAAAAATAAAATACAACTTGTTATATATGGTTCATGGAATTGCATTTATCTGCAAAAGATCTAGCTAATTTGCATATTCTTTTAAACATTCATTTTAATTAATTCCCTATTAGTTTTTTCGGTTTTCTTATGGGATGATCAACTTTAGTTAACTATTACGTGTAATTATATTCATGCAGATATTATATGTGATTTACACTTGCGTAATATTTGCATAAAAAGCTTATAGTAAACACAAACCTCTTTCTATATATATTTATGTATGCGTGTAAATATTTGTTAAAAAAAATTGCTTACCAAACTCCTCCGTCAGTTTTTGGTCTACAGACATGAAACTTCATATACAGGATTTTCGAACAATGCGAACCTTTAGATTTGGGTTTTAGCCTGCGAAAATCGGTGCAAAAGTGTGAAAGTTAAAAAAAAAAAAAATGGAATTTGCCAGGTGAAGGTCGAGCGACGGTTTTACGAATATGCATGCGTAATGTAATAGCTATTGATTCATGTTTTAAATTTTTATCCATGCAGCAAACATGTCTTCATAGCTCATGCATTAATGTCAAAGGAAAAAGTAAATCGTAAGCTAAACGTTTTGGTTTCGATTCTCGGTGGTGGCGCACGAGACATCTTTTAAAAACTTTTAAAATCATTACTATATATTGGGTCCAATATGATATAATAATAAATACGAAATCTATATTAATCAGAATATCATATTTAAGCGTATTTTACGACCGGACAATGCCGGGCGGCTTCCTAATATTTATATATATATATATATATATATATATATATATATATATATGATGCTCTTTGTGTAAACAAATTGAGCTTAGATATTTGGACATTTTCAAAACACTGTTAATTCACTACCCTCATAGCAGCAGCCGTATAGCGCAATGGTTAGAAGCTTTGACTGTCGTTTGGGAGGTCGGGTTTCGATCCTTTTAAACAAGCCTCCTGGCTTGAGGTAGTTACTTATCTAGCTGTACTGATGAGCTGCGAAACAGTACTGTATGTGGATGACTATATATATATGTATATATATATATATATACTTGTTTATTGTTTTATAAGCATGTTTACATCCCGCTGCTACAAACAGCCATTTGTTTCAATCAAACAACAGATATCATCAGGCAGCGACTTGACTATTCAAATGTTCAATGAATAATGGATTTTTTTTTTAGGTAGGAACTCTTTAAAAGTTGGAGTTAAAAAATCTTAAAACACAGAACTTTAATTATAAGATGTAAAGAGGGAGGGGCAATCTAAGTAAAGTTCAAAAATTATAATGGAGAGAGAATGATTAAGAGGAGAAAAATAAATAGAGAAAGAAAATAAATAGAGAAAAATATGGGGAAGAAAAAGAAAAAAACGATATAAAGGGTTATTATAAAGAAAACAAGGGTTAGAAGAGAAAAGAAAGAATGATGAAATATAGTTTAAGAGAGAAAGAGTGAAAGTAAGAATTAATAGGAAGGGAAGTTTAGAATGTTGAGAGGATATAGAAAGGGAAAAGATCTGCGTGTCAACTAATTTATGGACAATTATACATTACAATAACGAGACGCGTAATTACAACACAAACAAAAAATACAATCTTAGCGTTAAAAGTGTACATGTCAAAAGTGACAGCGAATGTAAGCAACCAACATATTTATCATCTCACATACGTCCACGAGTAATATCAACGCAGTTTAAACATACGTCTACAATTAATAAAGCCCTTTATACTAAATGATATAAGTTTAAAGTTTTCACATTTTTATTAAATAAATATATAAAAATAATGATAAAACAATATATCAAAATTATTAAAACATTTGAATAGTCAAGTCGCTGCCTGATGATATCTGTTGTTTGATTGAAACAAATGGCTGTTTGTAGCAGCGGGATGTAAACATGTTTATATAACAATAAACAAGTATTATTAGCTCTTTTTATTGAGCACTATCTAACAACCTCGTTGAATTCACTAGTCTATTACTTTTGAATAACAAAAACCCGAGTATATATATATATATATATATATATATATATATATATATATATATATATATTATGGAAATCACTCCAAACAAGCAATTTTATGTAAGATTTAAAAAAAAATTTTTTTTAAATTAGTGAACGACAAGTGTTATATGCATAGATTTCGACCTAGAAAACAGCAATTCTTTCCCCATTGTCAGAAACATCGCACATAGGAATATGATGATTAAAGGACAACATAAGTGAGTTATTAGTTTATACTTTAGTTAATAGTGCACTCATAGTAAAGATGCGCTTAAAAGTTTATGCAAATAATACAATAATTTTATACATGGACACATGGCGCAACGGATAAACGTACTGTTTAACACTCAGTTTTCTTTGTATCCGGACGGCGCAGATTGTTGGCATAGCGTACTCTAACCGATCTCTCTTAGTTTTGAGAACAAACGCGGCCATCCAATTTTGGGAGCGTGGAATTACGGAGTGGGCTAAATGCATTTGCATCGAATTATCAAACGAAGTGAATAATGGCCGGGAGATCTTGACAACATGAAGGACAAGGATGGCGTGTGATATTCCGGTTGGCAAGTCACGTATATTGAATGTATAGCTTTCATTACGGACTTTTCACGCATCGGCGATGGGTTGGGTATTGGAGCTTAAATGCGGAACAGAAAGCTGTTACAGGGAAAACACTACGCTCTCATACTCCGTAGGAGGAAGGAAGAGGTAGAGAGAATGAGAGACGAATACGGAGAGAAAAACACCAAGAGAGAAACACAGAGAGAGAGAGAGAGAGAGAGAGAGAGAGAGAAAGAGAGAGAGAGAGAGAGAGAAAGAGAGAGAGACACACACACGCTGAAAGACACACTCACAACACTGTGGTCACAGCCTATGCAGGATATATATATATATATATATATATATATATATATATATATATATATAAGTTATAAAATATATATGGCGATTATGCGCATAAGCCTGAAGAGTCCTAGAGTGGATGAAACGCGGACTATTCAGTGTAGCTTAATCGCCATATATATTTTATAACTTACTAACTAGCTCTACCAACGTATTGAATACTTTTGAAGTAAATATTTAAAGTTTACGCATAAATTTATACTTTCGTATATTAATTTTATGTGAGAAAATGAAGTAATTATATATATATATATATATATATATATATATAAAGGTGAACGTCTGTGTGTGTGTGTGTCTGGTCACGAATAGGCTCCTATATGGTTGACTATTATAGAAAACTGATCACATATAATGATAGAAGATGTATCGAGACACAGGAATGGTTATGTTTGATCTGGCATAATGATGATTCATTAAAATTGTGGGTTCTGCGTACGTGCTTGGTCAACAAAGTATGGAAATAAAAAATTAAAAAAAAAACGTTTACAAGTATTTTTGATATAGATGCACATAATAATACTTTGATAAGTATGTTTTAACTTAAATAGGGATGTTATAATAAAATTGTGGGGTCTGTGTTCGCGCCTGGCCTCCATAGATTGGAAATAGGCACAAACTTTAATAAAGACTTTTCATATCTATCTGCGTAAGTATACTTTGATAATTATGTTTCAGTTTGAAGAAATATGGTATGAGAAAATTATGGGGTGTTCGTTCGCGCCTAACCTCCATAGAATGGAAATATGTCACAAAGTTTTACAAGGATTTTTAATATAGACCCACAGAATATTGTGATAAGTGTTTCAGCGTGAACAGGTATGGTATAATAAATTATCTATTTTATTTTTACTTTCATCATATTTTGCTTTGGTTTTGATACCCCCAAATTCGAAACTATCTCTTTACAACCCTTCGTTTTCATAACCTATCATACTTTCATAAATCAGAGCCCATTTTCTGTAGGCTGTTTTTGAACCCAGTCAACGACGGGTACTTTTGCTAGTATATATATATATATATATATATATATATATATATATATATATATATATAATTATTATTATTTTTTTTTTTTACTATAATAATTAAATACCTACATATATATATGTGTGTGTGTGTGTGTGTGTGTGTGTGTGTGTGTGCATGTATGTATGAGAATCAGAGAAACGCGTATGTTAGATCCGTGTTTAGTATTCGTACGGAAGACGTGTGCGCGTGTTTTAACTACTTAAAGGCTATTATCTCGACAGGCCGGTGAGTTGGTCGGCCTGATCTCCTACTTAACTGAATTGCAATAATTAGTGTTAATTAGTTTCTTTCAAAGGTCGTGGGAGTCCTCTGGTACGTGTTGACCTAGCCTGCTACCGAAGAAGTGTCGTAATTAATATTAATGTCGCTAATGGAATATTGTAATTAATTGATCGTTTTGTTCAGTATGGTTGACGAATCGAAAAGAATAAACAAACAATAATCAAGCGAAAACACAAAACATAACAAGCAAAAAACAAACAAACAAAAAAACAAAGCAAAACCAACACACAAAAAAACCCCAACAAAACCCATATATAAAAACAAAACAAATACAAACAAAATTAAACAATATGTGTGTGTGTGTATGTATGTGTATATATGTGTGTGTGTGTGTGTGTATATATATATATGTTTGTGTGTGTATGTGTGTGTATATATATGTGTGTGTGTGCATGTATGTATGAGAATCAGAGAAACGCGTATGTTAGATCCGTGTTTAGTATTCGTACGGAAGACGTGTGCGCGTGTTTTAACTACTTAAAGAAAAGAATAAACAAACAATAATCAAGCGAAAACACAAAACATAACAAGCAAAAAAAAACAAAAACAAAAAAAAAACAACAAACAAACAAACGAAAAAACAAAGCAAAACCAACACACAAAAAAACCCAACAAAACCCATATATAAACACAAAACAAAAACAAACAAAATTAAACAATATGAATGCAAAAAAAAAAAACAACAAAAACAAAACAACAACGAACAAAAAAAAACCCAAAATAAACAAAACAGCAACAAAACAACAAATTAAAAAAAAAAAAAATAACAAAAAGGTAACACTAATAAACAAAAAAACGAACGCAAAAACAAAAAAAAAACCAACAATAAACAAAATAAAGCCACAAGAAGCAAAACAAAACAAAACAAAACAAAATTAAACAAAAAACAAACAAAACAAAATAGAAATAGACACCCGGGTTGATTTATAAAAAACATCCGGTTTGATTTATAAAAACAAAATAAAATAAAAATAGGGGTTTGTATTACTGTACACATAGATTCGAAAAAGTTGTCAAAAAACAAATATATAACAAATAAATGTTATCAAAGGCAAGATAAGTTACTTTTCTACCTAACTGGATATATTTTTCGTGTTTTTATTCAATGTAACATGTTTATTCAGCTCGAAAACCATACAGTGTTTACCGATGTATTGGAACATTTAAGATGGAATATGATTCTCTCTTTAACACGGTAAGTTTGGGAAAAGATGTTATAAATAAAAAACCGGATAAAATACTGTTAAAAACTTGCTGAATACATGTTACTGTGACATAGGTTGACATATATTCGGCGGGTTTTTAATAGTATTTTGTATAGTTTTTTATTTATAACACCTTTTTCCAAACTTAGGGTGTTAAAGAGGGTGTGAGACGCCATCTTGAATTTTCGAATGCATCGGTAAACACTGTATGTTTTTCGAGCTGAATAAATATGTTACATTGAATAAAAACACGAAAACTATATCCAGTTTGGCAGAAAAGTAACTTATCTTGCCTTTGATAACATTTATTTGTTATATATTTGTTTTTTTGACAACTTTTTCGAATCTATGTATACAGTAATACAAACCCAAAAATAGACATCCGGTTTGATTTATTTCACGGCGCATCCACGTGTGTGTGTATATATATATATATATATATATATATATATATATATATATATATATATATATATATATATATAAAAATTATTATTTACTGTACTGATTATTAAATACCTAAAGACACTAGTGTTTCATCCTTTTGGTAATCATCCGTGCAGGGTGTCACGATTAATGCCAATCGAGAGATTCGAACCCCGGCAACAGAAGTCATGTCTGGTTTCATTATCAAGGACCCGAACCACTCGGTTATCGTAAACCGCGAGGGATACAGTTGAATCTAAACATTTATTCTTATTAAATGCTTTTAATGTCAGTCAGAGTGATCTACGCATATATATTTACTTTTATAATTTTTTTTGTGTATTGATATTCATGTGAAAACCCTTTTTTTTCTATTTATTTAAAAATAAAATACAACTTTGTTATATATGTGTCGTGGAATTGTATTAATTTGCAAAAGATCTAGCTAATTTACATATTCTTTTAAACATTCGTTTAAATTAATTCCCTATTAGATTATTTTTCGATTTTCTTATTGGAATGCTCATATCTTTGGTTCTGTAGGACAAAACTACCTGAAAATTTGTAGTCTTTCTGAAGATTATAATACTATTCTATTGTTAAAATTTTATGACAATAAGTAAAAAAGAACCTATATTTTCAAACCAATAAAATATGGCCAAATTTGCCTACATTTGTATAAATATAGTGTCCTGGCAGGCTAGTTTTGCTGCTTATGTTGTCCCCCCTGTATCAATTTTTATGTGCCACATCGACTCATGCAGGAGTGGATTGGTCAATCGGACACGTCAGACCGGCGAACTCAATTCAGGGTTTCCCCAATGACACGCGATGACTATATGCCTCAGGGTTTAGCCAGGGTCAATAGGTGAATTCTCCGGTTTTGGCGATTTCCTTTATCATCAATCAAAATGACTTTTCCTTTTTTTTTTTTTTTTTTTTTTTTTTTTTTTTTCGGAGACAATCTTTAATAACCAATTTTAAATTAATCCTTTCAATCGAAATCTCAACACGAACTGGTTTTTCCGTTTGTGTGTTTTAACAAATTGAAAATAAATAACCGATTACTCAAACCATGCTCGTCCCTGTCGGTGCGCTCAATTCCATTACTCAGCGAGTCAAAATGATAAGCGAACCGACTTTAAAAATTGAAAAAAAAAAACAAAAAAACATTTTCACCCCTAACAAGGCACAGTGTCACTTTGATGTAGGGAGCTACTATCAGAGACATAAGTTGCAGGGACACTATGTAGGGAGTTGAGTAGCAAGATGTCTGTTCAAACTACACGAACACGAACATGCATGTCAATACAGTTGGGGAAACAGGAATCCGGAAGGGAATTCAAAAGTCTAGCAGTTCTGGGGGGGGGACTATTCTTACGTCTAGGGATCTCTAGTGTGTAGGGATGAGTCTTTGCTGCTTTTTGGGTTTGTCGGGGGTATTTACGTCGAAGGGGTACACGGGCTTGTAGTTCGTCGGAGCATTCACCATTAAAATACTTGTAAAACAGGCAGAGGGATGCAACATTTCGTCGATGGGATGGGCCTAGATTACAGTTCAGGACCTATCAGGTTGGTTGCTCTCTTTTGAACCCTGTCCAGAAGTGAGAGACAAGTAGCAGATGCACCAGCCCAAATGTGACAACATTATTCCATACATGGGCGAATGGTGGCCTTGTAGAGGTACAGGATATTTTCAAGCATAAGTAACTTTCTAGCATGGTAGAGAGAGCCCACCTTCTTCGCAGCAGCCTTGGCAATGGTCTCGATATATCTGTTCCAACTCATGTTCTCTGTGAACGTTAAACCGCGGAGTTTGAACGAAGTACTTTTCTAATGTTATGACCCTTTTAGATTGTGATCATAGCGTAGTATCTGTGTTAACTCTGGCAAGCATGGCCAAGGGCAAAAACATTATTATTATTATTGGCTCACATGGAGCTTTCACACAAGTCAACAAACGATCTGATTGGAAACCTGTGGTGTTCTCTGGAAGCTGAGTGGCAACAAGTCTCCCCAGACGTCCAGCTCTCTCCACCTCTTTCGATAGCATTTGCAAATGAATTTGCATCATCGCAAGAGCCATTTACCATTGATTTCTCGCTGGTAGTGGCCATTGGTTTATACTGGAATTTGAGTGGTACTAAGCCTCCTCACGATCCCAGTTCTCTTCGCGCTTGTCCAGCGGAGGTCTGGCCAGTGCTCTCTCCTCGGTCTTTCCATCCTCCTTGACCCTTCTCGCCTCTTTGGTATCACTTTTCTATTGGGGTGGGGGAGGAACGGCGATGAGACAATGGGGGATGCATGATGGTAGCGTAGAACTTGTAGATATACAGCTTCGGTGTTCTTCATTCCCTGTAACGCTTCTTTGTTATATTGTCTTGCGTTATTCCCCACATTCTAGGGTTTTCCTTAATATTTCAGCCGTTTTCTTTATCTTTAGGCGTTGTATTTTTGCAGTTATTCCTCTGATTCCACTTTCTGCCATTCTTTTTTCGAAGTTTTCGGAATTGTTCCTAGTGCTCCTACTATTATCGTTACTATTTTGATTTTCTTCATCATCCAAATCCCTTTTAACTCTCTGGCTAGGTCTGTGTATTTGCTTCGTTTCTCCTTTTCTTTCATACTCACCCTGTGGTCAGCTGGGACAGCAAAGTCTACGATCTGACAAGATTTTTCTTTCTTGTTAATTTTTACGACATCTGGTCTTCTTGCTTGGATGGGTTTGTCCGTCTGTATGTCCATGTCCCATAGGATTTTGTGGTTCTCGTTTTCAAGTGCTGTTGCGGGTTTATGCTTGTACCATTTGTCTGTACGCTCAAAATGCAGTCGTTTGCTCAATTCCCAGTGTACCACCCTCCCCACTTGATCATGCCTGTTTTTTTAATTCTTTTTAGGCCAGTTTGCTGCATTCACTTACTATAAGGTTTATCGTTTCGTCTCTTTGTCCACATAGTTTGCATTTGCTATTTTCTTGTGTTTTATCGATCCTTGCTTTGATATGGTTGGATCTTATCAAGTTATCTTGTGCTGCAGTTATTAGAGATTCAGTTTCTCGGTTTATATGTCCTTTTCGCAGCCATGTCCAGGTGTTTTCATTATTCTCATCTTTTGTCATTCTTATGAATCTTCCGTGGAGTTGTTTCTCTTCTCATTTCTCTTTTCTCGTTTTGTCGTTTGTCTCTCTGTTTTCTGTTTTGTTGGTTTTTTTTCGTGTCATTATGCATGTATCCCGTCGTGCCCTGGTGTTCTCCAGTTTGCCATTTTTCCTATGGTTTTCTTTAGGGTTTCCGTGTTGATTTCATTCATTGTTCCTTCTTCTATTTGTTGTAACTCTTCTTTCATGTCTTTCAGCCATTCGGCATTTCTATTGTGATCTCGTCGCTCTTCCCATATTTTACTCCAGTAGAGTTTTGTTTCTGTCGGATTTGGTTGTTCTGTTTTTGTTTTTCCTCCGTTCACATTTTGGTAAAATTGGTTTTCATTAGTTTCAAATGTTCTGTTTTGTTTGCATTGTTCAGATTTATATCTATATCGTCTCAATCTCGCTTCTTTTGCTTTTACTTTTTGGTCCAGTTCTTCATGCTTCTTGTTTGGCCTCTCCCTGTCAGTTACATTTCCAATATTCCGTTTTCTCCACATGGCTTTCTTCCTGTTGACCATTTTGGTTTCTTTTTTATGTTTGTGTATTTGGGTTTCTAGTCTTATTTCCCATCCAGGTTTTGTTGGTCCGCTTGTCTCCGGTTGTTTTTCTGATTTGAGACTCATACTTACCATTTTGGCACCTGCGTAAATTAGGTTGTTTAAGTCTGTGATTGTATTTGTTGGGATATGTGGGAGGAGCTTGTTAACCTTCTCTGTTTCTGTTTTTAGTTTCTTCTGCTCTTGGTTCCTTAACGATGGGAGCTTTGTTTTTTCCTCGTTCATCAGCTGTGTTATTTTATTTACTTCATTTGCTTCATTCCCTGTTAGTTCTGTTTCATTGTTCTCGGTTTCCACGCTTGTAGACTTCGTTCTTTGTTGGTCCTTGGCCTTTGGTGTTTTTACTTGTGAGGCTTCAACTTGTGGTGTTGCTCTACGTGCAGTTCCGTTGGGGCTGCTTCTTGTTCAGTTTCATCATTTATTTTTCACTGTATTTCTGTTAGTTCTAGTTTAGAGAGCCAACCTTTCTTGAGTATCAGTCTTGCTTGGTCCGCAATTCTTTGTTCTGTCGCTTGGTGGTCACTGGAGAGGTCCCATAGTTTTTTCATTCGTTTCCGATAACCTCCATATCTATATTTAGGATGACTTCTATAGTAGCATTCCATTACGAGTCTATTCTCTTTTGTTGTCCATTTCTTTCTTCGTTTTTTTCCCCTTTTGATTGTTATCATGGCTGTGCTGTCTTTGTTCGGTATCATTTTGTTCCCTGAAATTAGAGGTTATACTTACCTGTTCAGCATCCGTGTTACTTGAGTTTCTGAAATTAGAAAGTTGGCCAACATTCGCAGGATGACGACCGGGTCCGCCATGCTGGCTACCGAATGAGCACCTGCCGATCATGACACTCAGATCTTTCTTCTGGGTCCCACGGTTTGGATTATTTGTAATTAACATTTTTCATATTTTGGTGTTTGTGGCAACACCGGGCCCAGAGTTGTTTTACCTGTGGTTCTGCTGCAGGGATAGTGTAACGCTCCCATGTATACAGGAGGTATCGTGCACTATCACACATACATATGAGACATGGACAAAAATTTCAAAAAAAAATAATAATAATAAAAATTAAAAATTTAAGGAATTTAATTTAATAAAACGAGAATTTAGCAGCAAAAAAGATACCGGTGGGAAAATAATCACTTGTGATATTTTCCCCAAACATGTCGACTCAAAAGACAAGAAACCTTACAGAAGCGGCGGTTGGTTTGACTTCCTGGTCAGTGAGAAAATAAAACAAAAATACAGTAAAAACAGGGATATGTTACTATAATTTGTCGTTTTAAAGGTATTAAACATTTTTCTACTTATCTGACACGTATCCAATGCGTTGTAGGTTTCCATTTATCGAACCACGTCTGTCGGGGTGGCTGTGCTTTTCCAGGCGGAAGGAGAAATAATGTACCAGTGGCATACTAAAAGACCCGTTTATACTTAGAGAAAATATACAGATAGTCCTAAAAAAACCCATCTTTTTTTTTCTTTTTTCTCTTTCTTCTTTCTTGGGCTGGGGGGATATTTTAGATACATTTGAATTTAATCACTGACTGGAATTAATATCATATTTGGAAGAGATTGAGTCTAAATAAAGAATTTTAATAAAACGAGAATTTAGTACAAAAAAAAAAAAATACCGGTGGGAAAATAATCGCTTGGGATATTTTCCCTAAACATGTCGAATCAAAAGACAAGAAACCTTACAGAAGCGGCGTTTGGTTTTGTTTCCTTG
The DNA here is from genome assembly GCF_053919585.1 of Euprymna scolopes. Lineage (NCBI taxonomy): Eukaryota > Metazoa > Mollusca > Cephalopoda > Sepiida > Sepiolidae > Euprymna > Euprymna scolopes. The sequence goes on along the minus strand of NC_136525.1, from coordinate 14,126,362 downwards.
TCAGTGAGAAAATAAAACAAGAATACAGTAAAAAAGGGATATGCTACTATAATTTGTCGTTTTAAAGGTATTAAACATTATTATTATTATTATTATTATTATTATTATTATTATTATTATTATTATTAATTGATTTGAGCGACGGATGGTCGCTGGATCAGTTATTATGATTAGAAGAATAAACAATTAAATTGGAAGAGATGATTGACGTGGAATCGCAAAAGGAATGCGAAAATAGAAAATAGATGTAAACATTATTTTGGGTTTGGATAAACAAATAACTAGATGAGGGCATTAGGTTGGTCGGAGGCACGTAATGAGGTGACGTAAAGGAACACGTGATGCAATTAGTTTTGGAGAGATTGAGAGAGTTGAGTTTTGACCACGAGAGCGGACAGACGATCTAGACAGGAGTGGACAGACAGCCAGGGAGCGGGCTGTAAGAATAGAAAATGTAGACGAACTGCAGATCCCGTGAAAACCATTTGAGACAACTGTAATAAATTTATACTATAAAAATATAAAGAGTTGTTTTGTGGTTTCACAAGTAAAAACTGATGTCTCAATTGGATGATGCTGGTCGTTTCCTGGTTCGTCACGGAGCAGCAGGAAGATAGAAGAACTCTTCAAGAAAAAAGGTATGAAGCATATATTATTATTGTTATATATGAACTGTAAAATATTCCGATGTGATAAGTCTGATACAACATGACTCAGTTTACACGTCAATATCATATCCTCTTATCTAAACAACATACATACGATTTATACGTTTATTATCTGTCCGTTAAAAGAACAATATCTCACATCCACTAGATAACATGACACATTTTAATATTATTATAATCTCCTATAATATACAACACTTTCAAGTAATGTATCTTTAGCTATAGCCATTAGTGGTTGAGAAGGTTACTTGTAATGATTAAACTATTAATTATTAATTGTTTAACTTTTTGCGCAGAATTAAATCTTTAACCTAAACAATTATTATTTGCCACTCTCGCTGGTCGGTGAATTCAATTCTATTATGTAATCCCCAAACACACATCACTCGAAATCTCAAAGCAAATCAACCCCCCCCCCGAAGATTGGTAGTCTAATCATATTGTGTAGGCCACATAAGCTTGTACTACCATATATCCTGTTTCTTCTGCGATACAATCATCAGTTATTACGTCACAAAATAAAGACATGGTACAGGGAGAATAAAAGCATCGACCTGGATAATTCCGGCAATGAACACGAACGATCCGCGGACTTACGCTTCTTTTGCGATACTTAAGTTTGTAATATGGTTTCTGGCTTTGAACGACGCTAACATCTTTGTGCATAGTCCAAGGCCACACCGACATTTAATGTGAACGGGGGTATAAAGGTCATGCTACAGCGAAAGGCAGACAATAAGGATTATATATTAAACATGCATGGATAATAAAATGAAATATTGAAATAATAGATGGGTCACCAGGTGGCAAGTGCTACCTAAAACACAAAGAATAGTTTACGAATGAAGAATGGAGAAAGTTTATGAGAAAACATTTTACACAAGAAATGAGAATATAAAAGTTAATTTCGTTCTAGTAAATGTTCAATAGTTGAGTGAATAGTAGTTACAAAATGTTCATTGTATGGATATGTGCGCATTTGAGTATTTGGCAGCGTGGCAATTTGTATGTGTGTACGTTTTCTTTGTTCTTGCAGTGCGTATATATATATATATATATATATATATATATATATATATATATATATATATATATGTTTTGAGAAAAATAGAAAAACCGAATGAAATTATTAAAAATAAATCAACGTTTCGTCCCTATTTCAGGGGACATCTTCAGGATATTGAAGTAAAAATGCGAGAAAAGAAAAAGTCATAGACCATACGAAAAAGAGAACAGTTTTTGAATCCTACCCATGTCAGGAAGGACAAATATGTGTGTGCGTATGGGAAGGTTGGGTTGTTCAATGTCCATATATACACTTTTAAAAATGCGTTAAATAAATATGTACATTTTTTTCCTCTCTATAAACTTATTCATTTTGTTGAAATATTTAAGGAAAAACGGTTAACCAGGATCTGTTTTAATATTTTGTTCTTTAATTATTATTTTCCCTATGCTAGGGGCTAAATGGCAGAAGCCTTTTCTTTGCGTAATAGTATTAGTATTTAATATTAGTGCTGATTCTAAAAGTCTTCTTTTAGCTCTATCTATCACGTATTTTATAATTTTCGCATGATCTAAATTAAATGACAAAAGAGTGCATTTAGGGCGTTACCATTCCTTATATCTCTTCTGTGTTCATAAAGTCTTTATTTCAATTTTCGCTGTGTTTCACCTATGTACGCTTGTTGACAGTTGTTACATGGGATGGAATATATATATATATATATATATATATATATATATATATATATATATAATAAAATTTGACCGTTTTGGATTTTACCATTTTTGGATTTTTACCCTTCACCGGACTATCCATTCATGTGAAATCTTTTTATCATTTTTCTTTTGTCTCCTGTTCCCCTCACCCTTTTTTTTTTTTTAACCAAGTAAGATCTGTTACTTACTTGTAGTTTCATTAAATACTTTTATATGCAAAATCCGATCCCGCATTTTGCTAATTCCTGCCCTCTGATGAGAAGGAGAGTATTTCTTCGAAACTCCGCGGATTAAGGACTATCCACTTATCTTGTGCTTCCTTTTTTAAAATTAAATATGTTTTTAACTCTTTTTCAAGATGTCTTTTAACACGTTTTATTAATCATTTGTTCATATATATATATATATATATATATATATATATATATATATAATCATGTACATATGTGTGTGCATGTGTGTAGATGAAGTCGTAGAGTCCTTTTCTATTTGCCACTCCCGGGTGCACCAGAGGTTTACGGGGATGGTTTGGAGAGAATGCACTCTTGGAGTTCCCTTTTCAGTCTGATGACGTCTGAATTCTGCCCGTCTTTTTGCTATAAAACGTTTCGTGTTTGTAGTACAATCCACAGATATAAAACAAAATTTTAATACAAAACCTTTTATACGAGAACAAATAAGATATTTTACAGTAACAAAGATGTTTATAGTTCAACATGTGTTTTTCTGAAGAGCTTGAGTGTATTGAAGTTACAAGTCAAAATGTTCGTTATGTGAATATGTGTGTATTTGAGTATTTGGCAGCGTGGTATTGTGCACGTGTGTGTGTGTGTTTTTTTACATGGGAATCACCACTTATCAAGGCCAAGAGGCCACTCGAGGATAAGGGTTAAAGAGTGTACAGTAGAAATTGGACAATATAGTAACCGTTAGTAATGGAGATTTGGTAAATTTGTTAACTTATATGGAACGGCTCATCAAAAACTTGTTTACGTTAGACTTGAACACAACCATAGCTGGAAAGCAGGAAAACAGAAGACAATTCCATAGGCGTGCAGTTCTAATAAAGAAGCTTTGGGGGAGAGATTAAATACCTACTGCAAGCAAAGACCATATGTGGGGGCAACTCCACAGATAAAACCTTGGTCAATGTAGGGGCAACCCTTCATACCAATTGTCACTATCCTGCTCCCCTACTCCCCGGGGAGTTGGTCCCCATTTCCCCTTCACTCCTCACATTAAAAATCGGCCTTGTGCCTAATTTGCTCAGTGGGGGAGCAAATGAATACCTCAAAGTGTAGTATCTGTTCTTCAGATGCTGCACTTCAATTTCTTGTTCTCTGTCAGTGGAGGAGAAATCCTTCACGACTGAGACAATTTTTATTTTTGTTTCTTTTCTCCACGTTAAAAAACGCCCCTGGTGTCTAACTCTGTCCCGTGGGGAGGCATTATAAATAGGAACACTTCTCCTGGAGGAGACGAGCAACGAAAATCATGTCAGTGGTACTACGCTCTCGACAGAAAATACATTATGATTCTGGGACGAAAAGAGCGACAACAGTCTCCAGAAATCGCGTGAGCATAATCTTAGCCAATACTTTGCCGGCCACAGAGAGGAAAGAGATGCCCCAGCTGTTGCCAGACAGACAGCGTGGTCACCCTTCCGTTTGTAGACGACGATGATAGTAACACCCTTCTACTGCTGTGGGAAACCAGCAGTCCAGAATGAAGCAATGGAGACGTGGGAGGAGGTCAACTCCGCCAGACTTGAGGATCTCAGCGGGTATGATGTCGGAAACCAGCTGCCTTGTTGTTTTTAGGCTGTGAACGGCCGCTTTCCTTTTGCTGAGGAATGGTGAGTTGTCCAGCACGGGAATGGATGGCAGAGTGGGGAGAGCATCAACAATGGAGGGATCGGTGTCATTGATCTTATTAAGCAGCTCCCGCAGGTGCTTAGCCCATCTCTCTAGGATACCATTCACCTCTTTGATTAGAGCACCATCCCTATTACGAACACGGTGCGTTGAGCGTTACCCTGGACCATGAATCAACTTTTCTGCCTCGTAGAACTTTGGGTGTCGGCAAGATCCGCACGGCTTTGGATCTCCTTAGCCTTCTTCAGCCACCACTCATTTTTCATCCGACGCAATTCTCGCTGCATCGCGGCACGGAAGGAGGAGAAACGTGTGGAAGATGCTGGATTTCTAAGAAGGGCATCATGAGCGCCATTTTTCTCACGTATGAGGGCTTTGATGTCTCCTGCACAATCGTCGAACTAGAATAGCCAAGGATGGAATCTGCGGCACCATAAAGAGCGACCGAGATTTCTTGCCATTCTGCCGTGAGAGTAGTGTTGGTTGCTGCTGAGACAGCAGCGGGGGCAGAGAGAGACTCGGAGATGGCATCACACAATTTGGCTGAGATTGTCGGGCAGATGGACGCGCGTTTAATTGGAGACGAGTGAATCAGGCGGTGATCAATGGAGCATTCAACACTACATATGGAACGAGTCAAGAGCACATCACACAGATCACAGTGTCTGACGATGACGAAACCGATAAGGTGCCAGTGTTTGGACCTTGAGTGCATCGAGGACGTTCTGTACATGTCACAAAACTGAAAGGTGGTGCTGGTAATGATAAAACTCAGCTCCGCACAGAGAGACAGAAATCGGAGACCATTTTTGTTCATGTTTCCGACACCATGTGTCCAATGACTCCTTACTATATCTCATGGTTTCTGTCAACTCTGGCGTTAAAATCGCCCAGCGGAATGATCTTGTCGCTTCTTGGGGTGTTCCTAATGGTAGTTGTGAGGTTGTCATAGAAACGTTCTTTCACGTCCTCCTTCGAGTAAAGCGTGGGAGCATAGGCACTGATTCTTGGTTAGTGAAAGCTGTAAGGTCATAAGACGTTCATCGATTGTAGCCGGTGTCTAGGGTAGATGGCGAAGCAGAGATGACCGAATGGCAAAACTGATACCGTGAATGCGACGGGCATCCTCTGGGAGACCTTTCTAGAGAAATATGTAGCCCTCCCCGACCTCCTCAAGGGACACCTCACCAGTAGACCTCGTCTCACTAAGGACAGCGATATCAATGTTATAGCGGGCGAGTTCCATGGCAACAAGGGTGGTGCGACGCCAAAGGCGATTTTCTGTGATAAAGTTTAGAAGGGTTCTGACATTCCAGATAGCGACTGTCAGAGGCCGCTGTTGGCTATTTTTTATGTTTTGACCGCAAGTGAGTTGTCCTGGTGGATGCGGTTGTCCACACAGGAAATATTGAACAGACAGTGTTTAGGCAACCTTTTTCAGGCTCCTCCTTTATTTGGAGGTGAGCAGTGCGGTTCCGGAATAGGACTGCTCAGTCACCTTGGTAGGATCGAAGAGAGACGCTGTTCCGGTGCTAAACTCTCAACGACCATCTTGTCAGGATCTCCTAACGCGCAGAAAACGAGCTAGAGGCCCCCAACTTCATCCAACCTGCCCCTGTCACCTGTTAGCCCATCGCCGCAGGTCTCGGGTGTGAGTGATAAATATAATTATAAGTGTAAGAGGGGTGCATAAACCCCAGTCCACTATCTTGACCGCTCTCAGAGGGTTCCAGTGGCACGGATGAGAGCCGTGACGACTGTCTCATTAGTTGGCTGCAGCGACCTGCCAGAAATCCAGTCTGTCGAAAGTCGGCCTAACCCGACAGACTCCCCACTGGTTATTACTATTTAGCCTATAGCTGGGTCAGCATGCACCAACACCAGGGCGTGTCCACACACCGGTGGGCAATGATGCTCGTGCTATGGGGTGCTGATCCTCCAAGATTTCTGTTTGGGACCTTACCCTTAACCTTTGGCGCAAGAAAAGAAATCTAGACTGCAAGACAGCCGGCCGTCAATTACTTTTTAGAGCGCTGACCGCTCGCCCATAGCTAGAGCCCCGTTAGCGAAGCAGTTTTCACCACAGGCAGTTGGGGTTGGCAATATTTAACCCTGATCGGGGGCCTAAGTGGGTACTCGACCTTGACCAAATAGTGTAGGGAAAATGTTAGCATCCTTCCCCTGCTGTGGGAGACACTTTGCTGACCAACAGTCCACAAAACCACTCCGAGTACAATATAATAATTAATAGAGAATTGGCACTGTAATAATAAATACAAAGTCTGCATACATTAAAATATCATATTTAAGCGTATTTTACGACTGGGCTATGCCAGCAGACCACTATTATTTATTGGGCACAATATAGTAATCAATTGAGAATTGGCACTATAATAATAAATACAACGTCTGCACAGATTAAAATATTTAAGTGTATTTTACGACCGTGGCACGGCAGAGGATTTCTACTATATATTGGGTACATTATCATAATTATTATAGAATTGATACTATAAGAATAAATACACTAAAATAATATATTTAAGCGTATTCTTACAACCTTCTTACAACCGGGCAACGCTGGGCGGCCTGCTAACTTTTGTTTAAAAGCCATACTAGTTCCCGTTTTTCTCCACATCGTGATCATCATTTTGGGTGAGAATTGTCTCTTTTATAGAGATTCCCTTTTTTATGTGTTAATTTTACGTTTTTTTAAAATTGTTACTTCAGTTAATGCAGTTAACTGCGTTTTTAAAAGCAAAAGCAACAGCTTTTATTTCTTCAAAGTAATAAAACTGGATTTAATTACATTTCTTGTTTTTTATATCCTCTTTTCTATTGTTGTTTCCTACTTTTTCCCCATTGTTACCAAAGACGAGTTTTTTTTTAACAATTCAGAAAACTAAGTCAATTATTCGAGGAAAATGGCGAATATATTAAATCTACACGCAGACAAAAAGATGATTTTAATTTCAAACTAAAAAATAAAATGGTGCAAGTATCATTTTAAGGAAAAACATGATTTAAGTATTGAAATACAGCACATTTTGTAGCGATAGTTTCGTAATTAAAAAAACGTTTACCTTAAATATTGAAATGCAATACTAGCAATAGTTTCGTAATTTTAAAATAAGTTTTGCATTAAATATAGAAATGCAATACTTTTTATAGCGATAGTTTTGCAATAATAATAAAAAAATGATTTGGAGTAAATATTATAATACAACACTTTTTGTAGTGATAGTTTCGTAATTGTTAACAATGTTTTACATTAAATATTGAAATGTAACACCTTTTTAGCGGTAGTTTCGTAATTTCAAAAATGTATTATATTAAATATTGAGATACAACATATTGTCATGACAGTTTCCTAATTTTGAAAAATGTTTTTCAATCATGCATATATATATATATATATATATATATATATATATATATATATATATATATATATTCTAGCTGGCCGCTCGGCGTTACCTCGTCGTACAATATGCTTAAACATGATATTTTAATTTATGCATATTGTTATGTATAGAATCAATCCTCTATTGATTATTATATATTACGACATTAATTCACAAAAAAAGAAAAATAAATAACTATAAACAAAATAAATAATACTGTCGTTTATGAATTCCGTCTGTGTTTGTTTACAATATCACGTCAGCTGATATTTGGGCTTGACGATTAATACCCTGGAAAAGTCACTTTACATTAACTTTTAGTTTTAAAACACGCCACGAAGACAGGATTTATTAAAGTTTGTGCCTATTTCTATTCTTTCATCATTATCCCAGATCAAACATACCCACTCCTGTGTCTCGATACATCTTCTATCATTATATGTGATCAGTTTTCTATAATAGTCAACCATATAGAAGCCTATTCGTGACCAGACACACACACAGACGTTCAGCTTTTTATATATATATATATATATATATATATATATATATATATATAGTTAGTAATTTATAAAATATATATGGCGATTAAGCTACACTGAATATAAGCCTGACGAATCCTATGGTGGATGAAACGCAGAATATTCAGTGTAGCTTAATCGCCATATATATTTTATAAATTACTAACTAGCTCTACCTACGTATTGAGCACTTTTGAAGTAAATACTTAAAGTTTACGCATAAATCTATACTTTCGTATATTAAATTTATGTGAGTAAATGAAGTAGTTATATATATATATATATATATATATATATATATATGGCGTTTCTACACTATTGGGTTGAAATTTCGGAAACCGTAATACCGAATTTAACATGAAAACAATGGTATTTACGTACTTTTCGTATATTTAAGATGATTATATCCAAAAATTACGAAAATCGATAAGTTAGAAAATTATTTATTAAAGAAAATATAAAATAGAATTTGATTAAAATGATGGTAAGACACATGATGTTCAAAAATGGGGTCATTTTCAGGTTTTGATTTAAACAAGATGGCGGCAATTGTTCACCTGCTGACACGATTAAAGTGGTTTCGTGTAATGATTCAGTAATTTCGAAATAATAATTTGAAAGCTATCATTGTAACTTATTAGAATTGACAAAAAAATCAGTTGAAACCATTGTTTCTTTTTAGCTGAAAACTCCATTTATCGACTACAAAATCTTGTCCCAATTCTGTAGAAGCGCGATATATATATATATATATATATATATATATATATATATATATATATATATATATTGGAGATAGATATAGATAAATACCCGTTCACATAAACTTTTTCATGATAAAGCTAGAATCCAGAATTAGTTGAAATCGAGCAATTGCATCGACAACGGACAACGCCAGACCCAAGCTGGGTTTCGATATACTGCATCTCATCAGTGACGTGCTCCGATATAGGCGCGAACCCAGGTCGTCGCACGCATGCAGTGTGCAATACTGGCGACCTAACCATATGGGCCACGGCGCAATTCACTGGCTATGCCTCAATTTAATTTTTATATTTTATCTAATTCTACATTCTACTATGCGACAAGTCACGCGTCCTATACAACTACGATAGTTACTGCTAGTATGCAGGCGGTAGACATCACATCTACAAACATTAACTGAAATCAGCCGACTCTCCACACACGATTTCGGAACATATATATATATATATATATATATATATATATATATATATGTATATATATATGTGTGTGTGTGTGTGTGTGTGTGTGTGTTTCATAGGACGAGCCCTATGTAAGTACCGATAAAATCAGCTAATGAGTATTTTGATTAGTATATGTCACAGTGACCTCGGCTAACGGAAATGGACCCAGAGACAGATGACGTGATTTGAAGTTGAGGATAAAGGTCAAACTCCATAGTCAAAACATATAGCTGAAATAACATGAGATGAGATAACATCACATTTTTGATCTAAGTTTTTTTTTTTGTTAGTTCTGTCCTTTAACCCAAACTGTGCGAACGAGACGCACCCAATCTTGATACTATGGTCGACCTGCGGGCGTTAAGGAAGGAAGTAGAAAAATAAAGTAGGAAATAAATTCATCAATAGACGACGGAGAGAAATTTGTTCTTAACATAGACAAAGAGAGGTAAGGGTAGATTGCAATTCGGATGTGACGAATGACGATAACAAAAGGGTTGAACAGATAGCGATATTTAGTTTTTATGACGCTACGGAGTACCATGAGTTTTAACAACAATAGAATCGATTTACAGACGACAAAGGTCAGCTTATGATCGACCGACGACAGTGTGAGTCAGACTTTTTACGACAGTCAGAGGTGATAGTTCAGTTGGACTTTGACTACAATTGGAAACAGATCATGGCTTATATATATTATTCCTTAATTGGAATTCATTCTTTTGAGATGAGCATTATATTGTTGACTATTAGTCTCATCTTTATTAGTTGTTGTCCGAAATAAAAATAAAAATCAACAGATCATGGCTTGTGCCAGGTCGAAAACGCTTTGGTAGATAGAGATGAACGGAGTGCAACAGATAAACCCAGCCTCGACAGGACGCAGATTAGTTAGCTAA
>NC_136525.1:14098566-14111066 GCF_053919585.1 Euprymna scolopes | reverse complement strand
AAATACCTGAGCTCAATTTATTTACATAAAGAGTATCGCTTCATACGCTCATAGTAATTTTTATATCACACCCCAGTATGCTTAACCCAAGTCATCCACATACAATGTTCTTAACTTCTTTACTAACTACTTTACTAACGCAACATTTATGAGGTAGATAGGAATTATGATTGACAACTCATATATATATGTACGTCATATAGAATTCTAATTGTTAGCCCCAAGAAATAGCTTATTGATTTCTGCTATGTAACTTAAGAAAAATGAAAATAACGTATACTTATATACACATATATACATATACTTATATGCACATATATGATGATTGCAACGTCTTGTCAGACGAGTGCCACTCCCTCAGACATTTAAAATCCATGAGCCCAAATGCCTGAGGGAGTATCTATACAAAGATGATGTTACAGAGTCTTAGCTTTGTACGACAGCTAAGTCTCTCTCTCGGTTCAAAATGTTGAGATCCAGCAACAAGCAAGAGCAAGATAGCCAGCAACAAATTAAACTGCAGACCAGCTTAATGCACATATATACATATACTTATACGCACATATATACGTATACTTATATACACATATATACATATACTTATATACACATACACTTATATGCTTATATATACATATACTTATATACACATATACTTATATACACATATATACATATACTTATACGTACATATATACATATACTTATATACACATTTATACGCACATATATACATATACTCATATATTCATATATACATATACTTATATATATACATATATACATATACTTATATACACATATAAACATATGCTTATATATACATATATATATAGATTTATACACACATATATACATATACTTATATACACATATATACATAGATTTATATACATATATATACATATACTTATACGCACATATACTTATATACACATGTATACATATACTTATATACACACATCTACATATACTTATATACACATATATACATACACTTATATACACATATATACAAAGATTTATATACACATCTATGCATATACTTATATACACATATATAAATATACTTATATACACATATATACATATACTTATATACACATGTATACATATATGCACATATATACATATACTTATATATATACATATATACATATACTTATATACACACGTATACATATACTTATATACACGTATATGCATACTTATATGCACATATATACATATAGTTATATCCATATATACATATACTTATATGCACATATATACATATACTCATATACATATCCATACATATACTTATATGCACACATATATACATATACTTGTATACACATATATACATATATTTATATACAGATATATACATATACTTATATACACGCGTATGCATATACTTATATACACATATATACATATATTTATATACACATATATACATATACTTATATACACATGTATACATATATGCACGTATATACATATACTTATATACACATCTATACATATACTTATATACACATATATAAATATACTTATATACACAGATACATATACTCATATACATATACTCATATACACATATATACATCTACTTATATACACATATATACATTTATTTATATACACATATATACATATACTTATATAAACATGTATACATATATGCACGTATATACATATGCTTATATACACACATATACATATACTTATATATACATATATACATATATTTATATACACATATATACATATATTTATATACACATATATACATATACTTATATGAACCTATATACATATACTTATATGCACATATATTCATATACTTATATACACATGTATACATATACTGATATACATATTCATACATATACTTATATCCATATATACATATATGCGCATATAATGTCCATTCTGTTGCACTTTAAAAAAAAATCATTGAAAATTTTATATCTATATCATTAATTGCTAGATGAAAGATAATGTTTTTAAAGTGCAACAGAATGTACATTACATTAAATAAATCCAAGGTAATTGTTTGATTCAATTTAAATTAAAATTTTATACCTTACCTTGTAAAATTTATAAAAGTGCACTTTGAAGATACATAAATTTCAAATTGAATCTTGTACCTTTATTTTTAAAGCCTACAGTAAAACATTTTATTTAACAATTTTCATGCCTTGGATTAAATGCTTTTCTAACTTGTATTTTATCTTTTTAAGATTATATTTTAAAACTCTCCTTCTCTCTATTTCAGTTTGTATTTCTCCTCACACCACAACTCATTTTTAAACCCCCTTTACAGGTCTGAATAATGAGAAAATCTGATATTTTTTAAGCAAAACTTTAAAATAACTTTTTTAGATTAAAATTTTTAAAACTTCTTTCAGAATAGGAAATCTTAAAAATTTAATGAGGAACATATTTCATATAGTTTTCATTAACAAATATTCAGTACATAACGAGAAAAATAGAGATGAAAATTTCAAAAGGACTGTATAACTGGTTACGGTCAATAGTAATCCTCGCAAACGAAAGTCTTTGTTGTTGTTATTCTATTATTATTATTATTATTTAAAACATTTTGTGTCCTGTTCTTTCGCGCAATGACTAATACACATATATACATATACCTCTATACACATATATACATATATTTATATACACATATATACATATACTTATATGCACATATATACATATACTTATTTAAATAAATGTTTGGAGGTACAAAATTTATAAATAGATTTAAATAATATGTACGGAAATTTCTCGAGGTCTCTTTCGGCTACCATCTCTTCAGGAAAAATCGATAGCATACAAAACAATATTATTGGAGAAATTGAAGAGCACTACTGGGGAATTTAGATGTGCCAAAATTAAGAAAAAAAAGCGATTAAATTTTTTTTTTAAATCTGTAAATACAGCGTTTGAAAGACACTAAAACTGGGCACAACGAGGGAGAAAGAAAAAAAAAGAGGGAGAAAAGGGGTCAAAGTTCCACAAAGAGAAACAATGCTTTTATTCTCTCCTTTTGCCGGCATAAAAAGGGTGTTCGAACCGCAATAGAGACAGACTCCAGAATCTTTAAATGGTTTTTGGAATCTGCTCTGTGTAACACCTCGAACCACTCTATTTTATATTTGTCGGCACAGCATGGATTGTCAACCAAATGCTGGCCAATAGCAGAGTCCAAGTCTACAGAAGGAGGGCGACTACCAGATCCTACACTCCCCTGTCTGATTTTAGATGGAACGTGCTGGTTTATACGAGTTAGCAAATGCAAAGATGTTCGCCTGACATAACTAGCGAACATCTTTGCATTTGCTAACTCGTATAAAGCACGTAATTTCGGGCGCTTTATGTGCTCTCCGCTCATCTCGGCACTTCTTCCTTGCCACTGGACTCAAACAGTGCCCATTCAGGAAAGATGTGGTTGCTAATTGCGCAACCCTTACCTCACAGTTTCACGCGCAGTTACCATTACAAGGGGAGTTTATTATCCTTCGAGACTGAACGGAGAGAACTTTAATGGAACATTCGAATATCTATGTTTCTCATATAGAGATCAAGTAATAACCCTAAGTTAAGCAGTCCTGGATATGACCTTAAACTATATCCAGTGGTGAGGGCCCAGCTTGCAGGCTTTGGGGAGTGTGGAGCCACCCTTTAATTACCATTGCTCCCAGGTCCACTCTGACCCGAAGTGGTAGTACCTCTTAGGGTCCCAACTATGGGTTAAATAGAAACAGACTTGAAAAACAACAAATATATTCTATGAAATAATTTTCTTCAAAAGCTTTGGATTCGGCATTAAATAACCCGGAAAGGGTTGATATGCCGTAAAACAAAACCAACCAACCAACTAACCAACCAACCAACCAACTAAGTTAAGACCCCTTGATTTTTGCAAACTACGATTGAAATACAAGATCGAGATCGAACCATATCCTCCTATTTCCCAGATGAACGAGGCCATCTCAACGTTGCTGCGTTAACGACTAGATCCGTCGCATCAAATTTATCTCTCGTCCGATGAATTTTCAGGACCTATAAGTGATCAAGCGATGAGCAGACAATTAAGATCACGCCCAGTTATACAGACTAAAACTATTCCATCATCTCAAAATATAAATGCCAACCATCCATAGAATCGTAAGTAAAATTTACAAGACATAAAATCATTACACATACAGCGGCTTCTACATTACCATATAATCTGTAAGTTTTTAATAAAATGTGTTAAACGTTATAGTACTCTGTCCTTTTAACATTTTCGAGTGGTTATTAAGTGGAGGATATTACGTGGATAATGCGTACAATCAGTTATATATTACTTCAGTCGAAGTTCTTAAAAATCAAGGGCCCACGACCTGGGGCTAACACTTGAACTCTATATGAGATACATAGATATTCGAATGTTCCATTTAAGTACTTTATCTCTCAAAAACTGAGTTAGTAAAGAAATTGAGGACATAATTTTCCTCTCCCCAATTTACCATTTTTTTATGTTGTAGTATATCTTTCATGTTGGTCTCTTGGTTTACTGGATTCCAGGACAAGAATTTATCTAGTCTGGTTGAGTATCCAGCTTCGTGCTATTACTTGAGGTAACATCACTCGGAGAAGGTGCACCATACCTTGTAAAAGCTAATGTGAGTTAGCCATAGTGAGGAGATCTTATTTGGGCAGCGAATATTTTGCGATTTTGAATATTTGGTCAGGGTTTACTTCTATGGAAAAAGTATCCTCGTGCCAGGTTGTTCTGACAAACCGCTGTACAGAGAGACCTTAGACACTTGAGGACAGTGTCTAGTAGGCATTCAAGTTCTCCACATACAGTACAAAATTCATTAGGGTGGCTAGATAAGCAACTATCTCAAGCCAGAATTGAAACTCAAACGGCTAGGCGAACTTATTTGCAATGAAAACCCATGATATATTTCCTTGGCTTCGTGTATTTTGGTAAATGGAATAATTTATAAAATAAATAAATAAATAGATAACCCGGTTATTATTGAAACTCTTTATAAAATATATACATGAAGAATCCCTTATTTTGCTATAAATAAATAAATAATATAATATATATACAAAAATTAAACCGTTTGACTTTAAATAACCCCCCAACTACATTAAAACACGGTGCGCGCCGCTGCTCGTTGATTTCGCATTGTGAATAAAAAAGAAGGAAAGAAAGAGAGGGAGAGGAAGAACGTTTTGGAACGAAGGAAGGGATGGCTTTTTCTTGTTCTTTTTAAGGGGGTATTTATTTTGTTCATTCTACCGTTTATATATATATATATATATATATATATATATATATATATATATATATATATAACTACTTCATTTACTCACATAAAATTGATATACAAAAGTATAAATTTATGCGTAAACTGTAAGTATTTACTTTAAAAGTGCTCAATACGTAGGGAGACCTAGTTAGTAATTTATAAAATATATATGGCGATTAAGCTACACTGAATATTCCGCGTTTCATCCACTCTAGGATTATAAGCCTGAAGAATCCTAGAGTCGATGAAACGCGGAATATTCAGTGTAGCTTAATCGCCATATATTTTATAAATTACTATATATATATATATATATATATATATATATATATATATATATATATATATATGCCACCTGAATCAAAGGAATGAATTGTAAGATGGTCAACTTGTAAGATGGTATACTTATATATACATATATAAATATACTTATATACACATATATACATATACTTATATGTACATATATACATAGATTTATATACACATATATACATATACTTATATACACATATATACATAGATTTATATACACATATATACATATACTTATACGCACATATATTTATATACACATGTATACATATACTTATATACACATATATACATATACTTATATACACACATATACATATACTTATATACACATATATACATACACTTATATACACATATATACAAAGATTTATATGCACATATATACATATACTTATATATATACATATATACATATACTTATATACACACGTATACATATACTTATATACACGTATATGCATACTTATATGCACATATATACATATACTCATATACATATACATATACTCATATACATATACATACATATACTTATATGCACATATATACATATACTTGTATACACATATATACATATATTTATATACAGATATATACATATACTTATATACACGCGTATGCATATACTTATATACACATATATACATATATTTATATACACATATATATATACTTATATACACATATATACATATACTTATATACACATATATACATATACTTATATACACATATATACATATACTTATATACACATATATACATATACTTATATACACATATATACATATACTTATATACACATGTATACATATATGCACGTATATACATATACTTATATACACATCTATACATATACTTATATACACATATATAAATATACTTATATACACATATACATATACTCATATACATATATATACATCTACTTATATATACATATATTTATATACACATATATACATATAATTATATACACATGTATACATATATGCACGTATATACATATACTTATATACACATATATACATATATTTATATACACATATATACATATACTTATATGCACATATATGCATATACTTATATACACATGTATACATATACTGATATACATATTCATACATATACTTATATCCATATATACATATACTTATATGCACATATAATGTCCATTCTGTTGCACTTTAAAAAAATCATTGAAAATTTTATATCTATATCATTAATTGCTAGATGAAAGATAATGTTTTTAAAGTGCAACAAAATGTGCATTACATTAAATAAATCCAAGGTAAATGAAGAGTCGATGAAACGCGGAATATTCAGTGTAGATTAATCGCCATATATTTTATAAATTACTATATATATATATATATATATTTATATATATATATATATATATATATATGCCACCTGAATCAAAGGAATAAATTGTAAGATGGTCAACATCATGAAATTTGGAATATAGACTTTTGTTACTCATTCATTATATGCTCTATAATTACGTTGAGCTTCTTAAATAAGGATTGGCATATATATATATATATATATATATATATATATATATATATATAAAGTGAATAAAGTATATTTTCACAGAAATATACACACACACACACATATATATATTACACACACATTAGAAAATGGGGCTATTATATATATGTATATATATATATATATATATAAATATATATATATCAATATATCAATCTATCTATCTATCTATATATATATATATATATATATATATATATATATATATATATATATACATAAAAGTGAACGTGTCTGTGTGTGCGTCTGTGTGTGTCTGTGTACATTTCCCTACGCAATAACTCTGTCGATTTTAAACCTAGAGGTTCGAAATTTGATATACAGGGTACTGAGATTTGGGAAAATCGACGTGATTGGGTTTAGGACAGAATTTCAGCGGTTAAGGGGTCAAAGTTAAACGAGTTAGCTTTTGAGAACTCTACCAAACTCCTCCGACAATTTTAAGTCTAAACACTTGAAATTTAAGATATAGGTTCCTTGGAAATGGATCTAATTTAATAACTTTATTTGAGCCCTAAACAATAAATTTTAAGGGTTCATAATAGGGGTGACAGTTTAAAAAAATTGACCGTCTTTTTTTTTTTTTTTTGCTCAGCATACACCTAAAACACTCGGGCACTGCCGGGCACCCATGCTAGCATATATATATATATATATATATATATATATATATATATATATATATATATATATATATATATATATATATATATATATATTTATTTTTATATATTTATTTTTATATATATATATTTATTTATATATATATATTTATTTATATATATATATTTATTTATATATATATATTTATTTATATATATATTTATTTATATATATATTTATTTATATATATATATTTATTTATATATATATTTATTTATATATATATATTTATTTATATATATATTTATTTATATATACATATAAATATATATATATATTTATATATATTTATTTATATATATTTATATATTTATTTATATATATATTTATATATATATTTATTTATATATATATTTATGGATTTATTTATTTATATATATATTTATATATATATTTATATATATATTTATATATATATATTTATATATATATATATTTATATATATATTTATATATATATTTATATATATATATTTATATATATATATTTATATATATATTTATATATATATATTTATATATATATTTATATATATATTTATATATATATTTATATATATATTTATATATATATTTATATACATATATTCATATATGTATTTTTTTAATATATATATATTTATATGTATATATTTATATATATATATTTATATATATATATTTATATATATTTATATATATATATAAATATATAATTTAAAGGAGATTAGAACAATAGTCTAAAGAGCTGAGTGTATTTTAATGTAACAGTGAAATTACTAGTTTAATTAAAATACAGGAAATAGAAAGTGCTCGTTGTAATTTAGATATATAATAAGCTCGATAGTTAAATGTCCAGAGCTAATTCAATATTAAGTAATGTGATTTATAATTTAAAATTTAAAATAATTTTAAAATTTTAAAATCAAATTTTAATTAAATTAAAAATCAGTTTCATAAGAAGGAACAACAACAAAATCAATTATTTGTATGATCGTTTCGGAAATCCGTGCTTTTTATTGTGGTATACATGAAGTTATGTAGAACAATTATATATAGGTTTTGGTAAGCAAAGTCTCCTCATCAGCAAATTTAGGAGTGTTTTTATTGAATTTAAAAGACACCATGAATAAACCTAGCATTAAAAGTAAGGCAGATGAATCTGAAAAAATTGAAATAAAAGGTTTGGATTTAAAATTTATAAGAAAATTAATATGGGTTAGAGATAGAAATAAGTAGAGAAAAATATATATTTTTGAATTTACATAATAAATTTGATTTAAAAATATATAGAGATAGTTACCTTTTAATTTTTCTTTTTTTGAAATCAGGAACTGTGTTTAAAGTAGTCATTTAGATGTTTGCTATAGCTTTTTATTTTATTGAATGATGAATTTTAAAAGGGCGACGCTCGTGCAATAAATTGTTTCCGTTAGCGTATTTTTGATTAAAAGACGCTACAGTTTATATATATAGAGAGAATATTTCTATTACAAGTTTTTAAGGGGAGATAATTGTCATGTGTTCTTGACTTTATTTATTATTTGTTTTACGGGTCTAAGGGAGGTAATTGGTCTAACTTAATTTATTAAAAAAAAATATAATAATAATTGTAATCTATTTTTACTAATAAGTAATTTTTAATGATTTAAGGTGGTTTATATTTATTAAATTTAAACCAACGTTTATGACTACATGTCAGAAGCTCCTGTATTGAATTTAATAGTTTGGTTGTACTTTTTATATCTTCATATTTTAAAATTTTTAGGGTCTCTTTTGTACATAGTGCACAAAATTTATCTCCTGGTTTATATGATTTGCAAGTCTCAATTATTTGCCATTTTAAGTTGAAAGAAATATTGCTGTTTTTTAGTTGCCAAATATAGTTGGATAGAGTAGTTTGGTTTGATAGAGAGTTATTTTTAAAAGAATGTTTGTGCGTTGAAATTCTATGTTTTATTAGGCCAGATGTGGAACCAATATATATTACCTCTTGATTGTTGTGATTATTTTCCGTTAGGTCTATTGTTGGATTATTATGTGGTGGGTTGATTAGTAATTGATCGGTAGATTGATTTAAGTTGGTGTTATTATTTAATCTGGTAGTTGAGTTATGGCTGTTAATAGGTTCTTGTAGATTTGGAGTTTTTGATACTGTGCAGCTATAGATAACATTTTCAATTTTACATGAGCCTTGTAGGGGACATTTATTTTTTCTTCTACAGTTACAGTCCGATGTATTTTGTATAGTTGTATTTTGTAGTTTATTAATTTTCTTATTATTAGAGCTAATTATTTTCTGATGAAGGTTAGGCATAGTAGAGTAAGAGACTTTAATTGTGTTCTTATTGAAAATTTTATTATATCTATGGGGGGCTTTAAAGTTCTTATCTAATATTTTAAAAAATTCTCTGGCTATGTTTATTTCTAGGTTTTTGGAATATGGGGGGGTTGAACCATAGGATCTCCTTGTGTCTATTCTTACGTTTACGGGTTTAATTTGCTGTTTATTTGTATTATTATCTAATATTTGTAGTTTGGTTTTATCTTTTTTTGTCTCTTGGTTATTTTTCTTAACTCGTATATGGGAAGACATTGCCATATTATATGTTATTACGCTCTTAATAGGTTTATTTTTAATGCAGTTTATGTTTCTATCATTTTCATTTATGAATTTAATTTGTGAATTATATCCAGAGTTTTTAAGGGCTTCATTATAGTATACTGATTTTTAACTTAATTAAAATTTGATTTTTAAATTTAAAAATTTTTTAAAATTTAAAAATTTTAAATTATAAATCACATTACTTAATATATAAATATATATATATATAAATATATAAATTGGGAAGCCATCAGAGATCTTATCAGAGATTCCCTATGGGGAAATATTTTTTCTCTTCCTGCTGAACAGTGTGCAAATGAGACCACTGAATGGTTCAAAACTGCAACCGAAGCGCATGTTCCCATGCGGAAATTTTATAGCAAGCCCCACTCTCCCCAATGGTGTACTTCGACTTGTGCAACTGCCATTTCTCAAAGGCAGCATGCATACCGCAGATTTAACCGACATAAGTCCAGTTCAGACAGACAGAATTACATAGAAGCTAGAAGTAACGTTAAGAAAGAAATAGCGACAGCTAAGAGAGAATTTACGGAAACCACTAAAAAACGCATCGAAGCACAAAAACTAGGAATTCCTGACTTCTGGAAAATCTACAACAGTGTAGTAAATAATGGGCAATCAACAATTCCCCCACTAACCAATAATCACGAGGTTGTTTGCTCAGCAACCGAGAAGGCTAACATGCTTGCCAGTCGGTTTTCCTCAAACTCCACACTGGAACCTTCCAACCACCCCCTACCTGACTTTCCTATGCGAACAGACGCCACGTTAGACGATCTGAAAATCACCCCTGCTCAGGTGCATGCTATCATAAAAAACTATGACACTTCAAAAGCATGTGGACCCGATCTCATCCCAGCTGTGCTATTAAAAAAGTGCTCTGCCGAAGTAGCTTCAGTTCTCCCCAAACTCTACAACAAATGCCTTAATGAATCTTGCTTTCCGGGCTGTTGGAAAACTTCTTCTGTGGTACTACTATTCAAGAATTCTGGCGAAAGAACTGACCCATTAAATTATCGCCCCATTAGCCTCCTCCCACTTTTTGCCAAAATATTTGAGACCTTAATTAACCATGCTCTAGTCTATCACCTTACAGATGCTAAGCTTCTGACTGACCGACAATATGGATTTAGACAAGCCCGTTCCACAGCAGACATCCTAACTGTAATCTCTGAACGTATATACCATTCACTGGACAAAGCGGGGGAGGGCAGAGCGGTAGCCCTAGATATATCTAAGGCTTTTGACAGGGTATGGCATAAGGGTCTCCTCAGGAAGATTAGATCATACGGTATCACTGGTAGAATACTTAACATAATTAAATCCTTCTTAGATAAGAGAAAAATCCAGGTTGTCCTCGACGGTCGTACATCTAAACAATATGATATAAATGCGGGAGTGCCCCAGGGGTCTATCCTTGGACCTCTACTGTTCCTGATATTCATAAATGACCTCCCCGACAAAATTTCGTCTGAGATGGGTATATATGCTGATGACACCACACTCTATAAAAGGCACGATAGGAAAACAAATGAACACATATCTAAAGAAATGGCAGAAACACTAGAGGATGACCTCCAATCTGTAGTGGAATGGGGACAAAAATGGATGGTCACGTTCAATGCCGTCAAGACTAAACTAGTTTCATTCAATAATTACAAGAAACCTTCTCTACCACCTATAGCAATGGCCAACGACTCTTCATCTGAGAGTACGTCTTTCAAGCTCCTTGGCCTAACGTTCACAGGAAACATGAGTTGGAAAAATTACATCGAGGGCATTGCCAGGGCCGCTGCAAGGAAGGTGGGCTCTCTCTACCGTGCTAGAAAACTACTAACACCCGAAAGTATCCTGTACCTCTATAAGGCAACCATTCGCCCATGTATGGAGTATTGCTGTCATATTTGGGATGGTGCATCTGCTACTAGTCTCTCGCTCCTTGACAAGGTTCAAAAGAGAGTCGTAAATCTGATAGGCCCTGAACTGGCATCTAAGCTTCAGCCTCTGTCCCATCGATTAAACGTTGCATCCCTCTACTTGTTCTACAAGTA
>NC_136525.1:14088566-14096066 GCF_053919585.1 Euprymna scolopes | reverse complement strand
ATTAACCAATTTTAATAAAATTTACAGTATTTATTAAATAATGATCGCGGAATATAATGAACTAATTATTTTTATTTACATCTTACTGGAAATGTATTTTTTTGTTTAAACAAAAATACCTTTACTAAAGTTATGGTTTTCAGTAGTAACTAAAAAATGCAAGAATTTATTTTTGCTTTGTTTTTTATATAAATAAAGCATCGTAATTTGTAACAATAAAAATAAAATAATTTTTACAGGAACATTATGAAAAAAGCCCCTAAAGTCCGTATTAATGAATTCTATATAACTCAAAGAAAAATGAATTTCCCGAACTACCGATATTACCATTGAATTAAGCATTGTTTATTTAATATTTTCACAAAAAAAAAAAAAATTATAATAGCAAAAATATTTCTACTTTTTTTTTAAATTACAGATTTCGCATAATTTTTTTTATGCAAGATTTTAATAATTTCCTTGCTCGCAAGAATGTGAAACTTTCGGCGTAACATAATTTTTATGTAATATTGCCCAATAATTAAAAAAAAATTAATTTAAAAACAGGAACATAGAAAAATAATTAAATTAAAAAATGGTAAAATTTATACAAACATTTACAATAAAAATGTACGGATGCCCGTCTGGGGGGGGGAGAAGCTCATTACTCCTCCTTCCTTTTAATTACATGATGTCATTCTCAGACAGCTTTTCGACTGTCTCAGATTTTGGGCCTCCATATATTCCGTATTTCCAAAAGTATGATTTGTTGTGGTTTTGTGAACGGAAAAAACACTAAGTTTTGGGCAAATTAATTTATGTTTTGTACAAATAAGGTGTTTTTTTAAAAAAATTAATTCAATATCTTAGGACTATACTTTATTAATTATCTTTGAAATATACCCAGAATATTTATCTTCAAAAGGATTTTTACAATGAATTTATATAAATTAATTCATTTTTGTTTCGGACTATTATTCTCATCTTTATTAGTTGTTGTTTTTCACGACGTTAAATTCCTCTGGCCTTCTTCAGGTGGTAACCGTGACGGATAAGAACTTCGAATCTCCTAACTGCATTCTCAGCAATCACTGCCATCCGAAACGTGATAAACAAAAACCAATAAAAGATGAAAACAACAACTAATAAAGATGAGAATAATAGTCCGAAATAAAAATAAATTAATATATATAACGCTCATCTCAAAAACGAATTCCAATTAAAGGAATTTATTTAACTTCAAAATTTAGCCGAATTGGTTAGCTCGCCGTGAAAACATTTTTCATAACTTTTTTTTTACGTGTACAAATATTTTTTTTTCTTTGGGAATTAAGTTTAGTCCTTAATCTTTCAAATACAATCAAAAAGTAGTCGAAAACCTACAAAAATAATTATGATAAATCGGCTTTCAAAACTAGGTCCCCCTATTCTAATTCGTTTTTTTTTGCCCATACCTATAATACATACGTTCGTTTTTTTATATGTGCTGGAAGAGAACTTAAACGATTACTGGAGATAACTTGAATGCCTACTGGAGAAGACTTGAATGCCTACTGGACTGAACATAAATGCCTGCTTAAGTGAACGTCAATGAATACTGCCTATTGGAGAGAACTTGAATTTCTTAGTGGAAAGGACTTGAAACAAACGACAAATGCTTACTTGAGAGAACGTGAATGCTTATGGGGAGAACATTAATGATTACTTGCGAGCAGTGGCGTACCTATGTAAAATGGCGCCCATGGCAAAGTTTGAATCTGCGCCCCTTCTTAATAATTTATACCTTAGATATACCTAACCTACATAATATTATAATACAGGCACAATTTTAACGAAAGATAAACCATGAAATGAATGTTTTAATAAAGTAATTATATGGTTATTCTTACGCATTTTTCAAATTTTAATTTTTGTCAAGCAATTTTTGCGCCCATGTCAGAGTGGCGCCCATGGCACGGGCCATGCCTGCCATACTCTAGATACGCCACTGCTTGCGAGCATTTTAATGCGTACAGGGGAGAACTTGAATGTCTCTTTGAGAGAACTTGACTGCATACTGAAGAGAAATTGAATAAATACTGAGAACTTTATTGTTTACTGGAAGAAACTTGAATGCCTACCGGAAAGAACTTGAATGCCTACTTGAAAGAAAATTAATGCTTAGTGGAGAGAACATAAATGCCTACTGGAGAGAACTTGAATGCTTACTGATGGGAACTTGAATGCCTACTGGATATAACTTGAAAAAAATGAATGCTTACTTGAAAAAACAAATTCTTACTTGCAAAAATGAATTCTTACCTAAAAAAAGAAATGAATGCTTACTTGAAAAAATGAATGCTTACTTTAAAATAAATGAATGCTTACTTGAACAAAAATGAATGCTTACTTGAAAAAAATGAATACCTACTTGAAAAAATGAATACCTACTTGAAAAAAATGAATACCTACTTGAAAAAAATGAATGCTTACTTAAAAATGAATTCTTACTTGAAAAAAATGAATGCTTACTTGAAAAAAAATGAATGCTTACTTGAAAAAAATGAACGCTTACTTGAAAAAAATGAACGCTTACTTGAAAAATGAATGCTTATTTGAAAAAATGAATACTTATTTGAAAAAAATGAATTCTTACTTGAAAAAAAATGAATGCTTACTTGAAAAAAATGAACGCTTACTTGAAAAATGAATGCTTACTTGAACAAAAATGAATGCTTACTTGAGAAAAAATGAATGCTTACTTAAAAAATGAATGCTTACTTGAAAAAAAAAATGAATCCTTACTGGAGGGATGGCCTCCTGAGTAGAACTCGAATACCTACCGGAGAAGACTTGAATGCCTACTGGGAAGAAAATTAATGCCTACTTGAGAGCATTTGAATGCGCACGGGAGAGAAATTGAATGCCTACTGGAAAGAAAATAAATACACACTAGAAAGAACTTGAATGACTATTAAAGAGAACTTGAATGCCTACACACACACAAAAAAACTTTATTGCATACTGGAGAGGTCTTGAATGCTTACTTGAAAGAAAATGAATGCTTACTGGAGATAATTTAAATTTATACTGAAAAAAAGCATGTATGCCTACAGAGGAGAACTTTAATTCCTACAGGAGAAGACTTCAGTGCATACTGGAGATGTCTTGAATGCATACTGAAGAGAACCTGAAAGCCTACTTGAAAGAACTTGAATACCTACTGGCGAGAACTTGAAGGCCTACCGAAGAGAACTTGACTGTCTACTGAGGAGAAATTAAATACATATTGGGGAGAACTTGAATTCCTAGTGGAAAGGTCTTGAATGCCTACTTGAAATAAACGATAAATTCTTACTTGAGAGAACGTGAATGCTTATGCGGAGAACATTAATGATTGCAAGCATTTTAATGCATACGAGGGAGGACTTGAATGAACACGAGAAAGAAAATAAATACTTACTGGAAAGAACTTAAATGCATACTGGAGAGAACTTGTATGTATACTTGAAAGAAAATGAATACCTACTAGAAAGAACTTGAATGCTTACTGAAAAAAGATTATGAATGCCTACCGGCGAGAACTTGAATGCTTTCTAGAGTGAACTTGAATGCCTATTGAAGAGAACTTTAATGCATAACAAGGAGAACTTTAATGCCTACTGGGGAGAACTTTTACACTTACTGTGGAGAACTTAATGCTTACTTGAGAGAACTTGAATGCTTATGCGGGAGAACTTGAATGTGTATTAATGTCAACTATTGCAGAAAACTTGAATGCCTACTGGAGAAGACTTGAATACCAATTTGAGAGTTTTTGAATGCCTACGAGAGAGAAGTTGAAGTTCTACTGGGGAGAACTTAAATGCCTACTGAACAGAACTGGAATGCTTCTGGAGA
The DNA here is from genome assembly GCF_053919585.1 of Euprymna scolopes. NCBI lineage: Eukaryota > Metazoa > Mollusca > Cephalopoda > Sepiida > Sepiolidae > Euprymna > Euprymna scolopes. Next base: position 14,092,208 of record NC_136525.1, on the reverse strand, counting down.
GAACCTGAATACTTACTATTAGTGAAAATAATATATATTGAACAGAAAACAAATGTATCAGACCAACAGTATAGTTCATTACTTGTGCGACTATGTGAACAGCGTCGGGGGGGGGGGCATATTCTTCCGGTCTTTATAGTAAGTGGAAAACGTAGGGTGGACACACCACAACATTTACCAATTCAACATTGGAAAAAGTACAGGAGAATTTAATGGAACGCACGATTAGCTATATATCTCCTCCTCGAGATCGAACCCCATCCTCCTATTTTCCAGTTGAACGAGGCCATCTAAACTTTGTTGCGTTAACGACTAGATCTGTCGCATCAAATTTATATCTGGTCCGATGAATTTTCAGGACGTATGAGTGACCAAGCGATGAGCTGACTATTAAAAACATGTCCACTTATACAGACTAGCACTACTCTATCAGGCCAAAATAGAAATGCCGCCCATTCATAGAATCGTAAGTAACATTTACAAGAGATAAAAGCATCACTCATCCAGCGGCTTCTACGTTACCATCTAATCTGTAAGTTGGGTTAGGGTTAGGGTTAGGGTTAGGGTTAAATCTGTTAAATATGCTTTGTCTTTTGATCATTTTTAAGTTATTATTAAATTATATGAATTATTATCACGTATAATCAAATGTAATAATATATCTCTATCCATCTTATATATAAAAGGTACTTTGCTTTTCTTTTTATTTTATTTTACTTTTGTTAGTTTGAAGAGATCAAGGGACTCCTTCCTGGGGCTAACACTTGATTCTATTATAGTTTAAATTTCTATCCGAGGGCTCTTTGAAGAATAGACACTGTTCCCTTTACGGCTGCTATCTGTATTTCCTTACAGCTTGGTTTTCCAGGTATTGCTTCTAAGTATTTCTGAAGGTTTTTTTTTATCATGCCAGTTGCACCTGTCACAACTGGTATAATGCTTATTTCTTTCAGCGACCATGTTGTTTTTAGATCATTTTTTAGGTCCTGATATTTTGTTATCTTTTCCCGTTCTGCTCTATTAAGGCCAAAGTCGTTTGGAACTGTGACGTCGATAATGAGTGCAGTTCTTTGGTCTTGTTTTATTTGACTTCAGTCGAAGTTCTCAGAAATCAATGGACCCCACTACCTGAGGCTAACACTTGAAGTCTATATGAGATACATAGATATTCGAATGTTCCATTTAAGTTCTTTATCTCTCAAACACTGAGTTAGTAAAGAAATTGGGAACAATTTTCCTCTCCCCAATTAACCATTTTTATACGTTGTAGTATATCTTTTGTTTTGGTTTCTTGGTCTTACTGGATTCCATGACAAGAATTTATCTAGTCTGGTGGAGTATCCAGCTTCATGCTATTACTTGAGGTAACATCACTTGGAGAAGGTGCACCATTCCTCGTAAAGCTAATGTGAGTTAACCATAGTGAGGAGATTTTATTTGGGCAGCGAATACTTTGTGGTTTTGAATATTTGGTCAGGGTTTACTTCTATGGAAAAAGTATCCTCATGCCAGGTTGTTCTGAAAAACCCCTGTACAGAGAGACCTTAGACACCAGAGGGCAGTGTCTAGTAGGTATTCAAGTTCTCTCCTAGTAGGCATTCAAGTTCTCTCCTCTGCCTGTGTGTCTGTCTGTGTGTCTATGCCTGTGTTAGTTCATTTCATGTAAAAACACCTAAATGGCTGGGGTGATATTTTTAGAAATCAACAGTAGGTTCTTCGATAAGACAGGTGCGCGTCCTAATTGACTGTTTCTGTTTACACCACAAAAAGGCCTAAAATCTACTCGAGGATGAGGATTAACGAGTTTCATTCTTTATATTTATTCTTTAATCGCCTGAAGAAGGCCAGAGGATTAGTTGACCAAAACGTGGAGAAGAAGAAAGAAAGAAACAACAACAACAACAACAACAACAACAACAACAACGAAGATGAGGATAACAGTCTGCAAAAAGATTAAATGCCTAAGTAAATGTATGTATACGTGTGTGCGTCATGTATACGTGCTGGGGGAGAATTTGAATATCTACTGGAAAGAACTTGAATGTCTACTGGAGAGAAGTTAAATATCTCTATTTTATCTACCCTTTAATTCCGAAGGAAACACTGCGGCTGTAATCTCAATAATAGTTATTAGTTTATAAACAACAGTAGATGTACAGAAGTTACATAAATCAACTAATGTATTGTTTCTATCGTATTTCTTCTTCCCTGCTGACTACAGCATGGTCGTCTTCTTAAATTATATATACCCTACCCAAGTTTCCACCATAACTTATCATGTTGTCTTACTATCATTTAACCCTCATTCTAGAGTGGTCTCCAGGCCTTGATAAGTGGTGACCTTCCAAATGGGGAAAAAAAGCAAACTATGTTTCAAACGACTCTATTCAAATAAGAATCATAAAGGTCATTATAAGTCCATTCGCTGAGGCGAGTGGGCTACGCAAATACTAAAGCTATAATCAATTAATTAATTAACAATAAGTGATTGATGATAACGATGGGGGGAGGGGGAGTGTTGACTATCGAGCCAATCAGAATGTCGTATGCTGCTCCATACGAATTTATTTGTATTTCAATGTTGTATAACGATTCAATATATATGTTCATCCCCCTCCTCCCACGGTAGGATGATATGACACAAGGGTTCGAAACACACACACACACACACACACACATTTATATATAAGAGCAATCAGTTAATAAACCATGTTAAAACACTTTGAAAAAGAGTTAAAAACATATTTAATCTGAAAAGGAAACACTTGGATAGTCCTTAATCCGCTGAGTTTCGAAGAAATACTTTTCTTCTCATCAGAGGGTAGGAATTAGCAAAATGCGGGATCGGATTTTGCTTACAAAAGTATTTGATGAAGCTACAAGTGAGTCAAAGATCTTACTTGATAACAAAAAGTGAAGCAGAGGGAATATGGGGAAGAAAAAGGTGATTACACGTGAATGGATAGTCTGGCGAAAGGTAAATAATCCAATGATGGTAAAATCCAAAAATAATCTAATTGTAATTTTTATTATATATATATATATATATATATATATATATATATATATATATATATATATACATACATACTAGTGCGGCGAGGCGCCCAGCTTTGCCCGGGCGTAAAATACGCTTAAATATGATATCCGGTTTTTGTATTTGAAAGGACGCACACCACAGGAGACTTTTGATGAAATGTAAGAAACTTATGGTGATAATGCCCTATCATATGACCTTGTAAAATGCTGGCATCGTGAATTCAAACATGGCCGGAAGTCTGTGGAAACAGCTCCCAGACCTGGTCGCCCCCCCCTTTTGCCATTGATGACGCATCTGTTCGTCAAGTTGAGGCTGCCATTTTGGAAGATTGGCGCATTACTATTTGCCAAATAGCCCAAGATGTCAAGATTAGTACAAGGCCTGTGGAAACTATCATTCGTGACCATTAAGGTGTCTGTCAGATGGATTCCCAGGTTGCTCACACCATTCCAGAAGCGAGAACGCGTCGAGCGCTCGAGGAAGAATTTGGAAATGTGCCAAGAAGATGAGTCAAAGTTTTTCAAAAGACTGATTACACAGAATGAAACCTGGGTCCATCACTATGGTCCAGAGACCAAAGCCCAGTCAATACAGTGGAAGCA
>NC_136525.1:14073566-14083566 GCF_053919585.1 Euprymna scolopes | reverse complement strand
ATTGTTATTAAAAGTTTATTTAAAACAATTTTAAATAATATATTTAAAACAATTCTCTCGCCAGAAACATTAACGGACATACCAATATTTAGTAAACTCGATTTTTCTTTATGTAATATTCAAATGAAGTGACCTCTTAATTATATATTTTGAAAGAATCATACTATATACAGACATAAATAAAAGAGTATCGGACCTTTTGTATATCTTAATAAAATTGTGAACAAATAAACAAACAAACCGACAGACAGAAATACGAATTTATATATATAGATTAGATTAAATAGGGGTAAATTAGCAGTGATGATGTCAAAATTGTGAAAAAGATACCACTAGTAAAAATGTAAACGAAAGTTCTACATTACGTAGAAAAAAAATAACTGTACAGGTCCGTTTTCAGTTTGTGTTGCTCCCAAAAATGTAAATTAGGATTTTTGCGGATAAACTATGCTTGGTTGTGTATATAAAAAGTACCCCATTTTTAATAAAGGAAGGACTTTCACATAAAAATTTAATAAACAAAAGATACGGCAAAAATTGAATTACACTTGTAAATCATATCTAAAAAATAGCACGGTTCGTAAACTGCAGAAGTACTAAACAGATAAAAACACCCGCATTTTTGTATTTCTGCAATTATTTTTCTTTGAGTGACGCCGAGACATAAAGCGACACCCCCTCCCCCGAAAAATAAAAACCCATAATTACGTCGAAACTCCCACACACAAATATATATCAACTAAATCAATTACCCAGACAGGAAAACATAAGATCTTTCTAAAAAAAAATCGAAGAAACAAAAGTGAAAAAAACAAAACAAAAAAAAAAACGCGTAGGAATATATCTGATATAAAAAGCATTACTTTACCTTGTTTCTTTTTCAAAGTACTATGGAAACGATAATAAAATTCAGACAGTCAAGTGAATAGTTGAAAAATGATTTTAAAATCGTCCGTAGGAAATAAATTTTAACCTTTTGGTAAACGTGCTTACTTACAATGAATCGATATTTATAGCCGAGACTTTAATAGAGGGCTAACGATTTAAAATATTTCGTCGAAAAATAAAATCATCCTTAGCCTAATTATTTATTTTTTTTTATCAATATTTGTAACTTTTACATTTATAGAAAATAAATAATTAAAACAAATCATTTTATCACCATATCTCTCGATTTGGTTAAAAACTATATCCGTCCATAACCGGAAGTGAAATATCAGTGAAAATTACTTAAAATGTGCCAGTTTAGCAAATAGTACAAAATGACTTGAATTAAAATAATTTAAATAAATGGACTTTAAATAATACTCTTTAATATAACAATTACATCAATTACATTACTATAATCAATAATTTTAATTGAGCGAATTATTTAAAAAGATTTTCTTTAATATAATATGCAAATTAGATTAGTTCTATTATGTACATTGCCTTCAATATAGTGTATATATATATTGATCGTGATGCTATTTATTTATATAGAAAATCTTATAGTAAATAAAATTTATATAGATAACCGTTTTCAGCAGGAAGTTTTGTATATATTAATCAAATTGTGAACAAACAAACAAACAGACAGGATTACGGATTTATATATATATATATATATATGTGATTGCAACGTCTTGTCAGACGGATTCAACTCCCTCAGACACTTAAAAGTCCATGAGCCCAAAAATGACTTTCATCGCCACAGGTCCATTTTAATAGTCTGAGGGAGTATCTATACACAGATGATGTTACAGAGTCTTAGCTTTGTACGACAGCTAAGTCTCTCTCTCTCAGTTCAAAATGTTGAGATCCAGCAACAAGCAAGAGCAAGATAGCCAGAAACAAGTTAAACTGCAGACCAGCTTAATGCGGGTACTGGTCTCCCGCTTTATGGTTTTTAAATCAGAGATTTGCTTCTCCTAGAAAGGTTGCCTTCACCATGGCTCACGGGAGCCCTCTCCACCCCAACACACATACATACACACAAACACACACGGTGCTAGTTGGCCGTTGACCCCGAAAAAGGGTTCATTCGCCCTTTGGAAGGTCTTGTTTTTAATCCTTCAGGGAGACTAGCCATCCTCCTCACAAACAAGTCTGGTGGGGGAACCAGTTTAGTCGCTGGTGACCCGACCATGAGGCAGGTAATACTGGGTTACATGGTACCAGTAGCATATGACATGACCTGACACACACACACACACACACACACACACACACACACACACATATATATATATATACATACATACAGACTGTCATGGCTCTTGTGGGCTGCTACGTTGTTTGGCTTTGGAATTTATTATATATAATCTCTCACATTCTGAATATATATATATATATATATATATATATATATATATATATATATATATATATATGTGTGTGTGTGTGTGTGTGTGTGTGTGTGTGTGTGTGTGTGTGTGTCTAAGTAGAGTTTTCGTTAAGGTTAGCTTCAGTTTCGTAATTTGGGTTTAATGATTTTTTTTCTATCGGCTTATGAATTTAATTAAATCTTTGGCTGATATCATAAACACTTTAGAAATAGAATTTTCTTGGACTTTTAATTAGTTTTGTGTTTTTGGTTTCGACTCTGAATACGAAAGCTTGAAAGTACATCGTTGATCTTTTTGAAATCCAATATGGCGTCGTAAGACGTTACCCCCTAAATCTTTTTATATACTTTCGTTGCAATTAGAAATTTAATTATTTCATTCGAATCAACATTGTTGAGGATCGCCTTCAGGTTATTTTATTCTCAGTGTCTTAGTTTGATCCATTCAAAGTCTATACTTTTTTGTTTTTCTTTTCTGAGTTATTGATTTGTCTGAGGATAGGATATTACACCGGATGCCAAACATTCTCTTGTTAGTTTAATTAATCTAACCGAGAGATCTTTTTAAGAGCCTAACCGTCCCTTTATGCAATTGTTTGTATCTCTCTTGCACTTGGTTCACCGGGTATATTCCCCAGATAGTTTTTGAAATTCTTTTTCATTAGCCCGGTTGCTCCTATAATTACTGGAATTATAGCGATCTTCCTAAGTTTCCAATTTCTTGTCATGTCCTTGATATTTTGTTATTTTCTCACTCTCGGCTCTGTTAAGGCCAGCATCATGACGGACGCTTACTTCAACTAGGGTTGCTACTTTCTCCCTCTTGTCCCATATCACTATGTTAGGCTTAATGGTATCGATATGTAATGATGTGTTGGTATATTGATAAGCAATTGTGTCTGAGAAGTGCATACCTTGCCCCCCCCTCCACTATTACTCCTTCTCCTTCACAACTTACCAAAAGCACAGTGCAGGATTCTTAGCATCGCGTGAAGATTTGTACTTCGTCTTCTGCAGCTTGAATGAGTATAAATAGAAGAAAGATGTTTTTCAGACGCCGACGAGAGTTAAAAATATCTCCGCCAAGAAGCCCTTAAAGATTTGATGCTTACGCGCTGAAAGCCGATCTTTACGTTTAAAAAAACAAACAAACAAAAAACAAAACAACAACAACAACAACAAACAAAAAGCAAGATACAAATAATCAACAGCTAAACCCTGTCACATAAAATTTATCTCTCATACGATAAATTGTCCGATGCGTTGGTGGAAAGATATCAAATGTTCGAAGTTTTTCGATTCTGTTTGTTCGCTAACCAAGTGTAAGACCGTAGTCTTCAATATACATCTACTATCGTATCAAAGTCATGTGTGTGTGTGTGTGTGTGTGTGTGTGTGTGTGTGTGAGTTTCTCCCTCACAGGTTCGCAAACGGCTGAGGTTACCTTTTTGCAAATTTCACACAAAGGTAATTTATATGTCTGGCAATGTTCTTAGACAGGATGGAGTACTGCTGCCACATCTGGGCAGGAGCTGCTAAAAAAACAGCCTATTCTGCCTTGGCAGAGTATAAAATAGACTTCGTAGCTTTTCTCTTCCCTGCAACCTCTCTCCCACAGGAGATACGTTGCGAGCCTGTCTTTGTTTGATCATTACTTCCATGGCAAGTACTCGTCTGAGCTCCAATCCCTGGTTCCCCTCGCCAATCTTTCACGAAAAACACTCGTCTTGCTGAAACCACTATCAAAAATTTTCCCCACTCTTTATCTCTGCCAAAACCAAAACGTAGATTCCATGAACAAAGTTTTTTTCTTAGAAGTGCACGCATGTGGAACTCTCTTCCGTTTGCCTGTTTCCCACCTGATTACCACCTGGATGTATTCAAGTCCAAAATAAACAAATTCCTGATGAACCGCCCCTTAAATAAGACACTTTATCAAATCTCCAATACTAACGTACTGTACACGCAATAACCCTTATCCTCGAGTGGCTTCCGGGCCTTGATAAGTGGTAACCACCTTGTAAATAATAAAAAAAGAAAATACATGATTTGTATAGAAATTCCTCCGATAAGTATCGAAAATCGAAAAAAGAAATCCGATCCTAAAGATATATTTTTTTCTTATGGATAAAAAATAATAATTTTTACAGGGGAATTTTTATACGTGTCAAGTCTGATACTATAAGTGACACACTCTTTTTGAATATGGAGTGCAGAGGTATGTCTGATATTAATGTTCGGAAGTCATCCCAGTAAGGCATAGAGTATCTATGCATAGTATGATGGAGAGGTACATCAGAGGAGTTAATATATTTTGTTTTTATCTTAACTGCATGATGAGTGACCGGAATATCCCAAATGGAGACAGAACAGAGGATGAACACGTATCATGGCAAGTTAACTTGCATATTGTCTATCGGAGTCGGGCATACGGATGGGTTCGTGAACAATTTGCGTTAGGTCGTAGACAATCTAGAAATCATGAGAGTACCTCCTCTCATCATCTGTCTTGTTTGAGTGGGCTAGTCATTCAACGTTGTGAACATTGAAGTCTCGACAGACGTGAATGTTAACCGAGGGATGGGTAGACAGAATGTGACAATTTTTTTCGGAGATACTTTCAATGATAGTAACTCTGCTGTGATGGGGTCGATAAAAAAAACAAAACAAATATGAATGCTGTGCTGTGTGCAAGTGCAACTCTGAAGCACATGTACAGCAAATTTGGATCTTCTCTGGAGATGTCCCTACCACGTAGAAAGCCATTTTAAATGTAGGTACATATTCCTTGCCCATGACGATTTGGAAGGGGGGGGGGTCAGATTTTGATGTCAAATTTGAATATCAGCTAATCGCGAACTCATCTAGGGAAACAGCCGGTCCAATGGTATATCTAAAAAATAATATTATAAAATCAACAGTAGGTTCTCTATAATGCAGTGCAGACTAGCAAGTGTTGTGAAATAAGTCACTGCAAAGAGGCATATGAAGCTTTCGAACGGTGCATTTAGAAATGCGTTAAAGCTCACACATTTTTCAAACATTTATTTCAGTTTATAGATCACCTTCCCAGCTATATTGGGAAATTTCTTTTTTCAATTTTCGTTCAGTAAGACAGAAATTATGATGAATTTTCTGGTGTTCAAAATCATAAAAATAATTAAGGAGGTGAGCGACGCTTTTTATAACTGATTTCCATAGCAACCATGTCGCTTCAGCGACTACTGTTGCTATTAATTCACTGCTGTCATGAAAAGAAAAGTAATACGTAAAACAGAAAAAATGAAAGCATGAAAGCGAGATAATTGGAGGGATTTTATTGAAAGCAGACGAGTACATTGTTATTGCATATGTGTTTATGGGGGCAAACAAATAAGACTGAAATTTAATAAAGAGCAAGTGAATTTCTTGGATGCCTGGAAAAATCATGGATTACAATAGAAAAATGCGAGCATGAAAAGTAATATGGTAAAGCTTAAACATGGAAAAGTAAAGGACTGCTTGTTAAAACTGGAAAAGAAAAAGACAAGATATTCCAGTAAAAAAAATATAATAAATTTATAACTTAAAATATTGTAGCATTACGATTTTTTTTTAAAATTCAATTCTTAGGGATGTCTATCATGTTACCAAGCACCTTTTCCACTTTTCTGATGAGAAGCATTACGTTTCGAAATGCCACGGCATAAAAAATCCTCACTTACCCAGCACTAGGTGTATCAGAATTTTTGGACAAGTCGCCATTGAAAACTTTTCATTAAATAGACTCTCCATGTATACAAACTTCTAACAATATGAAAATGTAATTTCAAACCATAAATTTTTATTTCAATAGAATGAGGAAAGACCAAAATTCAATATCATAAAAGGTTTCACCGAAAAAAATATACAATTTTTTTTTCATCGGTTTTATTAAAAAAAAGTTCACGAAAAACAAAAAAACGTAACTCGTGTGGATGTAATATATATATATATATATATATATATATATATATATATATATATATATATATATATATATAACTGTGAAAAAAGATCACTTACTTGTTTCAAATTATTAATATTTGATTACTTCTAATGTTCCGGTATGAGAATTTAATTATATTTATATATTATATTCCATGTATTTTTTAAATGAAAGGATGTTTCAACCAAGTACCGTGTCTCCGACGTTTGTTTATCAGCCATTAAAATACCCGTATGTAAAAAGAATTCTCACTTTGATATGTACGGAAGTATGGAAGGGGGAAAACCCGTTTTAATGAAGCCTAATCTCCCTTGTGTACTTTTCACATATTTCAGTAGAAGTCATTAATTGTGCTACCATACTTGCAAAGTCTATATTTTTCATTTATGGATTTTGACCATTTACACATTGACCGAGCGACTTATTTTCGATTTTTTTTTTTTTACTATCTTAGAGAAATACCAGAACTTTCTTTTTAATATATTGTCAGTCTTAATTACTGAGATAATTTATTTTTAAGCAACGAAAAAAAAAACAATGACTAAATAGAATAAAATATCCTCAGCGTCCTATATTGAATGGAAAATTATAAGTATAAAATAAACTTAAAAAAACAAAAACAAAAAAAAAATCCACCTGGTTTTCGAAAAAAAAAAACATTTACACTTTGAACTTTACAGATAAATTGGCAAGAACTTTTTTTTTTGTTTGAAATTTGAATAGTTTATTTATTGACATTTTATGTTCAATTTGTGATACATAAAAGTTTGTTACATTAATTAATTATGTAAATCTAAATAGACATTTCAAAATGGATGGAATTAAAAAAACATTTGCCTAAAATATTATATTCGGTTTATTGGAAAGAGCATAAAATTTCCCATTGACTCAGAAAATATCGTAAAAATTTAATCAATAGATAAATTTTGATAGATTTTTAAAGTTAAAAAATTGAAAAATATTTAACTCGTAAAAATCAATTGATTTCATTAGGTAAAAAAATGGCTGCCTAGAAGCGTGCCGGCACTTTGTAAACACTGGTTTTTGAAAGATAAAAATAATATTTCTATTACTTTTTATACAACTTTAATAGTTTATTTTGGAAGTATAATACATCAAGAAAATAAACAACCCACTTTTAAATGAGAAATTACGAGTTTTTTTTTTATGTTATTCACAGTTTCGTGTTGGGGGTGTCAAAAATTCCCACCAAATTCTGATACACCTAACACAGCACCCTTAAATAAATGTGCATCCTGTTGAATAAATTAATATATATATATATATATATATATATATATACACACACAGTGGGTGCAATAAGTATCCGATACAAAGCAAAAAGTTAATTTATTTTTATTACATGAAAACAAAAACAATAAGAAAGTGCTATTCTAATGTATTTTTGTATGATTTATGATACGAGATTTGTATTTATCATACAAAAATACATTAGAATAGCACTTTGTATATATATATATATTTACATATATATATACACAGATACGTATATATATATATATATATATATATATATATATATATATATATATATATATATATATATATATACGTTTTATTTTTTATTACCGTATCTTTCTGTTAAGTTACATTATTGTTTCGGCTACTCGGCCGTTGTTTGGGCCGTCTGTAGCGTCCTCAGACTTTTACAGAATAAAAAATAAAACGCATATTTGCTCTACAACAGTATTGAGCACTTTTTTCAGTTTTTATTAATTACCACCCCCACTATATAGATATATATAAAATATGGTAGTGTATAAGGGCAGTAATATTTCGGTAAACTATACATAAATTCGTATAGTTAAATGGTTTTCTAGTAATTAACACAAACGAAAAAAGATATAAGAGTATAAACTTTTCCGGTGTTTGGGAACCCCCTTCAATGAATGGGTGGAATTTCGCTTACTACCAGCATGCATATCGATTTACAAACATGTCACCGTTATCCATCCCATCCGAGCTGGGGTCCACGCCACGGTCGTTTCGCATCACATTTAAGCCAGGTACAAATAAAACGGACGGCACGTTTTATACGCAGTAAACACGACTCGAGTTTAACGTAGTTTATGCATTGTTTATGCCACTCAGGACGCCCGTTTTCTTCGCTCGTTCATATTCTCGTTTTTATGACCTCTCGCGAGAACAATATCGTTCGTTATTCATTTTAATGCTATTATCGTTGGTTACTTAATTTTACGCTACTACTACTACTACTACTACTACTACTACTGCTGCTGTTACTTTTACTGCTACTACGACTGCTACTATTATTATTGTTAACTCTAGTGCTGTCGCTGCTACAACTACTACTCATACTAACCCGCTACTATTGCTACTCCTACTACTGCCTCTTCTACTATTACTACTGCTACAATTTTTACTGCTTTTTTTTATATAGGAACAACCACTAATCAAGGCCCAGAGACCACTCGAGGATAAGGGTAAAGAGTAATTGGACAATATAGTAATCGTTAGTGATAGAAATTCGGTAAATTTGTTGACTTAAGTGGAACGGCTCATCAAGAACTTGTTTACATTGAACTTGAAGACAACCATATTGTAGTCAGCTGGAAAGCAGTAAAACGGAAGACAATTCTACAGGCGTGCAGTTCTAAGAAAGAAGCTTTGTTCATGGAATCTACGTTTAGGTTTAGACACAGATAAAGAGTGTGGGGGGTGGTTATTGTTACTGTTTTCAGTTAGACGAGTGCGAGTGTTTCTTCTGAAAGTTTTGGGAGGGGGGCACCGTAGGTTGGCGCTCAGTCGAGCACTTGCCATGAAAATAACGATAAAGCAGAGACAAACTCGCACCATCTCTTCTGTGAGATAGAGGTTGCGGGGAAGAGAAAAGGACATCTCCTACAAGGCTACGAAGTCTATTTTGAACTCTATCAAGGCAGGACAAGTCCTTTCTAGCAGCTCCTGCCCAGATGCGGCAACAGTAGATATTTATTTGCTGCCCACCTCAGCAAAATGTGGCACAAGGCCGGAAAGTGGGAACCCCGCAGGCTCCCCTAAAGGAGGGGCACTCCTGCAATTTTAAAAATTGCCTGAGTAACCCCGTCGGCATTCCCCGGTCGGGGCGCCTCAGGCAGCAAGCAATAAACTTGCCCCACCGGAAAGCCCGGTGGCAAGGCCTGGGAGGGTGGACCTCCTAGGTATTACCCAGGCGGTGTACCTCAGTCCAACAGGTGCTGGGCCGGGAACCGGCCCCTCACCTGTTGGACTGAGTGTCAAGTGACGAATCCTTGACTGGTACTACCCTGTCTCCATGCAGCCGAGGCCGCTAGGAGACATCCCATCAAAAGAGTGTTTTAGTACTCCATCCTTGGACGTACCTGGCTCTTATATAGATAGAGAATTGCCTGTACTACTGCTGTAGTTCCCATTGTTTTTACCACTGTTACGACTACTACTATTATTCCTATTACAACTGCTAATTCTACTGTTACGGTCCGCTACTACTACTACTACTACTACTACTTGTAATACTACACCTGTTATAACTACTAATGCTACTGCTAGCACTACTGATGCTACTCCCACTAATTCTGCAACCACTGTTGCTGTTAGAGCTCCCACTGTTACTACGTCTACTACTGGTTCTACCTCAGTACTAGTACTGCTACTACTTCTAGATGGGGAAAATCAGGTGGACACACCAGTTCTTGGTCATATACACT
>NC_136525.1:14041066-14071066 GCF_053919585.1 Euprymna scolopes | reverse complement strand
AACATTAATATCTTCACATTCAACTAGGCACTTTTCTACAGGGGGGGGTCACTTTTTTCGCCGATATTTTTTAAAGTTATTCTTTCCTTTAGATTGTCTAGCCTTAATTTAAAAAAACGTCGCTTCCGGTTTGGCGGTGGTCGTAACAGCATAAACATTAGTTTTACCCCATTCTTTTCCTCCTTTGCGGTACGTGTTCGAGCCTGCCTTCCTACTACTACTTTTTTTTTTTTTTTTTTTTTGCTCAACATCCATATCCAAAAACCCGGGCAACGCCGGGCTGAAATACTAGTATATATATATATATATATATATATATATATATATATATATGAACGCGCGCGTGTGTGTGCGTGTGTACATTTCCCTACACAATAACTCTGTCAATTTTAGTACACAGACTCGAAATTTGATTTACAGGTTACTGAGATTTGGGAAAATCTTTGTAATCAGTTTTCGGCCACGAAAATTTGGCTGTTAAAGGGTCAAAGTTCAACGATTTGACATTTGAGAAGTGTACCAAACTCCTCCGCCAATTTTGAAACTTGAAATTTTAGATATAGGTTCCTTGGACATGGATCTAACTAAATAACTTGATTTGAGCTCCAAACAATAAATTTTAAGAGGTCATAATAGGGGTAAAATTTAAAAAAAATTGACCGTTTTTTTTTGCTCAACATACACCTCCAAACACCCGGGCAATGCCTTGCAATACCAGGCTGATATGCTAGTATATCTATAAAAACGTGTCTGTGTATCTGTGTGTCTGTGTGTGTACATTTCCCTATGCAATAACTTTGTCAATTTTCAGTCTACAGACTCGAGATTTGATATGCAGGGTACTGAGATTTGGGAAAATCTTTCTGATCCGTTTTCGGCCAGAAATTTGTCTGTTAAGGGGTCAAAGTTCAACGATTTGACCTTTGAGAACTCTACCAAACTCCTCCGACAATTTTGGGTCTACGCACTTGAAATTTAAGATATAGGTTCCTTGGATATGGATCTGACTTAATAACTTGATTTGAGCCGAAAACAATAAATTTTAAGGGGTCATAATAGGGGTCAAATTTTTTAAAAAATTGACCTCTCCGGTCTCTACCAAATTACTCAGACAATTTCTGGTCTAAACATCTGAAATTTTGCGTAAAGGGTATTCAGAGATAGGGCAAGCTTTTTAATCGGTTGGGGTCGAAAATTTTTAGTTACCAATATATTAATGTATGTATGTATGTATGTATGTATGTATGTATGTATGTTTGCATGTGGGCCTAAAACTTTCGACAGAAGCGACGGATTTTCACAAGATCAGTATCGTTTTTAAGCTCGACCTTTCAGACGACAATTATCGAAAAATTGGCTAAAAACATTTATATCGTCACCTTCAACTAGGCACTTTTCTACAGGGGTGGTCGCCTTTTTCGCGTATATATTTGAAAGGTATCCTCTCCTTTCGATTGTCTAGCCTTAATTTAAACATAAGTTACTTCAGGTTTAGCGTTGGTCGTAACCGCAAAGACGTCAAGGTTTTTTTCCCATTCTTTTCCTCCTTCGTGGCACGGGGTCGAGCCTGCCTTCCTACCACCACTTTTTTCTTCTTTGCTCAACATACACATCCAAACACCCGGGCAACGCCGGGCTGAAATGCTAGTATTTCTACAAAAGTGAAAGCGTGTGTGTGTGTCTGTGTGTCTGTCTGTCTGTCTGTCTTTGTGTGTACATTTTCCGACACAATAACTCTCTCAATTTTCAGTCTACAGACTCGAAATTTAATATACAGGGTACTGAGATTTGGAAAATCTTTGTGATCGGTTTTCGGCCAGAAATTTGGCTGTTAAAGGGTCAAAGTTCAACGATTTGACCTTTGAGAACTCTACCAAACTCCTCCTACAATTTTGGGTCTAAACACTTCAAATTTTTTTATATAGGTTCCTTGGACATGGATCTGACTTAATAACTTTAAACACCTTTTCAAATTTTGAGGAGAGAACATTCGCCATGATAAGAAATTTAATTTCGCCCATCGCCACTCATGGCAAATTTTCTCTCCTGAAAATTTGAAAAGGTGTTGAACTTTTTCAGTTCTTGTACCTTAATTTTTCTTGCCTGATGATATCTAATATGATTGAAACGGTCTGCGCATCGTAGCAAGATATGACTATATTTGCATAAAAAATTAAAGATATATATATATATTTTTATATTATACTGTATTCTTTGTTTTGCATAAAATAAAATTCTATATTTGAAATTTTACTTTTTCAAATCACATGATATATAATTAAGAGATCACCTTATTTGCATATGACATTAAGAAAAATCAATTTTACTAAATAGCGGTATATTAGTTAATGTTTATAGCGAGAGAATTATTTTAAGTATCCTATTTAAAATTGTCATTGTTTTAAACAACAATTATATTGATAATATATTTAATTTATTTTGGAATTAATATTTCCAATAGCGACCCTTTTAAAACCTTTTTTTAGAGTTAGTTGGCATGAAAAAAAGAAACGTTCACCAAATAGTATTTGGTAATTTCATTAAGTTTCTAGCTGGAAAAATAATTCCGTGTAGATAGAAAAATGTTTGGATGTATTGTTTTTTAAATATTCAAACAAAACAAAAACAAATATTTAAAAAAAACAAAAACAAAACAAAACAAAAAAAAACACTTACGGAAAAAAACTGAACAAAATTCATTTTTTTGTGTCATTTTATTGCTTAAACGGCAATACAGAAATCGGTAAATTTTTATCATGTAATCCCGCGTCGTTTAATACCTAAAATAAATGAAGATCTACTGCCGCACCTAAATTCCACAATTTACATTTTTTTTCTTTTTTCGCGTGAAAACATTAAGTTTGTAATCGATAAACGATTACAAACTTAATGTTTTAGTAAAAATATAACTCTGCGACGTTTAAACCCTAAAAAAATGGAGATCTACTTTTTTTGAGCCTAATACATTTAAAGAGCCTTTATAAGTATTATTAGAGAAGACATTTTCAAAAAAATAATAACATGTTATAGTGGGGGGTTACTTTTCTATATAAATTTAACGTAAAATGAGCACCCAATTTTTGGCTTCCAAACGTTCAACGAGACATGTCATCTCTAGTATCTTTTCAAGTTTGGCGATTGAGGGGGGGGGGACAAAATCTGAAAATTTTTTATGGTGGCGGGGAGGGGGGGCGGAATTACTTTGAAAACATAAAATAACGATAAATTTAAGTATTTTTTATGAGACCATTCTCTACTTTCACCAAACAATTTGATAAACAATACAAACCCCAAAATATGACAAATTAATTTTTTGGGGCGTAGGTGGGTGGGGGATTACATTAGGAACATAAAACGACAAATAAAAAGCAAATCGAACCCCCCCCTAAAAATGCAAATCGAAAATTTCCTTTATTTACAAAAAAAAAGTCAGTAAAAACGTGCCCTTACAAAAATAAAGGTAAATATGTAATTCAGCGGCGTAAATTATTTGACAAACAAAAAAAATTATAAAACTACTTATTTTTTTAACAATTTAATAAGCAAAACAAATCTCAAAATATGACAAATTCAATTTTTTTCGGGGGGCGAGGATTACATTAGAAACATAAATCGACAAATAAAAAGCAAATGGAAAAGCGCCCCCCCCCCCACAAAAAAAAGAAAATCGAAAATTTCCTTTATTTACAAATAAAAGCCAGTAAAAATATGTCCTTACAAAAAATAAAGGTAAATATGTAGTTTAGCGGCGTAAATTATTTGACAAACAAAAAAAATTATAAAAACTATTTATTTTTATATAAAACATTATTTGACCCAAAGGCTGAAATAAAAGAAAAATCATTTTTATATTTTTTTTATCATTTTTTATTAGACTAAATGTGCACGCCTTACACGTTTAAAATTTGGCCTTTTTTAGGTTTGACAGATTGGCTTTTTTAAAGCAAAATTTGGCCTTTTTTACACTCTTTCATTACAAAAAAAATCATTTTTATATTTTTTTTATCATTTTTTATTAGACTAAATGTGCACGCCTTACACGTTTAAAATTTGGCCTTTTTAGGTTTGACAGATTGGCTTTTTTAAGGCCAAATTTGGCCTTTTTTACACTCTTTCATTACAAAAAAAATCATTTTTATATTTTTTTTATCATTTTTTATTAGACTAAATGTGCACGCCTTACACGTTTAAAATTTGGCCTTTTTAGGTTTGACAGATTGGCTTTTTTAAAGCCAAATTTGGCCTTTTTTACACTCTTTCATTACAAAAAAAAAATCATTTTTATATTTTTTTTATCATTTTTTATTAGACTAAATGTGCACGCCTTACACGTTTAAAATTTGGCCTTTTTTATGTTTGACAGATTGGCTTTTTTAAAGCCAAATTTGGCCTTTTTTACACTCTTTCATTACAAAAAAAAATCATTTTTATATTTTTTTTATCATTTTTTATTAGACTAAATGTGCACGCCTTACACGTTTAAAATTTGGCCTTTTTTAGGTTTGACAGATTGGCTTTTTTAAAGCCAAATTTGGCCTTTTTTACACTCTTTCATTACAAAAAAAATCATTTTTATATTTTTTTTATCATTTTTTATTAGACTGTATGTGCACGCCTTACACGTTTAAAATTTGGCCTTTTTAGGTTTGACAGATTGGCTTTTTTAAGGCCAAATTTGGCCTTTTTTACACTCTTTCATTACAAAAAAAAAAAAAAATATGGCGGTCAAAAACATAGTTCATGAAAGAGCTTAAAAAGGACAATCTGTCAAACCTTAGAAAGGCCAAATTTTAAAATCAATATAGCGGCCTTGAATAATAAATATAAATGATAAAAAAATAATAAAAATTAATTTTTTATTCTGATTTTATTTCAGTTTTTGGGTCTAACGATGTGTTTTATGTAAAAATAGTTTTATATTTTTTTGTCTGGCAAATAATTTACGTCGCTAAACTACACATTTACCAAAATTAACGCACGCATTAATGTTTATAAACGTTATTTTTTGAGATTCACAACATCGTGAGTTTTCTTAGGAGAGTGATCCCTTCTGACGAAATATCTGGTGGAGAGGGTATCGGATACTTCGTTTTGGGGGCGATTACATTTACATGTTTTCATCCGTTTTTTTTAATTTTTGAAATTGTTGTGGGGGTATCCACGTTGCCCATGATGAAAATGATTAGTATAGCAGGCGTGTTTCAAACTGAACATGTCAACCCAGGCAACGCCGGGTACTCATGCTAGTATATATATATATATATATATATATATATATATATATATACATACTAGCTGGACGCCCGGTCGCACAATACACTAAAGGTGACATTTTAATTCGTTCAGATTGTGTGTGCATTATTATAGAATCAATCCTCTATTGAATTACGAGGAATAATTTACCCGGTAAACTAATTTGCAAAACAGAAAAAATAAATAAATAAATAAATAAAAATAAATAAATAAATAAATAAAAACCTCCTCAGTCAGTATTTAGTTTACAGGCAACAAAACTTAATATATAGTGTATTCGAACCCTTGCAGAAATTTTATATTTGAGTTTTAGACGGTGAAAAACGCATAAAAGTGTAAAAAAAACAAACAAAACAAAAACGGAATGTTTCAGGTGAAGGTCGAACGACGGCATAACGGATATGCATGTGTAACGTAATAGCTCATTGGTTCATGTTTTGATTTTTAGCCTTGCAGCAAACATGTCTTAACAGCTCAGGCATTAACATCAAAGGAAAAAGTAAATCGTAAGCTAAACGTTTTAGTTTCGATTCTCGATGGTAGTGCACGAATATTTTTTTTTTACTTTTTAAGTCATTACTATATATTGAGTCTAATATAATATAATGACAAATACGAAATCTGTATTAATTAAAATATAATATTTAAGCGTATTTTACGACCGGGCAATGCCAGGCGGCCTGCTAATATATATATATATATATATATATATATATATATATATATATATATATATTTATATATATATATATATATATATATATATATATATATATATATATATATATACTCGGGTTTTTTTTTTATATTCAAAAGTAATGGACTAATGAATTCAACGAGGTTGTTAGATAGTGCTCAATAAAAAGAGCTGATAATACTTGTTTATTGTTATATAAACATGCTCACATCCCGCTGCTGAAACAAGTGGCTATTTGTAGCAGTGGGATGTGAGCATGTTTATATAACAATAAACAAGTATATATATATATATATATATATATATATATATATATATATATATATATATATATATATATATATATAGATAGATAGATAGATAGAAAGATAGATATATAGATAGATTAAATGAAATACTAAAATTCCATAGGATTACATATTAATCCTGTAAATTTGAAGTCCATATAAATATTAGCATTTTAGAACCCCGTGATATGGCATTAAAAATTAGTAACAAAACACAGTACAGTATATAATACGCTTTTATATATTATAAATACCACCGTAAGGCAGGAACCGGAAAACATCGTATTCTAAATCATAACCGTATCCTAGGGCCACCATATTCCAGGGTTCTACTGTACGAATATTCATAAGACAATGCCAACCAGATAAATAAAGCTCAATATACGAGATAGAGCAATAACATAAATGAAAATTCTGAATTAAATTATGTAGAAATTTATTGTTTGACAAAAATTATACAAAATATTATTTTTTTTCTTTAATCCATGGATTTTCAATGAAGGAAATGTTATTAGCAAAATAGATGTAGGCAACTGTATTCTGGAATATACCAGTATTTATTGCTTTGGATTTTACGGCTGTTAATGAGTTGAAAATGGTATTTGGAAAAGGTTAGAATCGAACCCAGTAAGCAAGTGTGAAAAAGATAATAGATATTTAATTTAGGAATGCAGTCGATTGTCCATTCTTTTAGAAATAACTGGGTATTAAATATGTCAGTTAAAAGAATGGACAATACGAGTTTAGGAATAATGAGTAACAACATAGGTTAGTTTTGAAATAAATAGGTTATAAATGAAATAATTACTTTTGGAATTTCTTTGTTACCAGAAGCGTGTGGATGCACGCGCAAAGCGCATGTGTAATTTGAAACGTGAGGTAGAAAAGGATACTTAAAGTTTGAATGGATGAGGATGCAAGGATACTCGTAAAATCCAAAGAAATGAATACTGCTATATTATTGCTCTATCTCGCATATTGGGCTTTCTTCATCCGCTTGAGATTGGGATTCTCTTTGAAACGTTCATATTAATGGTTATTTGTGTTAGATAAAATGAAACAATTAATTTAGGAATTTCTTTGTTACCAGGTACGTGTGGATGCGTGTGCAAAATGCGCGTGTAATTTGAAACGTGAGGTAGTCACATTGTTTGACCACGCCTCTGAGGTCATCAAGAAAGGAGATTCCCAATATATTGAGACAGGGTTCGAAGTTAGAGACTGTCTGAGTCAGAGTCGGAGACGAGAGTCGGAGAGCGACTTAATGAGAGCTGATGCCCCTGGGATGCGAAGAGGCGACCATGTAGTCGTTAAAGCCATCCTTGAATCCCTGATAATTATCAATCATCCAGCTGGTATGAATAAAGAATCATCAATATTTGTAAACTGTTGCCTTCGTCTGTCGTCATTCCACCAAAAGGAAAAGGTAAATGTGTTTTATATGTCATCTAAAACGAACTGTCTGTCCCATTCCCATCATCATAAACGAAGTATCTCCCGTCTATATATGTTAAAAGAAGTGTACACGTAATATCTCTTAGTCTTTGTTATAAATGATCTTGTAAAATGTATCCCGTCAATCTACACACTCGACGATATATACAGGGTGGCCACAAAAAAAAAACCCAGTCCTCTTCCACCGTCTTTCATTGTACCGTAGAGTGGTTAGCATCATCGTTTGAGTGAAGTTAATATCTATATATTAATAGGATGGCGTGTGTGTTATTTATTTTGCGTGTCATACTTACATCCCAGTGACTGTTGTTTAATTGTTATGGATTTGCATTTTGTGTAATAAATAATAATACTAAGAATTCTTCATAAGTTTTGGTTTTGATTTCGATTATAGCCGATGGCATTGCAGTAATCTAATATCTATAAGTAATTTTATCAAGAATTCTTCATAGGTTTTGATTTCCGTTTTGATTATAATTGAAAGAAAGTCAAGTGTTATATATATATTTATATATATGTATGTATATATATATATATATATATATATATATATAATATAAAGCTGAATGTGTGTGTGTGTGTGTGTGTGTGTGTGTGTGTGTGTGGTTACGAATAGGCTCTTATATGGGTGACTATTTTTAAAAAACTGATTACATATAATGATAGAAGATGTATCGAGGATCAAGAATGGGTGTTTTTGATCTGGCAGAACGGCGGTTCATTAAAATTATGTAATTCCAAAGTATGGAAATAAAAAATTTAAAAATGAAAAAAAAATGTTTACAAATGTTTTTGATATAGATGTACATAATAATACTTTGATAAGTATGTTTTAACTTAAATAGGGATGGTATAAAAAAAATTATGGGGTGTTCGTTCGCACCTGACCTCCATAGAATGGAAATATGTCACAAAGTTTAACACGGTTTTTTATATAGATCCACAAAATATTGTGATAAGTGTTTCAGTGTGAACAGGTATGGTATAATACATTATGGGGTTTATCTATTTTATTTTTACTTTCATCATATTCTGCTTTGGTTTTGATACCCCCAAATTCGAAGCTATCTCTTTACAACCCTCCCTTTTCATAACCTACTTTCATAAATCAGAGTCCATTTTCTGTAGGCTGTTTTTGAACCCAGTCAACGACGGGTACTTTTGCTAGTATATATATATATATATATTTATATTCCTATCGAAAAATATATATATATTTAAAAAAATATATAGTATATATATATATATATATATATATATGTATATATGTATATATATATGCATAGATCATCGTATAACGATTAGATCACTGTTCAGACGTAAAAAAGCATTTAAAATTAAAATGGTGCAACGTTATTTCACGCAGTTTATGGGTGCCAGTTGGATACGGTCTTTGATAATCGAACAAGAGAAAGATCGTGTTGCCGAATTCGAATCTGTCGACTGGTGTTAATCGTCACACTCTGCACTGAAGATTCCCGAAAGGATGAAACACTAGTGTCTGTAGGTATTTAATTATTATAGTAAAAATAAAGTAATATATATATATATATATATATATATATATATATATATATATATATATATATATATATATATATATCCGTGAGTTTTGGTTTCGGTTTCGATTATAGCTGATGCACCCAAATCATATGAATATATATTTTTTATTTTTGAAATTGCAACTTTATTATATATAAAAATAGATAAAACATTAAATCTATAATAATATATACGAAATCTGTAGAATTAAAATATCATATTGAAGTGTACTTTATGACCGGGTTACGCCAGGCGTCCCTGCTAGCTTAGATGAACACTTTTGCAGTTTTAACAAAAGAGCTACAATAATATTAGAACGTCTCAATTTACGCTGAACATCTACAGAATGTCAACATCAATATATTACATATGAAACAGTCCCCTGTGGAATTTCCACAGGTCCTGCTAGTTATTATTATTGGTTCACAAGGAGCTTTCACACAGGCCATCAAAGATCTCTCCTTGAAAACAACATATGGTGTTCCCTGAAAGCTGAGTGACAACAAGTCTCCTCAGATTTCCATTACTGCTGGCCATTGGTCTCCACTGGAATTTGAGTCGCAATAAGTCTTCCCAAGGCCCCAGTTCTCTTGCAGCAGGGTGTAGCGAATGGGCTCAGAGAGAGTACCGTAAAAGACATGACCGCATGGGGCTTCAGATATACTGGGTGCTTTGTAAGAAGGTTGGGTTGAAGTGTGCTGGACAGTGGTTCGAGGAGGTGCCTAATGAAGTGAGAACAAGTGAGGATGGAATGTAGAGGTATGGTAGGACAAAAGTGTCATAACGGACAACCAATTGGAACATAATCGTCCGGATTTGGTCGTCATTTACAAGGTCTAAAAAAACTGGCAGATTGTAGACTTCTCAGTACCCTGGGACAGGAATGTGAGAGAGAAGAAGAACGAGAAGTAGAGCAATTATGCACCGTTGGCCTTGGAGATAAGGCATATACACGGGGTTAAAACACAAATAATCCCGGTCATAGTTGGTACACTAGGAGTAATATCAAGTTTATGGAAAGACATATGAAAAGACTATGAATCCTCGATGTTTAAGGTGGCCTTGAGACCCCTGCTATTGTGTACCACCAATATTCATCGGAAAACCCTTGATCATTGAAGCTCTTGGTTTGGAGCAGGGATTAAGAGAAAGTCCTCTGAATGAATCCCAATCTTTTTAGGGAGACGTTGGTAACCGAAATCAGAATTATTATTATTATTATTATTATTATTATTATTATTATTATTATTATTATTATTATTAATAATAATAATAATAATAATAATAGTTACACCAAAAGAAGATCATGCTGACTGTTTGGTGGTCTGTGAATGGTTTCATCCATTACATTTTTTTTGAATGCAGGCGAAACCATTGCGGCGGAGAAGTACTATCAACAAATGGATGAAATGCATCAGAAACTTCAACAACAACACCCAGCATTAGTCCAGAGAAAATGCATAGTTCTCCTTTACGACAACGTCCAACCACACGTTACTAAACCGACTTTGCAGAAGTTGAACGAATCGGGCAACGAAACTCTGCCTCATCCGCCATACTCTCCAGATCTCTCACCTACCGACTACCATCTCGACAACTTACTGCGCGAGAAACAGTTAAAACACCTCAGCTATATCTAAAACGCCTTCAGTGATTTCATCGCCACCAGAACGCAAGATTTTTACGTTAATGGAATAAATACACTAGTTTTTCGTCGGCAAAAGTTTGTTGATTCTTGCGTTTCTTATTTCGATGTTCTATCTGAATTGAAAATTAAAAACACCACAAGAACATTCTTGTCAACCTGATATTATTGTTACTTTACATTATTACTGCTATTTTTTTGTATTTATTAATGTTACAATTATTATTTTTACTATAATTTTTTATTAATATCATTATTATTGTTATTATTATTTCATTTATTATTGTTACAATTATAATATTAATTATACTATTATCAATATTATTATTGTTATTATTAATAATTAAAACACTTCAGCTATATCCAAAACGCCTTCAGTGATTTCATCGCCACCAGAACGCAAGATTTTTACGTTAATGGAATAAATACACTAGTTTTTCGTCGGCAAAAGTGTATTGATTCTTACATTGCTTATTTCGATTAAATTTTTTTTTATTTGAACCGAGATATTTTCTGTCTGAATTTAAAATTAAAAACACCGCAAGAACATTCTTGTCAACCTGATATTATTGTTACTTTACATTATTACTGCTATTTTTTTGTATTTATTAATGTTACAATTATTATTTTTACTATAATTTTTTATTAATATCATTATTATTGTTATTATTATTTCATTTATTATTGTTACAATTATAATATTAATTATACTATTATCAATATTATTATTGTTATTATTATCATTATTGTATTTATTATTGTTACAGTTATTATATTTACTAATATTATTATAAATCATTATTGTTATTATTTTATTTATTATTACAATTACTAGATTTAATAATATTATTATTAATATTATTAATATTGTGTTATTATTTTATTATTATTGTTACAATTATTATATTTACTAATATTATCATTATTATTATTATTATTATTATTATTATTATTAATATTGCCATTTTTGTATTCATAATTGATACAATTATTATATATTATTATTATTATTACTATTATTATTACTATTATTATTATTGTGTTTATTATAACAATTATTATATTTACTAATTTATTTCTGAACGTATATACCGTTCATTGGACAAAACAGGGGAGGGTAGAGCGGTGGCTCTTGATATATCTAAGGCTTTTGACAGGGTATGGCACGATGGTCTTCTAAGGAAAATCAGATCATATGGAATCACTGGAAGAATTCATAATATAATTAAATCCTTCTTAAGTAAGAGAAAAATCCAAGTTGTCCTCGACGGTCGTACATCTAAACAATATGACATAAATGCAGGAGTACCTCAGGGGTCTATCCTTGGACCTCTATTATTCCTGATATTCATAAATGACCTCCCTGATAAAATTGTTTCGGAGATGGGTATATTTGCCGATGACACCACTCTCTATAACAGATATGAGGGTAAAACAAATGAACACATATCCAAGGAAATGGCAGAAACACTAGAGGATGACCTCCACTCTGTAGTGGAATGGGGACAAAAATGGTTGGTCACATTCAATGCTGCTAAGACTAAGCTTGTTTCCTTCAATAACTACAAGAAACCTTCTCTACCACCAATAGCAATGGCCAAGGACACATTGCCTGAAAGTACTTCTTTTAAACTCCTCGGCCTAACGTTTACAGGGAATATGAACTGGAATAGATACATTGAGAGCATTGCCAAGGCTGCTGCAAGGAAGGTTGGCTCCCTCTACCGTGCTAGAAAACTACTTACGCCTGACAGTATCCTATACCTCTATAAGGCCACCATTCGCCCATCTACTGTTGTCACATCTGGGCTGGTGCATCTGCTGCTTGTCTCTCGCTCCTGGACAGGGTTCAAAAGAGAGTCGCCAACCTGATAGGTCCTGAACTGTCATCTAGGCTTCAGCCTCTGTCCCATCGACGAGATGTTGCATCCCTCTGCCTGTTCTACAAATACTTTAATGGTGAATGCTCTGACGAACTACAAACACTTGTACCTCCCCGACGTAACTACCCCCGACAAAACCGACAAGCTACTAAGTCTCATCCCTTTACAGTAGAGATCCCTAGGTGCAAGAAAGCCTTTTACTCCAATAGTTTCTTCCCCAGAACTGTGGTTCTTTGGAACTCCCTTCCGGGATTCTGCTTTCCCAACTGCACTGATATGTAGAAGTTCTTATCATTATTACTTTATTTATTATTATTACATTTATTATATTTACGAATATTATTTACATTATTATTCATATTGTTATTACTATCGTATTTATTATTTTTACAATTATTATATTTACTTGTATTATTATTACTAATATTATTAATATTGTTATTTTTGTTTTTATTAAATTCATAATTATTATTCGGATTGTTATTATTGTATATATTATTACAATTATTATATTTACAATAAGTTTTAATATTATTATTTTTGTTATTATTTATTAATTATCGTTACAATTATTATATTTATTTATATTATTATTAATATTATTATTTTATTTTTATAATTACAATTATTATATTTACTAATTTTATTAACATAAATATTCATATTGTTATTATTATTTTATTTATTATTATTACAATTATTATATTTACTTATATTATTATTAATAATATTATTAATATTGTTATTTTTTATTATTGTTATTGCAATTATTATATTTACTATTATTATTAATAGTATCATTATTGTTATTATCATTGTATTTATTATTATTACAATTATTAATCGTATTGTTATTATTGCATTCATTTACAATGATTATATTTGCTTATGTTATTATTAATATTATTACTATTGTTTTTACTGGAGTTATTATTGTTACAATTATTATTGGCTCAAAACGAGCATCTACAAAGGTCTTCGCACTTATTCGGCTGAGGTCTGGTCAGTTCATCGGTCTTTCCTTCCTCCTTGACTCTACTTGGTTATTTGGTCTCGCTTTTTGGGGGGAAGGGCAGTGATGTGGCAATGGGGGGATGGGGTTGAGTTGGGTTGGGTTAGAGAAATTATAGATATGCGGTTTCGGTGTTCTTGGTTCCATGTAGTGTTTCATGTTTTGCCTTTGCAGCAGTTTGTCTGGCTCGCACTTGTTGCCTCTGTGTGTTAGTTTCGACATTCAAGGTTTTTCTTAATATTTCAGCTGTTTTCATGATTGTTATTATTATTATTACTATTATTATTACTATTATTATTATTATTATTACTATTTTATTATTATCATTATCATTATTATTTTATTATTATTATTATTGTTATTATTATTGTTATTATTATTACTATTATTATTATTTTATTATTATGATTATTACTATTATTATTATTATTATTTTATTATTATTACTATTGTTATTATATTATTATTATTATTATTATTATTATTTGTTATTATCATTATTGTTATAATTATTATTATTATTTTTTATTATTATTATTGTTATTGTTATTATCATTGTTATTTTATTATTATTATTGTTATTATTGTTATTATTATTGTTGTTATTTTTGTTATTATTATTATCGTTGTTATTATTATTGTTATTATTATTGCTATTATTATTGTTATTATTATTATCATTATTATTGTTGTTATTATTATTGTTATTATTGTTATTTTTTTATTATTATTATTGTTATTATTGTTATTATTGTTATTATTATTGTTGGTGTTATTGTTATTATTATTGTTATTATTTTTATTATTATTGTTATTATTATTGTTGTTATTATTACTATTATTATTATTTTATTATTATTATTATTTATTATTATTATTGTTATAATTAGTATTATTATAATTTTATCATTATTATTGTTATTGTTATTATTATTGTTGTTATTATTGTTATTATTGTTGTTATTATTGTTGTTATTGTTATTCTTCTTATCATTATTGTTTTTTTTTTGTTTTTTTTTTACAAAGGCATCACCACATTATCAAGGCCCAGAGGCCACTCAAGGATAAGGGTTAAAGAGTGTACAGTAGAAATTGGTCAATATAGTAATCATTAGTAATGAAAATTTGGTAAATTTAATAACTTATATGGAACGGCTCATCAAGAACTTATTTACTTTAGACTTGAACACAACCATATTGTAGTCAGCCGGAAAGCAGGAAAACGGAAGACAATTCCACAGGCGTGCAGTTCTAAGAAAGAAGCTTTGTTCATGGAATCTACGTTTAGGTTTAGGCACAGATAAAGAGTGGGGGAAATTATTGATAGTGTTTACAGCTAGACGAGTGTTTCTTGTGAAAGTTTGGCGAGGGGGGACCAAAGATTGAAGCTCAGTTGAACACTTTCCATGAAAATAACGATACACCAGAGACAAACTCGCAACATCTCTTCTGTGAGATAGAGGTTGCAAGGAGGAGAAAAGGACATCTCCTACGAGGCTACGAAGTCTATTTTGAACTCTATCAAGGCAGGACAAGTCCTTTCTAGCAGCTCCTGCCCAGATGTGGCAACAGTATTCCATCCTTGGACGTACCTGGCTCTTATATAGGTAGAGAATAGCATCAGCAGTGAGATATCTACTGGATCGATAGAAAGATCCCACCATTTTTCCAGCGGCCTTGGCAACAGATTTGATATACGTGTTCCATTTAAGATCAGGAGTAACGGTCAAGCCCAGAAGCTTGTCAAAACTTGAGGCCTCCTGAAGACGAGAGCCATTCATTTCAATTGATGACAAATGTGGATTAGAATGTTGATGATGTAAAGAGAGAAGCTTGGTTTTAGATGCATTAAAAGTAACCAGCCACTCCTTTCCCCATTGTACTACGTGCTCAAGATCAGAGGAGAGAGAATTGGAGAGAACTTGCTCGTTTACTGTCTTAGATGTGGTACCATAAATGGTAGTGTCGTCAGCATAAATGTCTACAAATGATGTAAGGATATGATTTGGAAGATCATTAATGTAGATCAGGAAAAGAGTTGGGCCCAGGATGGATCCCTGAGGGACACCGGCATTAATACTGTGAGCTTCTGATTTTTGCCCCTCAACTACTACTCTTATGAACCTATCAGAAAGAAATGATTTAATAATTGAGAAGACTTTTCCAGCTATACCATAGCTAGCGATCTTATGAAGTAAACCTTTATGCCATACCCTATCAAAGGCTTTAGATATGTCAAGAGCAATTGCCCTAGAAAGATTGCCACCGTCGAGAGATTTGCTAATCCTATGCGATATAACTGTAAGGACATCTGCTGTAGATCTAGCAGAACGGAAACCATATTGAGTGTCACTAAGAAGGTTATTTTTGTTGAGATGTTTGATTACTTCTGTATTTAACACAGATTCTAGCAACTTACTCATGACGCACAGGAGACTTATTGGCCTGTACTGAGAGGGGGATGAGCGATCACCTGAATTCTTAAATACAGGGCATACTGATGAGATTTTCCAGGGAGATGGGAAACTATTCTCCTTAAGACAACGTTTAAACAGTTTTGTAAGTATGGGCGCAAATTCAGGTTGAAGTTTTTTGAGTACTATAATTGGAATACCGTCAGGGCCAGTTGCTTTACTCGAATCAAGGTTTTTGATTAGCTTCGCAACATCACGTACAGATATACGTATATCACATAGCGTGTTTTCTGATACAGGAGGAAATATTGGGGGTTGGCGGTCTTGGTCGCAAAGGGTAGAATTAGCTGCAAAGTTCTTGACAAAGAGTTTGGCTTTGTCTGATGCTGACGAGATTACCTCAGGTCCATTGATAATAGTTGGGATGGAGCACACGCTTCTGTTCAGGATTCTGTTTGCTATTTGCCAAAACTGGTGGGAACCAAACCGCTGCTCAGCTACTTTGGACTTAACAGATTGAGCATACAACACTCTTGCGTTCCTTATTACTTTCTTACAATGGTTGCTGGCAGTCCTGAAAACGGCTTTAGTTTCCATACATCTATTACGTTTGAAGCAGTGGACAAAGTGATTTCTGTGCGCAATGGCAGCAGCACATTCTGGAGAGAACCATGGCTGGCTGTTAGGTTTTTTCTGAAACTTTTTAGAGGGTATGAAATGGTCAATACCTACAATTAACCATTCAGTTAGGTCTAATACTATAGAGGACACATCCTTTTTAAACATGGAATGCAGAGGTAGATCAGATATAAATGTACGGAAGCTATCCCAGTCAGCCTTAGTGTATCGATATACTGTACGATGAAGAGGTACGTCTGGGGACTTATTACATTTCATTTTTATCTTAATTGATACAACAGAGTGGTCGGAAGATCCAAGAGGCGACAGAACAGAAACTGAACATAGTTCAGGGCAAGTTGTGAGAAAAAGGTCTAGTAGGCTCGCATACTGGCCGTCATTATCGGGCACACGGGTAGGTTCCTGAACAATCTGAGTGAGGTCATAGGCAATGGAGAAATCATGACAGAACCTCCCCTCATCATCGGTCTTGTTTGAGTGGGTCAACCATTCGACATTGTGAACATTGAAGTCTCCACATACGTGAATGTTAGCTGAAGGATAAGTAGAAAGGACTTGGTCAATTTTCTCAGATATGCTTTGAAAGATAGTAACTCCACTGTTGTGGGGGCGATAGAGAGTAAATATAAATGCAGTAGTGTGAGCTAAAGCAACCCGGAAGCACATATAGGGTAAGTTAGGATCTTCCCTGGAGATGTCCCTCCCACATGGAAAGCTATCTTTAATATAGGCACATATTCCATGCCCATGGCGATCTTGGGGGTCAGATTTAGAAGTTAAGTTAGAGTATCCTGAAATTGCAAACTCATCTAGGGAAATAGCCTGTCCAATGCCAGTTTCACTTAAAAATAAAAGGTCTGGTTTAGTCTCCTGTAATTGGGTTTCAACCTCTGGAAGGTTAGAACGAAGACCCCTGATGTTGGAGAAGGAGACATGGTAGTAGGGGTCTACGTTGGAAGTTGGGGAACCGGGTTTAATCGTGTATTTTTTCTTGAAACTTGTCATGATGAAATTTTGGAATTTGTGGACTAGGTCGACAGATTTACTTAGAGCAGGACAGAGAGGGGAAATTAAGAGAGAAAAAGAAACGAAGAATTTTTATTTTTTTTTATTTGTAGCTAATGATAAGGTAAAGCCGTAACAATTACCCACTAGTATGGCATCGAGAGGCCCCACCAGAAGCTACTGCATGGTCCAGAATCCATTCACCAAATGGCAATACAGCAGCCCCAGTACTTTGCACCTGCTGATAGGACAGCCTCCTTAGTGGTTAATCCAAGGTTCGGGTCCCTGACTATCAGGCGGATAACGTCAGCCCAGACAAAACGTTTACCTCCAGCACCCTTACTAGTGACATGGCTACAAGGATAGACATAGAAACAGAAAATTTCCGCCATCTCAGCCAACTGTTCGCAAAAATACTGCCAACCTAGAAAACAGCTTTTTCTTCTCCCTTTGTCCGAAAAATCACTCATTTAAAAAAATGAGGACTGAGGGACAAATAAGAAGAAGCGAGAGTAACAGGAGCTGCCGATAACGCATCCACAATGCGTTTTCTACTCTCCATTAAAAAAAACAAAAAAAACAAACTATTAAGTATTGTACTTAATAAAAGTCCAACAGACGTGTTTAAGGGAAAGTATGGTGATAGATTCCCCTCACACGAACTAAAAATGAGTATAATTCGTAATTTTTGCTATCAACTCGGTGGATAAATAAACATATGTACGAGGAAAAAAAAAAAAAAAAAAAAAGGCCAGCATTTAATAAAACAGAAATACACAAATTAAATACTGAAATAAAATGGAGTTGTTAATATTTTAAATCTAAAATAAAAAGCATGATTGAAATCACTTATCTCAACAAAAACAATTCCGTCTCCAAATTGCAAACTGTGTTGAAAGAAATTCAGTTAGTAGCGTTCAAAACATTTTTTTTTTTAAATTAGCCGTTAAAAGAAAATCGTGATTTTATTCTGAACTTAAGCTAGTAACGTTTTAAGAAGCTTACGATATAAAAGAAAAGGCTGATGGGGGGGGGGTTCTTCCGAAAGTAAGTTGCTGCCGTTATAAGTAATTTCGAGATAAGATGGAAGCCGGTATTGGACTAGAAAAAAAGCTAGCATTTAATAAAACAGAAATACACAAATTAAATACTGAAATAAAATGGAGTTGTTAATATTTTAAATCTAAAATAAAAAGCATGATTGAAATCACTTATCTCAACAAAAACAATTCCGTCTCCAAATTGCAAACTGTGTTGAAAGAAATTCAGTTAGTAGCGTTCAAAACATTTTTTTTTTTTAAATTAGCCGTTAAAAGAAAATCGTGATTTTATTCTGAACTTAAGCTAGTAACGTTTTAAGAAGCTTACGATATAAAAGAAAAGGCTGATGGGGGGGGGGGTTCTTCCGAAAGTTAGTTGGTGCCGTTATAAGTAATTTCGAGATAAGATGGAAGCCGGTATTGGACTAGAAAAAAAGCTAGCATTTAATAAAACAGAAATACACAAATTAAATACTGAAATAAAATGGAGTTGTTAATATTTTAAATCTAAAATAAAAAGCATGATTGAAATTATTGTTATTATTATTATTGCTGTTATTATTATTATTATTATTATTATTGCTATGACAACAGCATATTCTTTTCCTTATTTTGATTCTCAGGTATATATCCATTGATATCATTGATATTATATTTTTATGTAGCGTGATGTTGTTCTCGATTGATTAATTGTGTTTACCTGTGTCGGATATATACTCGAGAGTAAAAACAATGAAAATAATACGCTGCTGTCATAGCTCTAATTATTATTATTCGATTCTTTGTTCTTTTCGTATTCACGCCTTGTCTCGTTTTGGTTCCGTGGTTCGAGCAGTGTTTCAATTTTTTTTCATTGAATTCGATTGGCTACTTTGAACAAACAGAGGTGCGCAAACAATCTGTAATCATGTCGCTACGATCAGTTCGTCACGGTCGGTCAACCGATGAAATGAGGTTCACAACGTTTTTTTTTTTTGCTATGATTGTTTCCGGTGATGAGAATTTGGCAACGCACGGCTGGACAGAAAGAAGTCCCATTATTAAACTAGTTCTAGTCTAGTTTGCACGGCACCAAAAAAAGAAACAGTCAATAAACCCTTTTCTTCTTTCTCAATAATAATAATAATAATAATAATAATAATAATAATAATAATAATAAAGTGGCCATTGGTTTATACTGGAATTTGAGTGGGAGGCTTAGCGCTACTCAAATTCCAGTATAAACCAATGGCCACTACCAGCGAGAAATCAATGGTAAGCGGCTGTTGCGATGATACAAATTCATTTTCAAATGCTATCGAAGGAGCTGGAGAGAGCTGGACGTCTGGGGAGACTTGTTGTCACTCAGCTTCCAGAGAACACCACAGGTTTTCAATCAGATCGTTTGTTGACTTGTGTGAAAGCTCCATGTGAGCCAATAATAATAATAATAATAATAATAATAATAATAATAATAATAATAATAATAATAATAATAATAATAATCCGTTTGTCTGCTCGACTACCTGCTTGTCTGTCTGTTTGACTGTCTACCTGTTTGTTTGTCTATCAGCCTCTCTGTCGCCCTCTTTTCTTTCTCTCTCTCACTCTCTCTCTCTCATATATATATATATATATATATATATATATATATATATATATATATATATATATATATATAGTAGTAAGTTATGAAAATTAAATTACACACGTTTAATCCTCGTGTGAATTAAAGATTAGTAAATACTGAAAATCTACACATAAAATTATATCTTCGTATATTAATTTATGTGATTAAATGGCGTAGTCAACACCCCCCCCACATATATATATATATATATATATATATATATATATATATATATATATATATACTAGCATTTCAGTCCGGAGTTGCCAGGGTGTTTGAAGGTGTATGTTGAGCCCCTCCCCGCCCAAAAAAAGTGGTAGTAGGAAAGCAGATTCAAACCCGTCCTGTGAAGGAGGGAAAGAATGGGGGAAAACGTAATGTCTTTGCTGTTACGATATCCGCCAAACCGGAAGTGACGTAGGTTTAAATTAAGGCTAGACAATTGAAAAGAGGGGATGACTTTTGACAATATTCGGCGAAAACAGCGACCCGTCTCTGTAGAAAAGTGCACAGTTGAGGGTGAAGAAATTAATGTTTTTAGCCAATTTTTCGGTATTTGTCGTCTGAAGGGTCGAGCTTAAAAACGATACTGATCTTGTGAAAATACGTCGCCTCTGGCGAAAGTTTTAGGCAGATATGCAAACATACATACATACATTTATATATTGGTAGCTCAAATTTTCGACCCAAACCGATTAAAACACTTGCCCTATCTCTGAATACTCTTTATGTAAAATTTCAAATGTTTAGACCAGAAATTGTCTGAGTAATTTGGTAGAGACCGCAGCGGTCAATTTTTTAAAACTTATTATGACCCCTTAACATTTATTGTTTTGGGCTCAAATCAAGTTATTAATTATATCCATGTCCAAGGAACCTATATCTAAAATTTCAAGTGTTTAAACTCCAAATTGTCGGAGGAGTTTGGTAGAGTTCTCAAAAGTCAAATCGTTGAAGTTTGACCCTTTAACAGCCAAATTTCTGCCCGAAAACAGATTACAAAGATTTCCCCCAAATTTCAGTACCCTGTATATCAAATTTCGAGTCTGTACACTGAAGATTGACAGAGTTATTACGTAGGGAAATGTACACACACAGACACACAGATACACAGACAGACAGACACTTTCACTTTTATAGATATATAGATAGATATGTAAAGATATATATATATATATATATATATATATATATATAGAGAGAGAGAGAGAGAGAGAGAGAGAGAGAGAAATAAAAAAGAACAAACTAAGTTATGTGTTCATTAACGTTTCGTCTTTATTTCGAGACTCCCTAAAGACGAATGAAATTAAGAAAATAAAACAGCAGTACAAATATTTTAAAATATTTTTTTGTTTTGTTTTCTTAATTTCATTCGTCCGGGGGAAGTCTCGAAATAAAGACGAAACGTTGATGAAGTGGTGAACACATAACTTGGCAGAGTGCTCGCCTTGCATGCAGGAGTCTCGGGTTTCGAATCCCAGGTACGAATATGTCTAACTGATTATCCCAAATAAGGGCGAAACTCGAGTCTTGGACTGGACTTCCGGTTTGTTGGCTGTCAATGGTCTTGTGAGCTGCAACGTTGTTTGGCTGTGGAAATAATTATACAATCTCTCACATTCTGAAAATTATATATATATATATATATATATATATATATATATATGTATGTATGTGTGTGTATGTGGACACCGAAGTTAAGGAACGTGGAGCCTGCCCAATACCAGGCGCTGTATGTGCTCTCTACTTATCCTGGCATTGTTTCCAGTCGTTCTAAACCCACACTTACTGCTGGCTAAGGAGAGGTGTGGTTGGGATTGCGCAAATCCTGTCACAAAAATGTCACACGCAGGAATCCTTACAGTAGGTATCCATTATCTCTCAGAACTGAAGGAACCTGCCATATATCTATCTATATATTCTATACTCCTATAAATTCGTTTTTTTTTTTTGTGTGTGCGCATTAATATTCATATTCATATAAAAACCCTATTTATTTAAAAAGAAAATACAATTTTCTTATATCTTGGTTGTGGAATAGCAAACGATCTAGCTAATTTGCATATTCTTTTAAACATTCATTTTAATTAATTCCCTATTAGTTGCTTCGGTTTGTTTAATGGGATAATCATCTTTAGTTAACCATTACGTGTAATTATATTCATGCAGATATTCTACATGATTTATACTTGCATAATAGTTGCGAAAAAAGTTTATAGTAAACACAAAATTGTTTCCATATATAGTGATATATACGTATATATTTTTGTTAAACAAATATCTCTCTCTCTCTTTCTCTCTCTCTCTCTCTCTCTCTCTCTCTCTATATATATATATATATATATATATATATATATAAAAGTGAACGTGTCTGTGTGTTTGTGTGTGTACAGTTCCCTACGCAATAACCCTGTCAATTTTTAGTCTACAGACTCGAAATTTGATATACAGGGCACTGAGATTTGGGAAAATCTATGTTATCGGTTTTCGGCCAGAAATTTGGCCGTTAAGGGGTCAAAGTTTTGACCCTTGAGAACTCTACCAAACTCCTCGAAAATTTGGGTCTAAACACTTAAAATTTTAGATATAGGTACCTTAGACATGGATCTATCTTAATAACTTGATTTGGGCCCAAAACAATACATTTTAAGGGGTCATAATAGGGGTCAAAGTTAAACAAATTGACCGTTTTTTGTGCTTTTTTTTACTCAGCATACACCTCCAAATATCCGGGCAACGCCGGGAACCCATGCTAGTATATATATATATATATATATATATATATATATATATATATATATATATATATATATATATATAAAAGTGAACGTGTCTCTGCGTGTGTCTGTATGTGTGTCTGTGTACCTTTCCCTACGTAATAGGTCTGTCAATTTGTAGTCTACAGACTCGAAATTTCATATACAGGGTACTGAGATTTGGGAAAATCGATGTGATCGGTTTTCGGCCAGAAATTTGTGCGATTAAGGGGTAAAAGTTCAACGATTTGACCCTTGAGAACTCTACCAAACTCCTCCGACAATTTTGGGTCTACGCACTTGAAATTTTAGATATAGGTTCCTTGAACATGGATCTAACTTAATAACTCGATTTGAGCCCAAAACAATAAATGTTAAGGGGTCAAAGTTTAAAAAAATTGACCTCGTCGGTCTCTTCCAAATTACTTAGACAATTTCTGGTCTAAATATTTGAAATTTTACATAAAGGGTATTCAGAGATAGGGCAAGCTTTTTCATTAGTTTGGGTCGAAAATTTTTAGTTACCAATATATAAATGTACGTACGTATGTCTGTTCGCATGTCTGCCTTAAACTTTAAATAGAGGCGACGGATTTTCACAAGATCAGTATCGTTTTTAAGTTCAACTTTTCATACGACAAATATCGAAAAATTGTCTAAAAACATTAATATCTTCCCCTTCAACTAGGCACTTTTCTACAGGGGGGGGGTAATTTTTTCGCCGATATTTTTTAAAGTTATCATCACCTTTAGATTGTCTAGCCTTAATTTTAAAAAATGTCGCTTCCGGTTTAGCGGTGGTCGTAACAGCATAAACGTTAGTTTTTACCCCGTTCTTTTCCTCCTTTGCGGTACGGGTTGGAGCCTGCCTTCCTACTACCACTTTTTTTTTGCTCAACATACCCATCCAAACACCCGGGTAACGCCGGGCTGAAATGCTAGTATATATATATATATATAGTAAGTTATAAAATATATATGGCGATAAATATTCTGCGTTTCATATATATATATATATATATATATGCAACATGCAACTTTGTGTTTGTGTGTATGTGCGTGTGCATGTGAGTTTGTTCCTTATAGACTCCGAAACGGTTGAACAGATTTTCTTTAAAATTTACAGAAATTTAGTGCATAAGTCTAGGAGTGATTTAGGTCAATTTTTGTGTCAGAATATCCCGATAATTACCGTTAGTCGATAATCGAAACCGTTATTTTAATTTATCTATCATCGGTAAAATCATTTTTTCTATGTTGTCGCTTAGCAACGTTGATAGAACAACGGGCCGCGACAATTCTACTGTGCGTAAGTTGATAGCGTGTTCTGTATTTTTTTTTTTTTGCATGGCGTGGTCTGTAGGTTCAAACTCCGCATATAAATTTCTTTATTTTTTTTTCATTAACTGCAAAGAATTTCATAATTTACGTGTTTTTTTTCCCCCCCCTTTTTTTTTTTGCATTTCTTAATGTTTTGTTTTAGTTAACTGGAAAGAAGTTCCTACAAAATAATTTTATAAAAAGAACAGGTAGGTTCTCTAGAGTGCGACGTTGCCCGGGATTGAATGATGGTCACCGAATATTTCACACTCCTATATTTTTATTGTCGATGAAATCCATGAAATCGCCTGGGAGGAAGCTTAACATGCCTCCATGCAGTAACTTAGACCAAAATATATGTTATTCTAATAAATTTGCTGACGACATTACACTCTTTAACAAGCACGAGGGGAAAACGGATGAACACATATCCAAAGCAATGGCGGAAATCCTAGCGGAAGACATTCAGTCTGTGGTGGAATGGGGACAAACCTTGCTAGAAAGATACTTACCTATATTTCTACCACCATTCGCCTATGTATGGAGTATTGTTGTCACATTTGAGCCGTGGCATCTGCTACTAGTCTCTCACTCCTTGACAGGGTTCAAAAGAGAGTCGCCAACCTAATAGGTCCCGAACCGTCAGCTAGACTTCAGCCTCTGTCCCATCGACGAAATGTTGCATCCCTCTGTCTGTTTTACAAGTATTCTCACGGTACATACTCTGATGAACTACAAGACCTTGTGCCCCCTCGACATAAATACCCCGACAAACCCCAAAGGCAGCAAAGTCCCGCCCCTACACAATAGAGATCCCCAAATGAGAGAAAGCCTTCTACTCTAA
Organism: Euprymna scolopes; assembly: GCF_053919585.1. Taxonomy (NCBI): domain Eukaryota; kingdom Metazoa; phylum Mollusca; class Cephalopoda; order Sepiida; family Sepiolidae; genus Euprymna; species Euprymna scolopes. The sequence goes on along the minus strand of NC_136525.1, from coordinate 14,045,665 downwards.
GTTTCTTCCCCAGAATTGCTAGGCTTTGGAATTCCTTCCCGGTTCCTGCTTCCTCGACTGTACTGACATGCAGAAGTTCAAGTGTAATGTAAACAGACATCTTGCTGCTCAACTCCCTACATAGTATCCTTGCAATTTATGTTCTACATAGTAGTCCCCCATATAAAAGTGTCTGTTTCGGGTTAAAATTCAATTAAAAAAAACCCGGAATACAAAAGGTCGCTCGTTTTTATGGTTCAATTCCCGTTTTCGTAGCTCTTCAATGCTTTAGTTTTTTAGTTAAAAAGTATAAAGCCGTAGTTTTAAAACGACTCTCGTAATAATTAATATGCAACTTATAATGCAGCGTTATGACCACCCACATCTTTACAAGCCACCCCTTGCTTATATTTATTTCGATTTTTTTTTTTTAAAAAACCTTCTCTTTACTTTTTTTTTAAATCTATTTCTAATCAGGGTTGCCTTCAGCTTGATCGACGACTCAAATCGGTCGCCATTTTTACAAATGGCGTCTTGTTTTTTTTCCCCCGTTCCGCACTTTGAAAATAAGTCAGAATTTCCTATGGGGAAACGAAGATTGGCGTTGAATTAACTCCAAATTGAGAGAAGCCGTTAAATGCGTAGGTTGACAGGCTGCGCGATCTCGTGCTGGAGATCAGGGATCCAGAACGACATTGCTTGTCGAGTCGGATCGATGGTTGAGTCGGTCTTGATTTGTGGCGGACGAGAGATTTACCGAGTTTCAATGGCTCTATTAACCCTAACCGCCACACACATACCCGAATCTATCTATCTATCTATCTATCTATCTATCTATCTATCTATCACCTCGATGCCAAAGGTTTTGCCGTTTGGTAGATTTGTTTTGGTGTTTTGGTTATATCACGCACAAAAACAACAATAAACAGCAAAAAAAAAAAAAAAAAAAAAAAGCGATAGGACAGAGGAAATGTAGATAACTACTTAAGTTCCGTTTCTGAATTTTTGAGATGAGGATTTGCTATTCGTATCATTTGGATTCATTGGACTACTGTTCTCATCTTGAGTGTGATTTTCACAACGTTTCAGTCGATGTAACTTCCGACCTTATTTAGGTGTATGTTGTCGAACTCTGGAATGTTTCTGTTCAATTCAAGAATATCCAGTCATGGCTGACGGAACAAAAGCACGCTACCTTCTGTAAAGTAAATGAAGGGTTCTGCTCGAAATACCGTCCAAATTCCCGAGTTCGACAGAAACATTCCCGTGTACAACAAGATACACCTGAAGAAAGTCGGAGGTTACATCAACCGAAACGTTGTGAAAATCACACTAAAGATGAGAACAGTAGTCCGATGAATCCAAATAATACGGATTTAAGTTCCATTCCATTCTTCGCAGCCCTTCATGTCTGAAGATGACTAGACATTATTCGCCGATGTTAAAGCTCTCCTCATCTGGTGTGGGACATCCTTCTGCAGTTAGCACATGCAAAGCTGCCGGGATTATCTTTCCGGAAGTGACTGGATTGCGACCTCTCTACTATTTTCGATCACTACGTTCCCTTCGCGTAGACTGCTCCGCCAACTCCCTTGGCCACTTGCTTGTGCCTCTCAGTTTGGGTCACCAATGCTCATTTCCTGTAGGTGGCGTTTAAACACGTCTTTGTACAGGAGTTTTTGTTACCCACTCTTTTGCCATTCTCTAGCTCCCCGGAAAGGAGTATTTACGGGATCCTATCATCCGTAATTTTTACAAGATGACCAGTCCAACGTAGTCGTGTGGTTGCAAGCACCGCTTTTATGCTGTCCATATTTGCTCTTTTTGGGACTTCCACTTTCGTCACATAATAATTCCATTTTCATTATACTCCTGATGTGCCGCTGCTACACTGCGTAGCCTTCTAATATGGTCCCAATATAAGATGTAGGTTTTGGAAGAGTAGAGCAAGGCTGGTAACATTAGTGCTTTGTAAACCTTGAATTGTGTCGCCATCCACATATCTTTTCTTGGACATAGACGCTTATCCAGGTGTTAGATAATAGCAGTCTAGAAGCATTTAAGTGCCTGTTATCTATCTATCTATCTATCTATCTATCTATCTATCTATCTATCTGTCTGTCTGTTTATCAGTCTACATAATTATCTATCTATCTATCTATCTATCTATCTATCTGTTTATCAGTCTACATAATTATCTATCTATCTATCTATCTATCTATCTATCTATCTGTTTATCAGTCTACATAATTATCTATCTATCTATCTATCTATCTATCTATCTGTCTATCTATCTATCTGTCTGTCTGTCTGTCTGTTTATCAGTCTACATAATTATCTATCTATCTATCTATCTATCTATCTATCTATCTATCTATCTGTCTGTCTGTCTGTCTGTTTATCAGTCTATATAATTATCTATCTATCTATCTGTCTGTCTATCTATCTATCTATCTATCTATCTATCTATCTGTCTGTCTGTCTGTCTGTCTGTTTATCAGTCTACATAATTATCTATCTATCTATCTATCTATCTATCTATCTGTCTGTCTGTCTGTCTGTTTATCAGTCTACATAATTATCTATCTATCTATCTATCTATCTATCTATCTATCTGTCTGTTTATCAGTCTACATAATTATCTATCTTTCTAGTGAAGAGTAAACAACAGAGAATTGAATGGCCATGTTTTGACATGTATAAAACTCTGTAACCGATTATTCGCACCGGAAGTATCCAAACGGGAACGGGACGGGACGTGTCACTTGCCACGTATTCCGGTTTGTGCAAGCATAGTATTGAGTTGGGTTCGAGATGCCGAGAAATACGAATGGACTAAACGGGTCTCCCCTTCAGAACAGAGACAGAAAATCCGACACGTCGAGTGTCCATCGATCACTCCACTTCTGCTGTTACAAATACCTGGGAGTGAATAAAATGTATAAAATCTTACAACGTCATAGTCTATGCCTTGTGAAGCATCTTCCTTAAAACAGGTCCGATGGTTGAAGGATAACCCAGAAGCGATCAACAGCATACCAGGTATGTCGTCATGTATTTGCAGTTAAATGGGCTGGTAAACAGCAAAACAAAATAAAAAAATACAATAAGCAAAAGTTCAGCTAGAATTCGTCACTGTCAACTTCCTCTCTCAACTTCCAGCACGTGTTCTTCGCACTGCCTCTGCGAAGAGGCGCTTTATTAGAAAACTAACCCCATTCTCTTTGCATACGTGTGCAGTGGAAGATGAGATCTCGTGAGATTCCACGCGACTACACCTTATAAATCCATGGCTGCTATCTTTAATTTCTCTTTCTCTCGGATCCAATCCGAAGTTAAGTTGTATGACCGCACGATGCACACACACACACGCGGGCGCTTTCTTCTTTGATTATTATATTCAACTCTACAATATATTGACACACAAGCACACACAAACACCATTAGATGAGTTACAGGCCACTAAGATAAACATTCAGTGAGGACAACAGTCCGTTATAGCAGCACAACGTACATATGGCCTGTTAATTATCAAGAAAATATAAGAACGATTTAGATAACAGCACACATACTATGTAGCAATGAAAAGCAGGCAAGCGGAACAGAGTTCCAAGGGCGGGCAGTTCTAGAAAAAAAAGCTTAGTTCATGGATTCCATATTTAGATCAAGGCACGAGTAGAGAGTGGGGGAAACTGTTGATAGTTGTTGTAGCTAGATAAGTGTTTTGTGAGAGTTTGACAAGAGGGACCATAGGTTAGAGCTCAGTCGAGCAGTTGTCTTGAAAATATCGATAGAGCAGAGATAGGTTAGCAACGTCTCTTCTTTTAGAAAGAGGTTGCAGGGAACAGAACAGAACATACACCACTAGGTTTCGAAGCCAGGATAGGGTGGTCCGAGCAGCCCCGACTCAGATATGGACACATTACTCCATTCTAGGATGTACTTGGTTCTTATACATGCAGAAGGTTGTATCAGAAGTGAAATATCTACGGAAGCGGTACAGTGATCGAACCAATATTCAGGCGACGTTTGCAACGGATTTGATTTATGTGCCCCATTTCAGATCAGAGATAAAGGTCAGATCCGGAAGCTTGTTAAAGCATGATACTTCCCTAAGACGAGAGCCTAACATTTCAATTGGGAACAGATCGGTGTCAGAGCGTTGATGGTGGAAAGAGAAAAAATTGGCTTTCCATGAATTAAAGGTAACAAACCACCTTTTTCCCCATGGCAGCACATGCTCAAGATCAGAAGTGAAATATCTACGGGACAGTACAGTGATCGAACCAATTTTCCAGCGATGTTGGCAACGGATTTAATGTTTGTGCTTGATTGAAGAAGTACCCCCCCCCGGAAGCAACCAGCAGCAAAACATGTATGTCGTCATGTGTATATGCATATATGTTGACACGCAAGCGCACACCATTAGATGAGTCACGGGTCGTTAAAACATGAGGATCACACAACGTACCCTCATATAACACAGGTACGATTCAACAGCCTATACAACAAAGGAAGCACGTACCTTGTGATTTCACAAGCTGATTTTCTTTGCCAATGCGATTCTTGTCCATGATCATACTTCTCCGGTATTTAAATGTTGAAACCACTTTTAGTTGT
>NC_136525.1:14023566-14036066 GCF_053919585.1 Euprymna scolopes | reverse complement strand
CGCAATTTAAAAAAAAAAAAAAAAATTAAAATAATAAAAAAAATGATGTCGCTTTTGGGTCGTACATGAAACTAAACTATATTTTTTGGTCTTTTGGTTAGGATCCAAGGGTAGTATCTGTTATGTCTAAAGGTGTTATAATTACATCGTGGGGTTTCCGTTTGTGTCGGGTGTCCATACAATGGAAATATGACACAGACTTATTTGAAGATAAACCGTCATAACCAGGTATATTCTGACACTACATTAACCAGATTACTTAAATACTTTTACAGTTTTAACAAAAGGGATACAATTATATCGCGAGTCTGTATTCACGTTGAACATCCACAGCATGCCTAGTAGCAATATATTACATATGCAAGATGCCGCCATGGAATTTCCACAGGTCTCACTAGTACAGGGTGGCTGAAAAGTCCCAGGACACTATACATGTATTTTTAATAAAACACAGTATTTTTTAATGAAACACACAGAAAACATATATATTCAACAAAAAAAGAGAACTTTATTAGAAACAAAGCAGAAAACAACTAGAGTAATTTAGTGGTCTAGGGGATCAGTATGTTGGCCCTCGTTGTTCTTGCACAATTCCATTCGCCTCCAGGTTCTTTGTGCCATTTTTTTTAAAAGAGAATTCCTTGATACGCTAGCAAAAGCTGCAATAATCGCATGCTTTAGCTGATCAATGGTTTCGTATCTAATACCAGAAACTTGACCTTTAATTAAACCCCATAATGAGTTGTCTTTTCGGCCAGTGTCCTGGGATTTTTCGGCCACCCTGTACATATAATTCACAATTCTTTCAATTAGAAAGGGTATCTATTTTTCTTTCGATGCACCAGAATTTGAATTAAAAATTAATAAAATAAATCACAGAGGATTTATTTATAAAGGAGTCAACACTTATCAAGCCCCGGAGGCCACTCAAGGATAAGGGTTAATGAGTGTACAGTAATCAATGAGAAAATGTAGTAATCGTTAGTAGTGGGAATTTGGTGAATTGGATTACTGAAGGGGATGACTCATCAAGTACTTGTTTACATTGGACTTGAAGACAACCATATTGTAGGCAGCTGGAAAGCAGGCAAACGAAAGAGAGTACCACAGGCGTGCAGTTCTAAGAAAGAAGCTTTGTTCATGGAATCTACGTTTATGTTTAGGCACAGATAAAGAGTGGGAGAAATTATTGATAGTGGTTTCAGTGAGACGAGTGTTTTTTGTGAAAGTCAGGAGAGGGGGACCATAGATTGAAGCTCAGATGAGCACTTGCCATGAAAATAACGATAAAGCAGAGACAGAGAAGAGAAAAGAGCATCTTCTATTAGGCTGCGAAGTCTATTCTGAACTCGGTCAAGGCAGGATATGTACTTCTAGCTATCAACCAATGAAATCGCTCCGCTTTCAATCAACGAACCAATCATTGCTTGTCTTGTTTTTTTTTTGTTTAAAGAAGAGAAAAATTTGAACGGCTCTAATCAACGAAGTTAATTACCTGTCAATCAATTTGCATGAAAATCGATCAAACTTTATTTATTGAACACTTTTTATGATTTTATTTGTCTTCATTAATTTCGCCATTTCTTTTTACAATAACTCCAAGCCGATTATATTTTATTATACAAATACTTTCATTATACAAATATGTTGTTTATTCCAATGATTTATTTTTGGCATCTATACCTCTGGTCAACAACAAATTTATTGTCTGCGTTTTTTTTTCCAGCTGATTTAGGACGAATCTGATGCGCTGAATAAAAAACAAGTGAAGCATACATAATAAAAATGACTAAGTTCAGCATTTGCCACCCCCCATATAGCCCCTAAAATCCTCAGGGGACGTCAAATCCTGGTGAAAATGAACAAATAGTGCAGTTTTAGGTCTTAAATTTGAGTTCTGCACCATGTATAAAAAGAAATGAGTAAGTCCATCATTGCCCCCCCCCCATTTAGCCGCAAAAGTCCCCAAGGCCTTAACATATTTAAATTTGAGTTCAGCACCACGTAAATCTGCTAAATAGACATACACAGAACATTTTGGACAAATATGGTAAAATAGTCCCAAAAATGGAGTGTTTTTACTAGCCCTAAAAGAGCCCCTGGGGCACACCCAACAGTTATCGCGAAGTATAGACAAACAAAATTATATAGAAATCAGTTAGTTACAATTTTTCAGAAAATTTTATAAAAATCCAAGACATCAATTTTTTTTTTTTTAATAAGCACAACAGTTTCAATTTTAGCTATTTTACTCCGATAGGCACCCCTGGGGGTGGGAGGCAACTGGAGTTTTCCCGGAAAAACTGTTCCGTTAGTTTTTTTTTTTTACTCATATTATGTTTAATATTTGTGCAAAATTTCCAAAAATTCCAAGGCGATATTATTGAGAAAATTTGGTTGGTTGTTTTGTTTTACGGCATATCAACCCTTTTCAGGTTATTTAATGCCGAATCTGGTGATTTTGAAGAACGATTTTTTAATATAGTATATTTGTTTTTTAAGTCGTATTCTATTTAATCCATAGTTGGGACCCTAACAGGTGCTACCACTCCGGGTCAGAGTGGACCTGGGAGCAATGGCAATTAAAGGGTGGCTCCACACTCCCTAAGGCCTGCAAGCTGGGGCCCTCACCATCGGATATAGTTTAAGGTCATATCCAGGACCTTATTGAGAAAAGTACTGACAGATGAACAACGAACGGACAAGGGTGAATTCACAGATCCACCGTCCTTTTGTTGGGGGACCAAAAAAAAAAAATCCTTCCTAGTGTGACAAGTTAAAAAGGCGGGAACGCTACCAGATCGTAATAACAGCATAATTGATTAAAAAAAATAGAAAGAAGAGAAGACAAAAGGAAGAATAAAATAAAATAAAAGATTGTTTGGTTTAAAAAGAGGATAGAATAAAATATAAAATAAGATAAAGTGTGCAAAGAAAATACAAAAAATGTACTTAGCTAAAAATTAGATCTTCGGTGTGGTGGCAAATGGCTTTCTTCGACCACCCCCTACCTGACTTTCCTATGCGGACAGACGCCACGCTAGACGATCTGGAAATCACCCCTGCTCAGGTGCATGCTATCATAAAAAACCTTGACACTTCCAAAGCATGTGGACCCGACCTCATCCCAGCTGTGCTATTAAAAAAGTGCTCAGCCGAAGTAGCTCCAGTTCTCTCCAAACAAATGCCTTAATGAATCTTGCTTTCCGAGCTGTTGAAAAACTGCTTCTGTGGTACCAGTATTCAAGAATTCTGGTGAAAAGACTGACCCATTAAATTATCGCCCTATTAGCCTCCTCCAACTTTTTGCCAAAATATTTGAGACCTTAATTAACCATGCTCTAGTCCAGCACCTTACAGATGCTAAACTTCTGACCGACCATCAATATGGATTTAGACAAGCCCGTTCCACGGCAGACATCCTCACTGTAATCTCTGAACGCATATACCATTCACTGGACAAAGCGGGAGAGGGCAGAGCGGTAGCTCTAGATATATCTAAGGCTTTTGACAGAGTATGGCATGAGGGTCTCCTCAGGAAGATTAGATCTTACGGTATCACTGGTAGAATACTTAACATAATTAAATCCTTCTTAGATAAGAGAAAAATCAACGTTGTCCTCGACGGTCGTACGTCTAAACAATATAATATAAATGCGGGAGTGCCCCAGGGATCTATCCTTGGTCCTCTGCTGTTCCTGATATTCATAAATGACCTCCCCGACAAAATTGCCTCTGAGATGGGTATATATGCTGATGACACCACACTCTATAGCAGGCACGACAGGAAAACAAATGAACACATATCTAAAGTAATGGCAGAAACACTAGAGGATGACCTCAAATCAGTAGTGGAATGGGGACAAAAATGGATGGTAACGTTCAATGCCACCAAGACAAAACTGGTTTCATTCAATAATTACAAGAAACCTTCTCTACCACCTATAGCAATGGCCAACAACTCTTTAGCTGAGAGTACGTCTTTCAAGCTCCTTGGCCTAACGTTCACAGGAAACATGATTTGGAACAATTACATCGAGGGCATTGCCAGGGCCGCTGCGAGGAAGGTGGGCTCTCTCTACCGTGCTAGAAAACTTCTAACACCCGAAAGTATCCTGTACCTCTATAAGGCCACTATTCGCCCATGTATGGAGTATTGCTGTCATATTTGGGCCGGTGCATCGGCTACTAGTCTCTCGCTCCTTGACAGGGTTCAAAAGAGAGTCGCAAATCTGATAGGCCCTAAACTGGCATCAAAACTTCAGCCTCTGTCCCATCGTCGAAACGTTGCATCCCTCTGCCTGTTCTACAAGTATTATAATGGTGAATGCTCTGAAGAACTGCAAGCACTTGTGCCCCCACGACGTGAACACCCTCGACAGACCCGACAAGCTGCAAAATCCCACCCCCACACTGTAGAGATCCCTAGATGTAAAAGATCTTTCTACTCCAGTAGTTTCTTCCCCAGAACTGCTAGACTTTGGAATTCCATTCCAGGTCACTGCTTCCCCAACTGTACTGACATGCATAAGTTCAAGTGCAACGTGAACCAACATCTCGCTGCCCTAATCCCTACATAGTACCCCAGTAGATGTTTCCCCTGATAGTAGCCCCCTACATTATAGTGGCAATGTGCCTTGTTTGGGGTGAAAATGTAATAAAAAAAAAGAAGAGAAAAATGTTTTCGAGACCTTTTCTAAAAATTAATCGTCTAAGCCTGTATGTCTTTTTTAAAGAGACACTAGTTTAATCAGTTATAATGAAGGTGTCGTTACTAAAATTATGTCAGAACGCCCACGTATATTAAACAATCGGAAATAATGGATCTGCTAATTGAAAGACAAATACGAAGGGGGGAAGTGGAGAGGAGCATTTTTTAACTGTCTGCAATCTGTCTATAAGTTAATGTACAGTTATCACTGAATGTTTTATGCCTGGTTTCGTTAAAGAAAATCTTGGCAAAATTTGTTGATGGAGACTTAGTCTGAAGTAAAAATAAATATTTAATTTTAAAATCTTATTCAAATTAATTATGAGCAGCCTGATATGTTTTTTTTACATAGCCATCACCATTTATCAAGCCCCATGGACCACTCGAGGATAAGGCTTAAAAGTGTACAGTAGTCAATTGGACAATATAGTAATCGTTAGTAATGGAAATTCGGTAAATTTGTTAACTTATATGGAACGGCTCATCAAGAACTTATTTACATTAGGCTTGAAGACAAACAAATTGTAATCAGCTGGAAAGCAGGAAAACAGAAGACGATTCCACAGGCGTGCAGTTCTACGAAAGAAGCTTTGTTATGGAATCTACGTTTAGGTTTAGGCACAGATAAAGAGTGGGGGAATTATTGATAGTGTTTTCAGCTAGACGAGTGTTTCTTCTGACAGTTTGGCGAGGAGGGACCAAAGATTGAAGCTCAGTCGAGCACTTGCAACGAAAATAATGATAAAGCAGAGACAAACTAGCAAAATCTCTTCTGTGAGATAGAGGTTGCAGGGAGGAGAAAAGGACATCTCCTATGAAGCTACGAAGTCTATTTTGAACTCTATCAAGGCAGGACAAGTCCTTTCTAGCAGCTCCTGCTAAGATGTGGCAACAGTACTCCATCCTTGGACGTACCTGGCTCTTATATAGGTAGAGAATTGCATCAGCAGTGAGATATCTACTGGATTGATAGAAGGATCTCACCATTTTCCCAGCGGCCTTGGCAACAGATTTGATATACGTGTTCCATTTCAGATCAGGAGTAAATGTCAAGCCCAGAAGCTTGTCAGAACATGACGCCTCCCCAAGACGAGAGATATTCATTTCAATAGATGCCAGATGGGGATCAGAATGCTGATGATGTAAAGATAGAAGCTTGGTTTTAGATGCATTAAAAGTATCCAGCCACTCCTTTCCCCATTGTACCACGTGATCAAGGTTAGAGGAGAGAGAGAATCGGAGAGAACTTGGTCGTTTACGGTCTTAGATGTGCTACCATAGATAGTAGTGTCAGCAGCATAAATGTCTACGAATGATGTAAGGATGTGATTTGGAAGATCATTAATGTAGATCAGGAAAAGAGTTGGCCCCAGGATGGACCCCTGAGGGACTCCAGCATTAATACTGAGAGCTACTGATTTTTGCCCATCAACTACTACTCTTATGAACCTATCAGAGAGAAATGATTTAATAATTGAGAAGACATTTCCAGCTATACCATAGCTGGAGATCTTAGGTCAATCTACTCTATAAAATATTTTAAACTAGTATTGTTTAGCCGGGGTCATATTGGGGACATTTTAAAGAGAGACGGTGACATGTAATACACGATGAGAGGCGGAGAGATAGAAGAGAGATTGGTACAGTTCTGTGGATGTTTCTTTTTAACACATATATTAGGAGAATTATCAGTTCTTTTATCGCAGGAGGAACCGTCATTACTTATGATAGAGAGGAAGACATTTCTTAAGATGGAGAGACACATTACTTAAGGATGGAGTTTATACAGAAAGTTCATTATAAAGATGTGCGGAACAAGTACATATAAGATTACCCATTACCTTTGTTTGTTGAAGAATGACACAACACGAAGACGACAGTTACAAAAATATGATGATGTTCGTTTATTCCATTCGACCGGTCGTAATGATCGATGACATCCAGGAATTCAAAGTTGAATTACAGATTTAATCTTCTAACCCTTTGCTTCTAAAGGGGAACCCGTCCGACCCGACTGGATTCTCTGTCTCTTTCGACTCGACTCCCTGTCTCTGTCTGTCCGACCCTGTCTGTCTCTGTCTCACTAAAACTAGCAACTATACTGAGAATTCATTTCCTGCCATAAACGTGCTCGATCCCGTAGCCTTATCATGCGTGATTCTCACATGTCTGCAAACAAGAATTCTTACTAATCTATTTTTTGACCTAACTTATTTTTCAATATGTTATATAATTTTCTATTGTTCGCTTTCTAGATGACCTTATTTTAATTCAGTTTTCATAAAAAGAATTGAATATATTAAAATTCCTTTTACACCAACATATCTAAACTATTTTATGTGAAACTGAACAATCCGAAATTCCTTCTCTGACCCTATTTCTAAACCTTGCTTACGAGGTTCGAATCTCGGTCTATCCTATCCCATTTTTACTTATTTAATGTTTTTATTACTTACAAGAAAAGGGGACCTTTTCTTGTAACACTAGTTCTTAGTATATTTTGTAAGAGATGAAGAGTGGACGCACATCTAAGACTAGTTCCGTCATTTTCTGTGGCTGGAATCGTCTTCATGTTGGAGTTCCTATGACGGAATCGCCTTCAGGCACCGTTTTGCAATTACGCATTCAAGGCAGATCAAACAACGTGTTACATAAAAAAAATCATCAATCAACTTTTACAGACATTTCCTGGACGTTTTCACGTAAAAACGAATGTAAATATTTATAAACAATTGCTAATGACGCACGGAATACAACGATCACATTAATGTACGAGGGGCGTTCATAAAACAATGGCTCCTATTTTTTTCTCCCGCCTAAATGAATAAGAGAGGGATCGCAAATTGTTATGACTGAACTCATACATTCATGACCTGAGAGTTTCATCCTTCTGTTGCAGATATTGACAGTGTGAGACTTTAAGAAAACAACCCATGTCATTGACGTGCGTCAAAAAATGTCCTTGTATTTTAAACTTTAATTCAAACCGTTATATATAAAAATAAGTTAATAAAATCAATATTAGGTTCTCTAAAGTGCAATGTAGATTATAATGTATTGTGGACTAATTCATTGTGGGAAAGCATGTGAAGCTTTCTTCCGGTGCACCGCGACGGATTTCCGACTAGAGCAAGCAATCAGTCGATTTGATTGAAAAATGATCGATTCCATTGTTTTCGATAATAATAAAGATATTGTAGTGTAAAACATTTGATCCCGGGCAATTTCAGATCACCCTGCTAGTTTTATATGATATACCCTAAGTTTTCTTTTTAGTTCATGCATTTCGAAATGTCCACAGGTACTTTTAAAAACTGTTTCCTTCATATAATGGCGGACGACATGCAAAAATTAATAAAAAACGTAAAAGTAAAAAAATAAAATGGTTTTACAATACGCTGTTTCCGTTTTGTTCATGCACACACAACAAAAAGCATCAATCAATTCGTACGGACATTTCCTGGACGTTTTCACGTAAAACGAATGTAAATATTTATAAACAATTGCTAATGACGCACGGAATACGACGATCGCATTAATGTACGAGGAGCGTTCATAAAACAATGGCTACTATTTTTTTTCTTCCGCCTAAATGGATAAAAGAGGGATCGCAAATTGTTATGACTGAACTCATACATTCATGACCTGAGAGTTTCATCCTTCTGTTGCAGATATTGACAGTGTGAGACTTTAAGAAAACAACCCCTGTCATTGACGTGCGTCCAAAAAAATGTCCTGGATATGACTTTAAATTATATACGATGGTGAGACCCCAGCTTACACGCTTTGGGGAGTGTAGAGCCACCCCTTAATTGCCATTGCTCCCAGGTCCACTCTGACCCGGAGTGGTAGTGCCTGTTAGGGTTCCAACTATGGGTTAAATAGAAACTGACTTGAAAATCGATAGAAAAAGGGACCGAAAATTGTTTTGATAACCGAACTTATATGTTATATAATGGTTTACAAAAAACGGCACCAAAACGAGTCGTGTTACTTTATCTAACATGAACGGCACCCATGCAAACGGGTGTATACGTCTCGTGTTTGTTTGTGACCTAAATGTGTTACTAAATATCTATCAGTGGTTCTTCACTTTCTGAATTTATGTTGCGTGATGTATATAAATTGTGATTCAATGAATTTCAAAAAAACCCTTATTGAAATGAAGTGGTTGAGTTTCATATCAAAGATTTTTATTATTCTAAGCAAGACAAAGAATACTTTAGTATATTAATCTCCTTAACCTATAGGGTTTCGATGTCTACCATCTCATCAGAGGAGAGAAAATATTAGCAAATATTTATAAAAATGGAAAGTCAAAGTCAACATAATTAAATTGTCTTTAAATTATCAGAAGTCCTGTAGCAAGAGGATTTGCAGGAAAGGATATGAAAATTGTAGATCCAGATTGCTTGGTAAAATCCATGGTAGGCGTTCTTTATAGTAGTTGGGTAATAAGGTCCAAGTTATATATTGGGTAATCCGCATAGCTGTGTAGATGTCCGAATCGGGCAAGTGCTTGTATAAATTTGTTTGTGGGTCCAGCGAAAATAATTCAAAGTCTGGTGATTTAAAGAAATGTTTTCTCAATCATTAAATCATTTCTCTCCGATAGGCTCATAAGAGTAGTGGTAGATGGACAAAAATCGGAAGCATGCAATATAAATGCTGGAGTCCCTCAGGGGTCAATCCTAGGCCCAACTCTCTTCCTGATCTACATCAATGACCTCCCTAAACACATACTTAAATCATTCGTTGACATCTATGCTGATGACACGACCATCTACGGCAACACATCAAAGGCTGTAAATTGACAAAGTTCTCTCTGATTCTCTCTCCTCTGATCTCGAGCGCGTGGTTCAGTGGGGGAAGATGTGGCTGGTTACCTTTAATGCATCCAAAACCAAACTCCTATCCTTACATCATCAACGCTCTAATCCCCATCTGGCATCAATTGTGATGGATGGCTCTCGTCTGGGTGAGGCCCCGTGTTTTGACAAGCTTCTGGGTTTGACCTTTACTCCTGATCTGAAATGGAACACGCACATCAAGTCTGTTGCCAAGGTGGCTGGAAAGATAGTGGGATCCTTCTACCGCTCCATAAGATATCTCACTACTGATGCAATTCTCTATCTATATAAAAGCCAAGTACGTCCAAGGATGGAATACTGTTGCCATATCTGGGCAGGAGCTGCTAATAACAGCCTATCCTGCCTTGACAGAGTACAAAATAGACTTCGTGGCTTAGTGGGGGGGTGTCCTTTTCTCTATCCTGCAACCTCTCTCCCACAGAAGAGACGTTGCGAGCCTATCCTTGTTTTATCGTTATTTCCATGGCAGGTGCTCGTCTGAACTCCAATCTCTGGTCCCCCCTCGCCAATCTTTCACAAAAACACCCATCTAGCTGAATCAACTGTGAAAAATTTCCCCCACTCTATATCTGTGCCTAAATCAAAACGCTGATTCCATGAACAAAGCTTCTTTCTTAGAACTGCACGCCTGTGGAACTCTGTTCCGTCTGCCTGCTTCCCACCGGACTACAACTTGGATGTGTTCAAGTCCAATGTTAACAAATTCCTAATGAACCGCCCCCTTAAGTAAACACTTCATTAAATCTCCACACTAACGTAATGTACTTGCAATAACCCTTATCCCTGAGTGGCTTCCGGGCCTTGATAAGTGGTGATCACTGTGTAAAAAAAAAACCTTATCATTAAAAGTCTCTCTCTCTCTCTCTCTCACACACACACACACACACACACACACACACACACACACACACACACTCTCTCTCTCTCTCTCGATATATATATATATTTATATATATATATATATATATATATATATATATATATATATATATATATATATATATATATATATATATATATATATATATATCATTGGAGGGGAGGCTGGAACATTTTGGACGAAACACATTGACTCCAAGACGATAATTGGGTTTTCATATTAGTTTTTATTTCACTTTCCAGGATGTCGCGCAGATGAAAATGGAAAGTGAAATCGATAAAGCCATTTTTTCCATATCCTCATTTAACAACAATGATAGAACAACGGGCCGTGAAAATTCTACTGTGGTAAACTGATAGCGTGTTATTTTTTTCTTTTTTGCATGACGTGGTGTGTAGGTTCAAACCCCACACGTAGATTTCTTAATGATTGTTTTTCGTTAACTGGAAAGAAGTTTATATAAAATAATTTTATAAAAGAAACAGCAGGTTCTCTAGAGTGCAATGTAGAATAACATATTTTGGACTGCGTTACTGTATGGAGCTTCTTCTTAGGCGATTTCACGGATTTCGATGACAATAAAAATATGTGAGTGTAAATATTCGTTGATCATAATTCAATCCCGGACAACATCGAGTCTCCTTGCTAGTATGGCATAATCTAAAGGTGCAATTTTTACAAACTCTACAATTAAATTAGGCTGTATTTCGGCAATAACGGGTCAAATGTTGTCTTCCAAGTAGTCTATTGTGTCTGGTTTATCAGCCCAGACATGGGACTTTATATACCCGAAAGAAAACGATTTAATGGGATTAAATCGCACGAACGAAGTGGCCAGTTGGCAGGTCCATTCTGTGAAATTATTCGTTCAACAAATATTTTTCCCAGTAAATGGATCATATCGCGCGCTGTGCGGCATGCAGTCCCGTCCTGTTGAAACCATATGATGAATTATGAAACTAAGTTGAACTAAAAAATAACCGATAGGTGCCAAATCTGAATTTAAAGAAAACAGAGTTGTCAATTTAAAGTTCACCGCCACTAAAAACACCCTGCATATATTTATCTCAACAATTTATATATTTATTTCTTTACTTCCAATTAAGATTGCCTTCAGTGTGATTGGCTCAAGCGATTGGGCGTTATATTTACAAAATGGCGCCGTCATCTGCCACTTAGCATTTTGAAAATAAGTTTGAGTATCTTCTGGGGAAAACGAAGATGTGTTTAGGATTAAGTTAAACGCAAGCCGATTGGCTGCAAGTTAACTACGTAGGCGGACAGGACGTGCGATTCTTATTCTTTGGGGAAAGAAGCACCGTCTCTTATATTCAATCGATGGCTGAGTATTGCGCCTGTATTAAGACTAAACGAAAAAACTAACTAAGCTTGATAATAGGTCTCTCTCTCTCTCTCTCTCTCTCTCTCTCTCTCTCTCTCTCTCTCTCTCGTATATATATATATATATATATATATATATATATATATATATATATATATATATATATATATATATGTATGTATACATGTATATATAATTATTTACTATATTAATTATTTATTTACTAAATTAATTAAATACCTACAGACATTAGTGTTTCACCCTTTCGAGAATCTTCAGTGCAGGTTGTCACGATTAAAACCAGTCGATAGATTTGAACCCAGCGACACAAGCAACACACACACACACACACACACACACACACACACACACACACACACACACACACACACACACACACACATATATGTGTGTGTGTATTTATCTTTGTAAGTTCATATCAGTCTATCTATCAATCTATCACTAGAGGTTCATACTTCTCTCTCTCTCTCTCTCTCTCTATATATATATATATATATACAACGACAACAATAATAATATCAATAATAACAACAATAATAATAACAATATAATAACAATAATAATAACAGTAATAATAAAAATAACAATAATAATAACAATAATAACAATAACATTAATAATAATAATAACAATAGCAATGACATTAATAATATTGATAAGAATAACAACAACAAC
>NC_136525.1:14016066-14018566 GCF_053919585.1 Euprymna scolopes | reverse complement strand
ACAAAGTCATCAAACCCAACTATTCGTACTAACAATTTTAATTAATTTATGAATCTTCTACCAAAATGTTCTATTTAATAATTAGTAAATTTATTAATTCTAATTTGTGTATACATACTTATAAAAATAATATCAATCAGCTTTCGTTGTTGTGATGTATCGGAAGAGCCTGGACGCGTAATTTGCAAAGAGCTTTGTATTGCGCTAAGTAAGTTGTGGGCGATCTTACATCAAGTGGCTTCACGCCTTGTCTCGAGCAAGTTTCATAAAGCAAAAAACTAAAATGAATAAAAATTAATAATATATGTATGGGTTAAGATCAGAAAACGTAAAAGCAGTTTTTTTTCTAATTTGAGGGATATACGAATAATACAAAATAAATTACGAAATCTATTTCTGAATTTTTAAGATGAGGATGTGTTATTCGTATTAATTGAATTCATCAGACTAAAATACAATTGCGAATTACTTTGGACCTCTATCCACTCATGATATTACCCCCGTGAAATAAATTAAGGGTTCCGCTCGAAATTCCGCCCAAATTCCCGAGTTCGACAGAAACATTCCCGAGTTCGACAAGATACACATGAAGAAGGTCGGAGGTTACTTCGACCGAGACGTTGTAAAAAATAACACTCAAGATTAGAACAGCAGTCCGATGAATCCAAATGATACGAAATCCATATCCTGAAAAAATATTATAATTGAGCGTGGCTAGACTATTCAATTCAATTCAATTTATTCGGCATAGGTTAAAACAATCCATGTTTTGTCGCCGTTAAGAAGGGCACAGGAAGAGAAAAAACAGGAAAAAAACAGAAAAAAAACAGAAATAAAACAGGAAAAAACAGAAAAAAAACAGAAAAAAAGAAAATAACAGGGGAAAAACAAAAAAAAAACACATTTAATGTCATTCTGTTTCATTTAATGTCATTCTGTTTCATTTAATGTCATTCTGTTAAATTTAATGTCATTCTGTTTCATTTAATGTCATTCTGTTACATTTAATGTCATTTTGTTACATTTAATGTCATTCTGTTTCATTTAATGTCATTCTGTTACATTTAATGTCATTCTGTTACATTTAATGTCATTCTGTTTCATTTAATGTCATTCTGTTTCATTTAATGTCATTCTGTTACATTTAATGTCATTCTGTTACATTTAATGTCATTCTGTTTCATTTAATGTCATTCTGTTACATTTAATGTCATTCTGTTTCTTTTTAATGTCATTCTGTTTCATTTCATGTCATTCTGTTTCATTTAATGTCATTCTGTTAAATTTAATGTCATTCTGTTACTTTTAATGCCATTCTGTTACATTTAATGTCATTCTGTTACATTTAATGTCATTCTGTTACATTTAATGTCATTCTGTTTCATTTAATGTCATTCTGTTACTTTTAATGTCATTCTGTTTCATTTAATGTCATTCTGTTTCATTTAATGTCATTCTGTTTCATTTAATGTCATTCTGTTATATTTAATGTCATTCTGTTACATTTAATGTCATTCTGTTTCATTTAATGTCATTCTGTTACATTTAATGTCATTCTGTTACATTTAATGTCATTCTGTTACATTTAATGTAATTCTGCTTCATTATGATTAAAAATTGTCCATACACTGTTGAAGGGTTTCAGGAAAGTTGTTTATAACTCGGCAGGCCATTTTATGTGGAATGGCACTAATTTCTTGACGAATTACATCTTTAAGTTGTTCTATAGATCGAGGGCGATTAATGTATACATTTGACTTGAGGTATCCAAAGAGAAAAAAAAAATCGCACGGATTTAAATCAGGTGAACGGACAGGCCAATCGATGTCACCACGCAATGAGATGAAATGACCAAAGAACATCTCCCTAAAAATCCCCATTGCACGTCGAGAAATATGGGTTGTTTTTCCATCCCGTTGAAACCAAACATTGTCCATATCGTTGAGCATATTCAATTTTGGTCTGAGAAAAGTTTCTAGCATCTCACAATATCTATCAAAGTTCACAGTCACTGTAACGTTGTCTTCTTTGAAGAAGTACGGATCCATATACCGAATCCTGTCACAGCACATCTTACAGTCACCCGAGGACGATGCAAAGGGCGTTCATGCAACTCACGAGGGTTGTTTTCGGCGCAGTATCTGAAGTTTTGCTAATCCACTGCGCCACACAGGGGAAAATGCGCTTCGTCACTACCCAACACAACTGCTGCATGAGAGACATGTTGATGAATTCCCTAACATAATGCTCTGCGAGTTTCAGTGCCTCTTTCGCTGAGTTCTTGTGCCAACATCATTTTGTATGGATGTATTCGAAGATCAATGCGAAGAATACTCCGCAAAATTCCATCGGAACGCCTGAGAGCACGTTTAAATGTCGAACGGCGTAAAAACAGTTGAACTGAAGCTCTTAGTGCTGCCACATTTTCTGGAGTTCTGGCGGTTGATTTTTGTTTTCATGCAGATCTAGTAGCTCTGAAGTTGTTAACCCATAACAAGAT
>NC_136525.1:14003566-14011066 GCF_053919585.1 Euprymna scolopes | reverse complement strand
AAACAATAAATGTTAAGGGGTCACAATAGGGGTCAAAGTTAAAAAAATTGACCTCTGCGGTCTCTACCAAATTACTCAGACAATTTCTGGCCTAAACATTTGAAATTTGACATAAAGGGTATTCAGAGATAGGGCAAACTTTTTAATCGGTTTAGGTAGAAAATTTTTAGTTACCAATATATAAATGTATGTTTGCATGTCTGCCTAAAACTTTTGACAGAGGCGACGGATTTTTGCAAGATCAGTAGCGTTTAAAAGTTCGACCTTTCAGACGACAAATATCGAAAAATTGGCTAAAAATATTAATATCTTCACCTTCAACTTGGAACTTTTCTACAGGGGAGGGGGTCGCTTTTTTCGCCGATATTTTTTAAAGACATACTTTTCTTTCGATTGCCTAGCCTTAATTAAAAAAAAAAATGTGACTTCCGGTTTGGCGGTGGTCGTAACAGCATAGACATTAGGTTTTTCCCGTTCTTTTCCTCCTTTGCGATACGGGTTCGAGCCTGCCTTCCTACTACCACTTTTTTTTTTTTTTTTTTTTTGCTCAACAGACACATCCAAACACCCGGGCAACGCCGGGCTGAAATGCTAGTATATAGAGTGACCAAAAAAAAACGTGATATCTCCATTATTTATTCACCGATTGACCTTATTTTATAGGACATGGCAGAATCAACGAACGTGAGTACACCAAGACCCCAGTGGGAGCTGGAACAAAGAATACACGGTGTTAAATTTCGTTCGGACAGAACACTAAGAAACGGGGCCCTCATTAGAGCTGGGCCCGTTTTTTTGGGTCACCCGTGCGTTTATACGTGACGACATGAATAAGTTGATGGAGAATCTTGAGACGTACATTAGTAATCGTCATCAACTTTGGTCCGTAGTTAAGGGGTTCCTGTCCTTTTGTGATTTTTTTCCGTTTTTGCAAACATTTATCTATCGGTGATCAGTTTGCTAGGCAAAATGCTTCCAAAGATAATAGTAAACACCTTGCTCTTCTGGTTCGCAGAAGATATGGGTGTGAACCCACTAATGGAAGCAAACATATTTTCAATTTTTCAAAAACTGTCCTTACAGAAATTGAATATAGAGTTTTGTCTAGGGGCTTAGATTTTTGTATTCCCCCCACGAGTTTAAATAAAGAGAGAACACTTTCTGCCTTTGAAGTTTTGTTCTCTCAACTTAGACATAATGTGCCTAATTCCCCAGAAAAAATTGTTGGGATGAAATCCAATTTAGTTGCCTTAGCTCACCGATATAGTAACATTCCTGTCGATCATAGCGACTTTGTCTGGAACATAACGCAATTTAAGACGATGAAAGCGTTAAAATCTATACCGATATTTATATGTGTAAACCAGACAAAGGTGCAGGAGTGGTGATTTTAGATAAATCGGACTACGTTGAGAAAATGGCAGTTATTCTCAATGATAGTTCGAAATTCCGTAAACTCGGCTCTGTCGAGTTGACGGATAATACTTGCAAGAACGAGGCTAAAATGCAGAGACGTTTACTTGCATTATTTAAAAAGAAGGTGTTTTGCAAGGATGTCTATGACAGGATCAGGCCCTCTGGGTCACAACGTCCCAGAATGTATGGTCTCCCCAAAATCCACAAGCAAGGTGTTCCACTGAGACCTATTTTATCAATGGTTGGTTCAGCACAACATTCTTTGGCTCAGTGGCTTGTGGAAATTCTGCAACCTGTGCGTGAGCTATACACCACGCATTGTATCCCAGATTCCTTTCGGTTCGTTGATTGTGTACGTGGGTTGGATTCTAATGCAGAGACGTCTTTCATGTGCTCATTTGATGTCTCTAGTCTTTTCACCAACATACCGTTGGATGAGACTATACGCATATGTGCCGACGCTTTATATGATGGTCGCCTGACTGCTCCACGGTTTTCTAAAGAGATTCTTATTGAACTCATTTTAATGTGTACGAAATCCGTGGAATTTAGTTTTTGTGATATTATGTACTGTCAGGTTGACGGGGTTTCAATGGGGAGTCCGTTGGCCCCAACTTTAGCGGATATTTTCGTCGGGTACTATGAATCCGTTATGTTTAATTCTACATCTAAACCCACTGCATATTTCAGATATGTTGACGACACTTTTGCTATTTTTCCTTCGCAAAGTGATGCGTCGATATTTTTTAATAGGTTGAATTCTTTACATGGGGCTCTTAAGTTCACTATGGAAAGTGAGAAGGACAATTCGCTTCCTTTCTTGGATGTTCTTGTCGAACGCTCAAGGGGGGGGCTTTCTCACTACAATTTATAGGAAGCCGACATTTACTGGCCTATATGTGAACTGGTTGTCTTTTGTACCTAAATCACGTAAGGTCGGCTTAATTAATACTTTGGTACATAGAGCCCTCATGATTTGTTCGCCTAACAGATTAGATGTCGAACTCGATAAGATCAGGGAAATATTCATCAATAATGGTCATCCTGTTGACCTTATGGATGATTGTATTTTCAAAAAGGTTGCGGATTTTAAATCCCCTAAAAAGTTTGGACCCTTGAAATGCCCGGTTTATTTGAAATTACCGTGGATAAGGGAGGGGAGTAATATAATTTCAAAACAGATTCGAAGAAGTATTTACGATTGCTTCAATTCGGTGACCTTGCGTGTGGTATATACTACGAGACCTGCTTTTCCGTCTTTCCGCAAGGATAGTTTGCCTTACATCCAAAATAGTAATATTGTATATCAGTTTAAATGCCAGTACGATGCTGGTTATGTTGGGCGAACATCCTTGCCCCTTTTGACTCGTATAAACCAGCATGTTCCATCGAAGATCAGACAAGGGAGGATGGGGTTCGGAGGTCTCTCTCCTTCTGCAGCCTTGGACTCTGCTATTGGCCAGCATTTGGTTGACAACCCGTGCTGTGCCGATAGATATAAAATAGATTGGTGCGAGGTGCTACATAGAGCGGACTCCCAAAAAAAAAACATTTAAAGATTTTGGAGGCCGTCTCTATGGCGGTGCGTCAACCTTCTTTGTGCGGGCAAAAGGAAACTTCAAACGCATTGTTTCTCTTTGGGAAACTTTGAATTTTTTCTCCCGCTTTTTTTTTTTTTTTTTTTTCTCCCTCGTTGTGGCAACATTTTTAATCGTTTTTTAAACGTAAATAAATTTAATTAATGCCCCCGTACGTTGGCACATTAAATAAGTTCCCCAATAGAACTCTTTATTTTCATCACAATACTATTTAGATTGCTATCGATTTACTCCTGAAGAGATGATAGCCGAAAGAGCTCTCGAGAAACTTCCGCCTACTATTTTATTTAAAACCATATATATATATATATATATATATATATATATATATATATATATATATATATATATATATATATCGGTTGTATCGATTGGTTTCCTGGATGTAAATCCAACGAAATTCGCGTGATTATTAAAGAGTGTTCAATGCACAGGACAGAGCTGGTATATAGTATGTCTATTATACAAACATTATTACTTACATATATGCATACCTGTTTCAGTGGAGTCCCAGTTCAGAATTGATATTGAAACGGGTGTCAGGACCACATTGGTTTTTATAAGATATTTGGGTGCGGTCTGCGTTCAGGGGAAGGAGGGTAGTCTATGTCTTATGAATAACCAATGTAGTCTTGACACCCGTTTCAATATCGATTCTTTTTTGGTCTGATGAAGTGTTGTCCCTTAATTGGGCTTCCACTGAAACATGCATGCACATATGTAACCAAATAATGTTTGTATAACAAACAGACTATATATATATATATATATATATATATATATATATATATATATATATATATATATGTATATATGTATATTAAGTAAAGTGATTTTCAATTTAAAAATTAAAAAAAATTAAAAATTACTTAATATTGAATTAGCTCTAGGACGTTTAACTATCGAGCTTATTATATATCTAAATTACAACGAGCATTTCCTGTATTTTAATTAAACTAGTAATTTCACTGTTACATTAAAATACACTTAGCTCTTTAGACTATTATTCTAATCTCCTTTAAATTTATATATATATATATATATATATATATATATATATATATAGTTTACAGAAAGTGTAGATGAGACAAGTCATCGGTACCGTCGGTTTCAAAGCCAATTTGAAACCGACGGTACCGATGTCTTGTCTCATCTAAACTTTCTGTAAATAAAATATAAATAATACGCTCTTATTTTCGGATTTCCCTTAAAATTGAGCACTCTGTTGGATTTCTTTTTCCTAAAAAAAAAACAAAACAAAACAAAATAAACCTAATTATATATATATATATATATATATATATATATATATATATATATATATATATATATATATATATATATATATATATGTATATGTATATATGTGTATATATATATATATATAACTACTTCGTTTACTCACATAAAATTAATATACGAAAGTATAAATTTATGCGTAAACTTTAAGTATTTACTTAAAAAGTGCTCAATACGTAGGTAGAGCTAGTTAGTTGGGCATAAGCCTGAAGAATCCTAGAGTGGATGAAACGCGGAATATTCAGTGTAGCTTAATCGCCATATATATTTTATAACTAACTAACTATATATATATATATATATATATATATATATATATATATATATATATATATATATATATATATATATATATATATATATATATATATATATATATATATATATATATATATATATATATATAAAGAGAAAGAGATACAGATCTGAAGAGAGAAATCCTATAGGTGTTGGAATATATAGTCAGAGAGAAAAAAAGAGAGAGAGAGAGAGAGAGAGAGAGAGAGCGGGGGGGGGGGAAAGAGAGGTGGCGAGGCATTCAGTGAGAGTAAGTCCATGTTCGACTTCACTTCTACGGCTCGGGCGCGCGTGGGTGTCGTAGTCGGCGCGTAGGCGTCCTGGTCCGCCATTATTATCACCTGAGCGATTTGTCCTCCTACGCATGCGTCAACTCTTCGAATTTCGTTCGTTCATTCGTCTCTTTCCTTCACGGCAACGACCACGACGAGACAGAGACGACGTTCTCAATTTTTTACTTTTTTGTTTTCATTTCGCTTCGCCTCGAAAGATCCTTTCACGACATTTTCCCTTAATTAGATTTCATTGGCTCAACATCACCTCCTACTCCCTCTCCTCTTCTCCTCGTTCTCTTCTTCTCTCCCTTTCTTCCTCCCCTCCCTCTTCTTTCCCCACGATTCATTCTCTTTCCCCATTTCATCTAATAAGGCCTTGCGCAAACTCTGCACACCGAACACTACCTAATAATTATCAATAAACAGCTGCTTCGCTATAACACCACTCCTCGGTGAGGCTAGAGTTTCTTTTTGGTTTTATTTATTTTTCAACGCTCAGATACGAAACCCGACCGCTTGGTCAGAAGACTGTGATTAGGAGAGATCATAGTATCTTATTACGTCATTACGCTCGCCACCCACGGAAAGTGAAGTAATTTAATTTACTACAAGCAGTGGAAGATGTTTTTAAAAACAAAATCAAATAAAAAAGATAATTTAAGGAATCGGTTTTGGCATCGGAAAATAGGCTAAACTTTTTCCGATTCCGATATCCGAAAAAGCTCCGATTTTTCCGATTCCCGATTCCGATAATGGTCCCAACACTAATACATACATACATACATACATACATACATACATTTAAACAGACAGGAGAGATTTATATAATAGATTATTTGTCGGAAATGTGTCATTACAACATCCACGGAAAAAAGAGTCGTTCTCTACATGTTCAATTTCTTTTTACTTGGAGTTACCACTTATCCAGGCCCGAAGGCGACTCGAGGATAAAAGTTATATATGAGTGGTAGTAAAGTAATCATTAATGTTGTAAATTGGGTAGAATTTGATTATTTATGGGGACGGCTGAACAAGAATTTGTTCACATTGGATTTGAAGGCGACTATGTTGTATTCAACCGGGAAACAATACAGTGGAACAGTGCTCCACAAGCGGGCAGTTCTGGGAAAGAGTCTTTGTTCATGGAATATGCGTCTAGACTTATGGAAGAGGGTTCTGGATATGACCTAAAACTACATCCGATGGTGAGGCGCCAGCTTGTGGGCTTTGGGGAGCGTGGAGCCACCCTTTAATTACTATTGCTCCCAGGTCCACTCTGATCCGGAGTAATAGGTAGTACCTATTAGGGTCCCAACTATGAGTTGAATAGAAACCGACTTAAAAAACAAACAAACAAATCTATTCTAGTAAAAAACGTTTCTTCAAAATAAATGGATTTGGCATTAAATAACCTGAAAAGGGTTGATATGTCGTAAAACATAAACAACCAACCAACCAATTATGGAAGAGATAGAGTGGGGGGAATGGTCTATAGTGGTTGTGGCTTATCAATTTTTTTTGTGAAAGTTTGGCAAGAGGGGATAAATTAGAGTTCAGTCGAGCATTTTCCAGGAAAATAAGGATAAAGCAAAGATGGGCTCGCAAGGTCTCTTCTGTGGGAAAGAGGTTGAAAGGAAGAGAACATAATCGCAAATTGTGATTGATGTACAGGGATTTGTATGATAATTAAAACATGTTAAAAACACTTTGAAAAAGAGTTAAAAAAATATTTAATTTTAAAAAGGAAGCACAAAATAAGTGGATGGTTCTTAATCCGCGGAGTTTCGAAGAAATACTTTCCTTCTCATCAGAGAGTAGGATTTAGCAAAATGCAGGATAGGATTTTGCTTGCAAAAGTATTTAATGAAACTACAAATAAGTCATAGATCTTACTTGGTAACAACCTCTCTCCCACAGAAGAGACGTTGCGAGCCTATCCTTGTTTTATCGTTATTTCCATGGCAGATGCTCGTCTGAATTCCAATCTCTGGTCCCCCCTCGCCAGTCTTTCACGAAAAACACCCGTCTAGCTGAATCCACTGTGAAAAATTTCCCCCACTCTATATCTGTGCCTAAATCAAAACGCGGATTCCATGAACAAAGCTTCTTTCTTAGAAGTGCACACCTGTGGAACTCTGTTCCGTCTGCCTGCTTCCCACCGGACTTCAACTTGGATGTCTTCAAGTCCAATGTTAACAAATTCCTAATGAACCGCCCCCTTAAGTAAACACTTCATCAAATCTCCACACTAACTTAATGTACTTACAATAACCCTTATCCCTGAGTGGCTTCCGGGCCTTGATAAGTGGTGATCACTGTGTAAAAAAAAAAAAGAAAAAAGGCGAAGAAAAAGATGATTTCACGTGAATGGATAGTCTGGTGAAAGGTAAAATATCCAATAAGAGTAAAATCCAGAATCCCAAAAAGTTGGTTAAATTTCCATTTCTACAAGTAAAATCCAAGGGAATCGCGTAATTGGAAGATGGTCCAAAGTAATCCAAAAGGCAGAAATCCGTGAAATAATTCTCAAATGGATACAAGGAAAAGGGAATGAGTTTAAATAATATTATTAAAAGGAAGATAAGATGTGTGTGGAAAAAGAATTTAAAACGACT
>NC_136525.1:13978566-13998566 GCF_053919585.1 Euprymna scolopes | reverse complement strand
ATGGACTCTGATTTATTAAAGTACTAGCGGGGGTACTCGTTGGAGATGTGTGTGGTGTTAAATAAAAAAGAAACCGGGGGGGGGGGGTAAAAGTTGGTAGGATCGAACCCGAAGCCCTGAGGCGAAGTTTGAAAATAAAATCAGCCAGCCAGAATGAGTTACTGAAAGATGTTTGAATTTATTTAAGTAAGAACCAAATTGACAGGTGCGTGCACGGAAGTCGTCGAGCGTTACGACAACGACGACGACGACGACGACGACGACTACGGAAGCTATTCAGTAAATGAGGTCAATGACCAGGTTTGTTTTTATAAGCGAAGTAAAGAAAGAAAACATAAAAACGAACGTTAAAACTTTAGCGAGGGGGGGGTAATTAAAACATTGAAAAAAAAACACAAAAAAACTAATGTAAGGCAAACCAACGAAGAAAACCAAACACCGAACACTTGAAAAAAGGCTTAAATAAGCCTGTTTCGATATTAAAATTTAAAAAATCGGTGGGTACCCGGGTGTTTTTAGGTGTGTGGTCGGGGGGGAAGGGGATAATCGAAGTGAAAAAAACAAACAGTTCAATATTTAAATTTAAAAAATCGAAAAAAAAAGACATCTTACACCACGATTCGAACTCAAAAAGTTTAGATAATGAACCAACGCGCTACCCAACTGAGCTAACGCGACGTTCATGAAACTTAGTCAGTTTTTCAACTATTTAAAGTAAATCAGGTCATGACGTCATCTGACGCATGCGTAGAACCGGCCGTCGTCACGAGAGGACCGTTTTTGTTGACCCCCCTGTCGAAAATTATCGATTTCGGGGTGTAAAAATGAACGTTTTTGGCCAATTTTTCGATATTTTTCGAGCCAAGGATGGAGCTTTAATATGATATCGAGTTTGTGAATTTTCGTTGTGTCTGTCGAAAGTTTTTAGCAGGCACACAAACATACACACATACACACACATACATACTTACATAATACATTTTCGCTTTTATATATATAGATAATAGGTTATGACAAGGAAGAGTTGTAAAGAGATAGCTTCGAATTCGGGGGTATCAAAACCAAAGCAAAATATGATGAAAGTAAAAATAAAATAGATAAACCCCATAATTTATTATGCCATACCTGTTCACACTGAAACACTTATCACAATATTCTGTGGATGTATATTAAAAAACCTTGTTAAACTCTGTGATATATTTCCATTCTATGGAGGTCAGGTGCGAACGAACACCCCATAATTTTATTATACCATATTTCTTCGAACTGAAACATAATTATCAAAATATACTTACGCAGATAGATATGAAAAGTCTTTATTAAAGTTGTGCCTATTTCCAATCTATGGAGGCCAGGCGCGAACGCAGACCACACAATTTTATTATACCATCCCTATTCAAGTTAAAACATACTTATCAAAGTATTATTATGTACATCTATATCAAAAACACTTGTAAATGTTTTTTTTATTTTTAAATTTTTTATTTCCATACTTTGTGGACCAGGCGCGAACGCAGACCCCACAATTTTTATGAACCACCGTTCTGCAGGATCAAACATACCCATTCCTGTGTCTCGATACATCTATCATTATATGAAATCAGTTTTTTAAAATAGTCAACCATATAGGAGCCGATTCGTGACCACACACACACACACACACACACACACACACACATATATATATATATATATATATATATATATATATATATATATATATATATATGTATGTATGTATATATATAATATAAAGCTGGATGTGTGTGTGTGTACAATGTAGAAAACATATCAATCACATAGTCCATATTCAATCCCAAGGTCTCTTTTTTTTAACTAATGGCAAAGCAAAAAGAAAACCGCACTTGCTATATTTTATAACTAGTAGGGAGATCCGACGTTGCCCGGGATTGAATGATGATCAACGAATGTTTCACGCTCCCGTATTTTTTATTGTCATCGAAATCCATGAAATCGCCCATTTTTCAATCAAATCGGTTGAAGGCCTGCTCTAATTCGGGACACATAACGGTGCACTGGGATGAAGCTTCACATACCTCCCCACAGTGATTTACGCCATAATACATTGCAGTCTACATTGCACTGTTGAGAATTATGTTTTAATCAAGTATCATGCATCCATTGTGCTCTAAACAGTAACATAACAACATTCATTTTGAACGCGCCTCTGTTACATAAAAGAACCTACCATTGACTTTTTTTTATGTCGGGCCTGTAGGCTTGTGTAGGAAATACAACTTCTCAAATGCACTTGTGATGCTAGGCTGCACAAAGTGTAAACTTTCGTTAAAATTGTCTGTTCCTTTGTTCATCGAATCATTTCGATTTTTTATTATCGATTATCGATACTTATCGAAGACATTCAGGCACAAAACCTTTCTAAGCAAGGAAGAAAGGCATATAAAATATCTTCGTGTTAAATTTTATAAAAATCGGCCCAGTCATTTCAGAGTCCATAGGAAACTAACTCTTTCTCTCATACACACCTGTACACACACAGACGACGTTCCTTTTATAAATAGCAGAGAGGCACTTCTGCATAAGGCGACTGAGGCCAGTTATCGACCCCTGTTCTTTGAATGAGACATGCCCTCCACCGGCTGTTCTGTGAACCTAAGATAAAACAAGTGTCTCCGAGAAGGCAAAAAATATATAAAAACGAAATAAATAACAAAAACATATAAGGAAGCGAAACATTTATTGTATGAAAAATATAATTTTAATGTTTTAATATTGCTTTTAAACTAATAATTTATTAGTGAAAATAAAATAAATGTTAAACACATGAAACATTTATAGATTTTTTAAAGAATTATTTGTTTTTTTTTTCCTGTACGATTGTATAAAAATGTAGAGACATACAATATTTTTTCTTGTTTTCTTTTCGCAATAAAATTGTATAAAAATATAATTGTATAAAAATATATCAAAATATAACTGTATAAAAATATATCAAAATAAAATTGTAGAAAAATATAACAAAATATAATTGTATAAAAATATATCAAAATAAAATTGTAGAAAAATATAACAAAATATAATTGTATAAAAATATATCAAAATATAATTGCATAAAAATATATCAAAATAAAATTGTATAAAATATATAAAAATATAATTGTATAAAATATATCAAAATAAAATTGTATAAACATATATAAAAATAAAATTGTATAAAAGTATATCAAAATAAAATTGTATAAAAATAAATCTAAATAACATTGTATAAAAATATATCAAAATAAAATTGTCTAAAATATATAAAAATATAATTGTATAAAATATATCAAAATAAAATTGTATGAAAATATATAAAAATAAGATTGTATAAAAATATATCAAAATAAAATTGTATAAAAATAAATCTAAATAAAATTGTATAAAAATATATCGAAATATAATTGTATAAAAATGTATCTAAATAACATTGTATAAAAATATATCAAAATATAATTATATAAAAATATATCAAAATATAATTGTATGAAAATATATCAAAATAAAATTGTATACAAATATACAAAAATATAATTGTATGAAAATATATCAAAATAAAACTATATAAAAATTTATAAAAATATAATTGTATGAAAATATATCAAAATAAAATTGTATGAAATATATCGAAATAACATTGTATAAAAATATATGAAAATATAATTGTATAAAAATATATGAATATATAATTGTATAAAAATATATGAACATATAATTGTATAAAAATATTAAAAAAATATAATTGTATAAAAATATAACAAAATATAACTACATAAAAATATATCCAAATAAAATTATATAAAATATATAAAAATATAATTGTATAAAAATATATCAAAATAAAATTATATAAAAATATATCAAAATAAAATTGTATAAAAATATATCAAAATAAAATTGTATAATAATATATCAAAATAAAATTGTATAAAAATATATCAAAATAAAATTACATAAAAATATATCAAAATAAAATTGTATAAAAATTTAGAAAAATATAATTGTATAAAAATATATCAAAATTAAATTATATAAAAATATATCAAAATAAAATTGTATAAAATATATAAAAATATAATTGTATAAAATATATCAAAATAAAATTGTATAAACATATATAAAAATAAAATTGTATAAAAGTATATCAAAATATAATTGTATAAAAATGTATCTAAATAAAATTGTATAAAAATATATCAAAATATAATTATATAAAAATGTATCTAAATAAAATTGTATAAAAATATATCAAAATATAATTATATAAAAATATGCCAAAATATAATTGTATGAAAATATATCAAAATAAAATTGTATACAAATATACCACAATATAATTGTATAAAAGTATATCAAAATAAAACTATATAACAATTTATAAAAATTAAATTGTATGAAAATATATCAAAATAAAATTGTATAAAATATATCGAAATAACATTGTATAAAAATATATGAAAATATAATTGTATAAAAATATATGAATATATAATTGTATAAAAGTATATTAACATAGAATTGTATAAAAATATATAAAAATATAATTGTATAAAAATATAACAAAATATAACTACATAAAAATATATCCAAATAAAATTGTATAAAATATATAAAAATATAATTGTATAAAAATATATCAAAATAAAATTATATAAAAATATATCAAAATAAAATTGTATAAAAATATATCAAAATAAAATTGTATAAAAATATATCAAAATAAAATTGTATAATAATATATCAAAATAAAATTGTATAAAAATATATCAAAATAAAATTACATAAAAATATATCAAAATAAAATTGTATAAAAATTTAGCAAAATATAATTGTATAAAAATATATCAAAATTAAATTATATAAAAATATATCAAAATAAAATTGTATAAAAATATATAAAAATATAATTGTATAAAATATATCAAAATAAAATTGTATAAACATATATAAAAATAAAATTGTATAAAAGTATATCAAAATATAATTGTATAAAAATGTATCTAAATAAAATTGTATAAAAATATATCAAAATATAATTATATAAAAATGTATCTAAATAAAATTGTATAAAAATATATCAAAATATAATTATATAAAAATATGCCAAAATATAATTGTATGAAAATATATAAAAATAAAATTGTATACAAATATACCACAATATAATTGTATAAAAATATATCAAAATAAAACTATATAACAATTTATAAAAATATAATTGTATGAAAATATATCAAAATAAAATTGTATAAAATATATCGAAATAACATTGTATAAAAATATATGAAAATATAATTGTATAAAAATATATTAATATATAATTGTATAAAAGTATATGAACATATAATTGTATAAAAATATATAAAAATATAATTGTATAAAAATATAACAAAATATAACTACATAAAAATATATCCAAATAAAATTGTATAAAATATATAAAAATATAATTGTATAAAAATATATCAAAATAGAATTATATAAAAATATATCACAATAAAATTGTATAAAAATATATCAAAATAAAATTGTATAAACATATATAAAAATAAAATTGTATAAAAATATATCAAAATAAAATTGCATAAAAATATATCAAAATATAATTGTATAAAAATTTAGCAAAATATAATTGTATAAAAATATATAAAAATATAATTGTATAAAATATATCGAAATAAAATTGTATAAAAATATATAAAAAAAATTATATAAAAATATATAAGAATAAACTTGTATGAAAATATATCAAAATAAAATTGTATAAAAATATATCAAAATAAAATTGTATAAAAATATATCAAAATAAGATTGTATAAAAGTATATCAAAATAAAATTGTATAAAAATATATCAAAATAACATTGTATGAAATATATCAAAATAAAATTGTATACAAATATATCAAAATAAAATTGTATAAAAATATATTAAAATAACATTGTATAAAATATATCAAGATAACATTGTATAAAATATATGAAAATATAATTGTATATATAGCAAAATATAATTGTATAAAATATATCAAAATGTAATTGTATAAAAATATAAAAAACATAATTGTATAAAAATATATCAAAATAAAATTGTATAAAATATATCAAAATAACATTGTATGAAAATATATCAAAATATAATTGTATAAAAATATATCAAAATAAAATTGTATAAAAATATATAAAAATATAATTGTATAAAATATCACAAAATATAATTATATAAAATATATCAAAATAAAAATGTATAAAATATATCAAAATAAAATTGTATAAAAATATATCAAAATAATATTATATAAAAATATATCAAAATAAATTGTATAAAAATATATCAAAATATAATTGTATTAAATATATCAAAATACAATTATATAAAATATATCAAAATAAAATTGTATAAAAATATATAAAAAAATTAGATAAGAATATATCAAAATAAACTTGTATAAAAATATATCAAAATATAATTGTATAACAATATATCAAAATAAAATTGTATAAAAATATATCAAAATAAAATTATATAAAAATATAACAAAACAAAATTGTATAAAATATATCAAAATAAAATTGTATAAAAGTATATCAAAATAAAATTGTATAAAATATATCAAAATATAATTGTATAAAATATATCAAAATAAAATTGTATAAAATATATCAAAATATAATTATATAAATATTTATCAAAATAAAATTGTATAAAAATATATCAAAATAAAACTGTATTAAAATATATGAAAATATAATTGTATAAAAATATATAAAAATATAATTGTATAAAAATATATGAAAATATAACTGTATAAAAATATATCAAAATATAATTGTATAAAAATATAACAAAATATAATTATATAAAAATATATCAAAATATAATTGTATAAAAATATATCAAAATAAAATTTCATAAAAATATATCAAAATATAATTGTATAAAAATATATCAAAATAAAAATGTATAAAAATATATGAAAATATAATTGTATAAAATATAACAAAAGATAATTGTATAAAATATATAAAAATAAAATTGTATAAAAATATATCAAAATATAATTGTATGAAAATATACCAAAATATAATTGTATAAAAATATATCAAAATATAATTGTATAAAAATGTATCAAAATATAATTGTATAAAAATATATCAAAATAAAATTGTATAAAAATATATCAAAATATAATTGTATAAAAATATATCAAAATAAAATTGTATAAAAGTATATCAAAATAAAATTGTATAAAAATATATCAAATATAATTGTATGAAAATATATCAAAATATAATTGTATGAAAATATATCAAAATAAAATTGCGTAAAATATAACAAAATATAATTGTAGAAAAATATATCAAAATAAAATTGTATAAAAATATATAAAAATAGCATTTTATAAAATATATCAAAATAAAATTGTAAAAGAATATATAAAAAATGTATAAAAATATATAAAAATAAAATTGTATAAAATATATCAAAATAAAATTGTATAAAAATATATCCAAATAACATTGTGTAAAAATATATCAAAATAAAATTGTATAAAAATATATAAAAAAATGTATAAAAATATATCAAAATATAATTGTATATAAATATATAAAAATAAAATTGTATAAAAATATATCATAATAAAATTATATAAAAATATATCATAATAAAATTATATAAAAATATATCAAAATATAATTGTATAAAAATATATAAAATGAAATGGTATAAAAATATATCAAAATAAAATTATATAAAAATATATCAAAATAAAATTGTATAAAATATATCAAAATAAAATTGTATAAAAATATAATAACATATAATTTAAAAAAATGAAACATTTAGAGAATTATTGTTTTTTACACAAAGATTTTTTCACAGTAAGTTTGCATAAACATACATCACAATATAATTTTTTATAATCAATAGAATAAAATATAATTTTACTCAATAATTTTGTCAATAGAGCAAAATATTATTTTAATATAGAAGTTTTTATTTATGTATTTATAAAAGTTTTTTAATAATATTGTTTTTTTTCATAAGGGATACGATTTATCAACCGCTGTTGACTGACACACGCCTTCTATCTGTCGTTCTTTAACCAACCTTAATAGTGATATAATGATAACGATATCATGATCTGCGCATGTAAGCTTAAGTGACCGACTTTTTACTTTTTTTACCCATTCTTTGACCCATTAAAAACTATTTTAACCCATGAAAGATCGATCCATAAAATGTCTAATCATTTGAGATCCCTAGTGCCAACTCGGTTACTTTTAATTTCGGAAGAGATAGTGCTTGAAAGTAAGGAGACATACATACAAACAGACAAACATAAAACCTTTTATACATTAGATTACAAACAGTAAAGCAATGAAAACTACGTCAATCCAAAAGTGTACATACCTAGTTACTGTACAAATATCGCCTAAGAAACGAATATAAACTATATTACTTGTATTGATCGGACTATTGTTCTCATCTTGAGTGTTATTTGTACAATGTTTCGGTCAGATTGTCCCTCGACCGTCCTCAGGCATGTTGGTGGCTGTTTGGAAAAAGAAAAGAGAAAATACACACATTCGCCATGTGGCACTGTCATGCAGAAGTGCCTAGTAGAGATATAGTTCGTTATTCTTTCACACATACGTTTGAAATAGCATTGTGATCACTGAACTGTACGTTTGAAATAGTGCTGCCATCGTTATACGCGTAGATCGATTTGGCGCATCTTAAAAATTCTCCGTTTTCTGTTTGAGGCGCACCATCAAAGCGATCGGATGGCATTTCCAACTGAACCCTTGAAAGCTATTAAAGAGCTTCAATCGTTGTTAACTGTTAAATGGAGCAAACGACAATGGACGACATTCTGTCCACTAGCTTTCATAATTTTTGTTAAGAATTCTGGCAATTCATTCTCCTCTCGTAGTACATGGACATCCACCCACACACACACACATACGAACACATACACACACACATACGCACGCACACGCACGAGCGCGCACACACACACGCACACACACACGCACACGCATACACACAAAGCGAGGCTTGCTGTTTCTTTGTAAATAAAACAAGCAGTTGAACACTGTAAAAGCGGTGGGAGAGTGTTTATTTAAATGGACAATTGTTGAGGTCATTTGCGAGCAATGGTCCGGTGGGCCGATGGATAAAACTGTCGACTATCAATGCGATGGTTGTGAGTTCAATCCCCAGCCTATGGAAAGGTGCTAGTTTAGCCGCACTGATGATTTGTAATATAACGAAACAGTACTGTATGTGGATGACTATACACACACACACACACACACACACACATATATATATATATATATATAGTCATCCGCATACAGTACTGAACTATATATATATATATATATATATATATATATATATATATATATATATATATATATATATATATCTGGCGATTAAGCTTACTAAATTACTAACTAGCTCTACCTACGTATTGAGCACTTTTGAAGTAAATACTTAAAGTTTACGCATAAATCTATACTTTCGTATATTAATTTTATGTGAGTAAATGAAGTAGTTATATATATATATATATATATATATATATATATATATATATATAAACATAAACAGGACTGTATGTCGATGACTACGAATATATTTTAAGCCCCCCTCTCTGGGTAGAGCACTGTCGTAAATAATCTCACCCGCTACTTAATTGGCTGAAAATGCGAAGCTCGTTGTTTGTTTGTTTACGAACAGGCGATTTGAGCACTATTAAAGTAGTGGCGGGTGTCTATTTAAATAGACATTCCGACTAGTTATTTACGGGCGTCGATTCCATGATCGAGTGGAAGAACTGCCGACTGTCAACACGACGGTTCTAGGTTCAATCCTGGGCTTGGGAGAGATGCTAATCTAGCGGCACTGATGAGTTGTGATACAACGAAACAGGACTGTATGTCGATGACTACAAATATATATATATATATATATATATATATATATATATATATATATATATATATAAGTTATGGAACCATTCCAATATTTTTCCAGATTCTAACACAATTACATATTTCGATTCGATTCTGTAAGAAATCTCTAAATATTTACTTATAGAGTTATTGTTTTTCCCGATTACTGCAGAAGCACATGTTAAATGTGCAGATATTTTCTTAAACTATAAAAATAATATAAAATAATATATAATATAATATAACGTAAAATATAGACACTGCGGGGGGGGGGGGGAGATGATCTATGGATTTTAGTTTTACTGTTAGTTTAAAATCAATAAATATTGATTATTTTATCATCACGACCAGGAGTCGAAGATTTAGCCGTACTTATGCACTTTTGTTACCGTGCTGAAAATAAAGTCATTATTTGAACGCCATTCTTTATATGGAGTTGAGAGGGTGTTTTGTAACTATTCTGTGCTTCCGCCTGACAATTTAATATAAAAAATAGATATCGTGAAATTTAACCTGAACCGCCCCCCCCCCCCAAAAAAAAAACTATTTAAAAATAGCTCGGTAATAAAAGTGGATAAGCACCGATTTTGCTTTAATCAAACAAAATAAAAAAGACAATCATAAGAACCACTTTTGACATTGAAAAATAGGTATAATTTTTTTTCCGATACCGGTACCGATTCCGATACCATCAGAAGTTCCGATTTTTCCGATTCCTCATTCTGATTCCCAACATAATTATTTTTAATGCCTACACACACTAGTGTTTCATCCTTTCGGGAATCATCAGTGCAGGGTGTCACAATTACCGCCGGTCGTGAGATTCGAACCTGGCAACAAAGCCATCTCTGTCCCCTTTAACAAAGAACAAACCCACACGGCCAACGTTAACTGCAAGAAATACAGTTGAAATTTAAACATTTATTTTTAAATGTCAAGACGGTGATAGTGATATAATGATAACGATATCATGATCTGCTCGTGTAAGCTTAAGTGACCGACTTTTAACTTCTTTTTACACATTTTTTGACCCCTTAAAAACTATTTTAACCCATGAGAGATCGGTCCATAAAAGTTCATTTGAGGCCCCTAGCGCCACTCCGTGATTTTTAGTTTCGGAACAGATAGAATTTGAAAATAAGGAGACAGACAGACAGATAACCTTTTATACATTAGATTACAAGGTATAAAGCAATAAAAACTGCGTCAACCCAAAAAGTTTACATACCTAGTTACTGTACCAATATCGCCTAAGAAACGAGTACAAACTATATTACTTGTAGTTTTGGTTTCGGTTTCGATTATAGCTGATGGCACTCCAATAATCTATTTTTTTTAATAAATAATTTATGATGAATTCTTCATAAGTTTTGGTTTCGGGTTCGATTATAGCTGAAGGAACTCAAGTATAGTAAAAAAATAAATAAATATATATATATATATATATATATATATATATATATATATATATATATATATATATATATATATATATATAGCTGTTGTTTTGTTTTGGTTTTAGCGATATGTTTTGAATGAATTCAATTATTTACGAAAGTGCATTTTTACCTAAATGCGAGTTGGGAATAATTTTCTCTTTTAAGCAATTTGGTACCCCCACATGGGGAGCGGTATATATATTATTTTTAAAATGTAATTATCCACTGACACGTGTTTCGTCGTCTACGACTCATCAGAGTGGCTGTATCTTCGATTTCGAATCCCGCTAGATACAGCCACTCTGATGAGTCGTAGACGACGAAACACGTGTCAGTGGATAATTACATTAAAAAAATAATATATATATATATATATATATATATTTCATAAGTTTTGGTTTTGGTTTCGATTCAAGCTGATGTACCCAAGTCATATGGATATATTTTTGATTTTTGAAATCGCAACTTTATAATATAGAAAAATCGATGAAATATTAACTCTATAATAGTATATACGAAATTTGTAAGAATTAAAATATCATATTTAAGCGTACTTTGCGACTGGGCTACACCAGACGTCCCTGCTAGCTTAGATAAATACTTTTAACAAAAAAGCTATCATAATATGAGAGCACCTTCATTTACGCTGAGAATCTGCAGAATGCCAACATCAATATATTACGTATGAATGAGTCCGTTGTGGAATTTGCACAGGCCCCGCTAGTTATTATGATTGTGTTTCGTAAGTCTAAATGGAATGTCACCTAAAATAGGTATTTTATAATGAAATATTTGTAAACAATGACGTTGGAATGTTATAAACTGATCAACTTAGGAATGTCAAGATAAATTTTACAGAGTATGTAAAAACATCAGGTGATGATTTTAATGCTGCGAGCATTGATGACTTTATGATAGGAAGAGAGATTTTGCGACACATACAGTTTCCAGCTAGAATTGGGTCGTCGAAAAAAAAAAGAGTTGAGGAACCGACAGTTCGTAATGTCTAGAGCTATGACAACAGCATATTCTCTTTATTGTTTTGACTCCCGAGTGTGTATCCGTTAATATCTTATATGCTGTTATATAGAGTGATATGGTTTTGGGTTGATTAACTGTGTCTAACTGTCGGATATACGCTCGAGAGTCAAAACGATGAAGAGAATATGCTGTTGTCATAGCCCTAGTAATGACTCGGAGAACCTGCGAGAGCGAGTGGTCCAACGCCTCTCAGGAACATAGCAGTGGGGAAACTCCGGGAATAAAGTTGCTGAAAAGACAACCCATGTCCTGTTCATACTCTCATCACTAGACGATCAAATATAACAACACACACACACACACACACACACACACACACACACACACACACACACACACACACACACACACACATATATATATATATATACATATATATATATTATTTCAACCATTTGGTGACAATATACAACAGCATGCATATATATATATATATATATATATATATATATATATTTATATAGTGTTATAATGGAATAATTCCAGGAGGAAATCCGGGTATAGTGTTATAATGTACGACAATTATGTAATTTCCGTGTTATATTTTTATATATATATATATATATATATATATATATATATGCTAGACGATTATTCGAGGTGTGTTCAATAAGTTTCCAGACTTTTTTTCGTATGGGCACTTTTCTTGATATTACACACATAAAACTCTAGTTCCCTTCGAAGTAATCTCCTCCAGCAGCCATGCACCTTTTCTACCGTTCTAACAACTTCTGGAAAGCCCCATGGAAACCCTTTTGTGTGAGCGTGCCAATTACCCTTGTCACAGCTTCTTTCATTTCCTTGTCTCATAACGACAGCCTCTATAGTTTTCCTTGAGCTTAGGGAATAACCAAAAGTCACACGAAGCAAGGTTTGGACTATAGGGACAAACTATGCGCAAATCTTTTGCATTTTCAGTTCCTCGTGAATAATTGTGTGTACAGTTCCCACACTGACATCAAACTGTGCACTTATTGTCTCTATAGACACATGCCTGTCCTTATACATGAAATTCTTTATTTGGCCAATCAAATATGGTGTTCTGATTTCCTTACCCCTCCCACACCTCTCATCATCTCTCAGTCTTCCTGTCTTCCCTGAATCTCTTATGCTTTTCAAAACTGATGCTCGATTCATGCAAGATGATTCAAAAGCAGTCTGAAGCACTCCATATGCATTTTTCCAAGTTTAAAACAGAATTTTATTCTAAAGTGTCCTCACGTCCAGATGGCATTTTTGAAATTCACCATCTGTGAAAATCTGGCTTTAGTAGGGTGTATTCCAATTCCTACTGTAGCAGTTCATTCGAACCTGAAGTCATAAAAATTGGTCAGTCATCTCATAAGATGTATAGCAATAACATACTGAGTTTTCAAGAGTTTACGACAATTTTAAATGACTGTACAAAAATAGTCGGGAAACTTATTTAAGACAACTCGTATGTACTCATAAGCGTATACAATCCACTATATTACATTTCACACTTCTTCAGGTGTATCTTGTCAGCAGTAACCCGTGGCGTAATGGATAAGCTGTCATATAAAAATCAGTTTTAAATAACAGTCTTCTAGAGGTTGAAGGTTCAATCTTCATTGCAGGCTATACTAAGAATACAATTGCGAATCACTTTTGCTTGTGGCTGACAGAACGAGAACAAACTACCCCCGTGGATTAAATAAAGGATTACGTTAGAAATTCCCTATCA
This sequence comes from Euprymna scolopes, assembly GCF_053919585.1. Taxonomy (NCBI): domain Eukaryota; kingdom Metazoa; phylum Mollusca; class Cephalopoda; order Sepiida; family Sepiolidae; genus Euprymna; species Euprymna scolopes. The sequence continues at coordinate 13,984,399 of NC_136525.1, read as the reverse complement.
ATTCCTGAGATAAACAGAAAAATTCCCAAATTCGACACGGTACACAGGATATTACATCAGAAATATTTTTGTCGAACTCGGGGAATCTGCATGGAATTTCAACCAGAACCTTTTATTCATTCCACGGAGGTAGCATGTTCTCGTTCCTTCAGCCATGACCAAGTAGAAGTCCTAAGTAATTTGCAATTGCATTTTGTTGCCCGTACACAGGATTGGTTTCCAACCTCTGGATTAGTGTAACTTTTACAACTTAATTTTACCAAGTATAGTATCTATTGCAGAACGGTCCTTGAAGAAAGTCGGAGATTACATCAACCGAAACGTTGTACAAATAACAATAAAGACGAGGACAGTAGTCCGAAGAATGAAAATAATACAATATTTATTTTTACTCGTTTTTCTATCTGTATTCAAAGCTAAGCTGAATAAGTCAATCAATATCAAACTCTGCTAACTTGTGCCGATGATCTTAAGGAAATGTTGGAACACAGATCCTGCTAGTAATATATGAAAAGCACATTTTTTAGCATTCAAATACATTGAAAATCACATAGTATTCACGGCCCAAATAAGATCTCCTCTGTATGGCTAGCCAACACTGGCTTTTACGAGGAATGGCACGACAGTAGTCAAAAGATACTGGAATTATTAAGGAGTCACTAACGGGGTGCCCTGTGATTGGATGAAAAACCAACCAATCACAGACCTCCTTTTTAGATTGTCACCAACACCACGAGAGCGTTTTTTTCCCAAATTCTCTATCTCTTTTGCTTTCGGGGACACGAGAACGACACGTGTCTGTCTGCTGTCTCCGTCATTCAACACCAGACACGTGAGAGGATTTTCGACAGCAACTGCCCCCCTCCCACTAAAAAAAAAAAAAAAAAAATCAAGGCTTCCTTTTTTTTCAACCAGTAGAAAACACCATAGGAAACGAACATCGTTAACAGGGTGAATCCTTCAGGTAAGTTCCGCAAAACGCGACTGTTTTTACAAGTAAACATTCTTTCTTCCTTCTCTTTCCTTTCAATACAAGTTTCTTATAACAATTTTCATTTGTGTTTGTGTTCCTTTCTTCTTGTCGACGTCATATCTTTCTTCTTGTCGACGTTTTTCTTGCCATATAAAAAAAAACAAAAAACAAAAAAAACAAACAAATCTTATAAATTTTCCGTGTGTGTGTGTGTGTGTGCGTGTGGGTGTGACACGGGTCATCTCAGCCTAGAGGCAACCCACCAAGGCAAGTTAGGTGCCGAAATGAAGCTTATGACCCAGCGGATTTTTGAGTGATATTTATATCCATGTTTGGTGTATGGAAATGCAAAAGAAACATAACGATTTACTAAACGACGTTTAATTTACTGGATATTGTTCCGGTACAAGAACCCAAGTTTGCCTAGCTGGGCAAACTTGGGTTCTTGTACAAAAAAAGAAAAAAAAAAAGAAAAAAAAAGAAAACCTCAGAACCGTAACCTTGTTCTTGTTAAAGTCTCTTTATAACTAAAAATCTCAGGTGATGATTGAAAACAATTTCCTAGCAATTCTTAAAGATAACGGACTTTGTGGTCTTGAAATACCACCTGGACAATTTCCAAGGTCTTGTTCTTTCCATTAATTTAAAAGTGGAGTTCCCTCGAGAAGGTGATAAACTGGGACGAGGCGATTGTCATCGCATGTACAGATAGCCCATCCTCTCATTTTATTTAATACGAGCAGGGTCACTCGGCATTTCCCGGAACTATAAAACAAATCTAAATAGAAGATGTTAACTAGTATTACGTTTCTCCCCAAAGAGAAATTTCTTTTTTGAATGTGAGGAGTGAAACGAAGGTTCTTGTCAGAGTGCTACTGAAATCAAATTAAGGATGCAACCAGAGCAATACTAAAACGAAGTTTCCTTCCTTTATTTGTGGAGAACTTACAATCTATATATATATATATATATATATATATATATATATATATATATATATATATATATATATATATATATATATATAAATGTAACTGTTGGTTCGTTCGGAATTAATTGTCTAAAAAACCACTGGACGGATGGCTTCCACGTTTTGGTATAATATGTTTACTATATCCATGTGTGTTTTTATATATTTCTTTTTAATTATAACATTATACTTAATTTTTCTATGATAAATAGGTGTTTTTCTTTGTACCGAGAGGCCATTTTTTTATTTAGAGACAATTATTTATTACCGCTTCCTGTCACGTGACCAGTGTTACAATTTAGCGGTTTTCCTGCTAGATCTGGAGATTTCGTTTGCAATCTAGCGGGGAATTCTAGAAAATCTGGAGATATTTGGCACCCACACACCCGCATTAGATTATTAAAAAATAAAGAAAACCCGAAAAGCGATTGAAAATACTTTAAAACATAAAATAAACTCATTCATGTAAGTAAAAAAAAGTAGCATTTATTGCCTTTGGTAACAATTATTTATTGATTATTTGTTTTGTTTTTCACCTTTTTTTCGACTAACCATTCTTAAATTTCACTATAAAATCGATTTTTCCAAGTACATTTTAGGTGGGGGGGGCATTCCAACCTCCGAAGAGGTTTGTATTACTGTACACATAGATTCAAAAAAGTTGTCAAAAAACAAATATATAACAAATAAATGTTATCAAAGGCAAGATAAGTTACTTTTCTGCCAAACTGGATATATTTTTCGTGTTTTTATTCAATGTAACATATTTATTCAGCTCGAAAAACATACAGTGTTTACCGATGTATTCGAAAATTCAAGATGGCATCTCACACCCTCTTTAACACCGTAAGTTTGGAAAAAGGTGTTATAAATAAAAAACTATACAAAATACTATTAAAAACCCGCCGAATATATGTCAACCTATGTCACAGTAACATGTATTGAGCGAGTTTTTAACAGTATTTTATCCGGTTTTTTATTTATAACATCTTTTCCCACACTTACCGTGTTAAAGAGAGAATCAGACTTCATCTTGAATGTTCCAATACATCGGTAAACACTGTATGGTTTTCGAGCTGAATAAACATGTTACATTGAATAAAAACACGAAAAATATATCCAGTTAGGTAGAAAAGTAACTTATCTTGCCTTTGATAACATTTATTTGTTATATATTTGTTTTTTGACAACTTCTCGAATGTATGTGTACAGTAATACAAACGCGATAAGTTAAAAATCTAGCGATTTTCTGGACATTTCTTTCTCCTGATCTCGCGGGTTTTTTTTTTAAATCTCAGTTGACAACATTGCATCACTAAAAAAACACCACAGGCTTAATGTAAACAGAATGTGTTTACAATATCGGTAAATTTTCAATGGGTTTAATTACATGATTATTGATAATGGACCCATGTGATTGAACTTTAATTTAAATTAACCACACGTGGTCGCAAAATGAATGCCGACGCTCAAAGTGTATACACATTTTGACTCCTCCCTTTACTTAAAAATTCACCAAAAATCAGGAAATTAACGAATTTTAATGAAAATTGCAGTATTTTTCAAATAATGATCGCAGAATATTATGAACTAATTATTTTTACTTAACTCTTAGTGAAGATGTTTTATTTTGTTTGAACAAAAAATACTTTTACTAAAGTTATGGTTTTCAGTAGTAAATAAAAAACGCAAGAATTTATTTTTGCTTTTTTTAAAGCATCGTAATTTGTAACAATAAAAAATAATTTTTACAGTAACATTACGAAAAAAGCCCCTAAAGTCCGTATTAATGTATTTGATATAACTCGAAGAAATATGAATTATCGTATACTATTCAGGAAATTAAAGATTCAATTAGATTCCTATTTCAGTCACCTAAATTATTTAGGGTGAAATGAGTTTAGGAATTTATAGCCAAACCTAAATATTTTTTTTGGTAAATATCCAGATACGCTACTACAGAACACCGACCACTCTAATTTGTTTGGGGGATGTGATGTTGGGGCGCGCGCGCGCCCCAACATCACCCCCCCCCCGCTCGCGCCCCCAATGTACAAAGTAAAATCTTCGGAAAATGTTAAATGGTGTTCTAATTGGTAAATGTCGGTGCGTTACTTACGGAAAATTTGAAAATTCGATGTTCCAGGTAAAAAAAAAAAAACAGATAAACTACCCCCCCTACTCCAACTTGGTGTGCTTTCCTTTTCTTATTTTATTTCTTTTTCAGCTAATTTTAAATTTTCCGCCCAAAAAGCGCTATAATGTATTTTTGAAAATGAGAAAATTCTATGTCCTGGAAAAAAAAAATCCCCCCCAACGTAGTTTGCTTGGTGAAGCCGTTGTTTATGCTACAGCGTACATACGCGTAGCATAAACGGAAGCTGCAAAATGGTGGAAAGAAGTTCGTGGGTTCAGGGGTAAATACCATGCAAACGGTAAATATGCCCCAAGTTTGACTATCAGATTCGTTGTCAGCGATCTCAATTACCTAGAAAAAAACAAATTAGAGTGGTCGGTGTTCTGTAGTAGCGTATCTGGATATTTACCTTTTTTTTTCTTGCTTAAAAAAAATAGCATTAATACAGTAAGTTAGGTAAACTGACTTTTTCGTTTAAAAATGAAATTATTTATTAACTTTAAAAAAAAAAATTTTTTTAATAAATATTTTGTGTTTTATATACATAAAGTACAATTGTTGAAGGTTACTGTTTTGATTATATTCGTTTGGGGGGCACAATTAAAAAATTAAGAAAGATTAAAATGAAGCGAAATTTAAGTTTCCGTTCCATTTTTACAACAACCGTAAAACAGTGCATACTCAGCAAGTTTTATCGTAATTTATAAGCATATTGAAACACTAAATCAACATTTTATTTATTTTTTGGCATAATTAATGATGGAAGTATTTTTCTGTTTATTTTCTTAACATCTGTTAAAAAAAGAAATAATTTGTACATTGTCTTGAAAAAAAGAATCAAACTTTTCTCTACTTTCACATGTGTTCCATTTTAACAAACTGATCCACAGCAACGCGTGGCCGGGTACAGCTAGTATATATATATATATATATATATATATATATATATATATGAAATAAAAATTACAATTAAATTTGCCAAAATGATCCAAGATGGGAAAACTAAAGTATATTGTAAATATTAAAGAATTAATATTTATAAAGTTACCTCAGTCAGATGTAAAAGCTCGATAAAACCAAATAGGAGATAGAGCTTATAATACGAGCAAACAGTTAATAAAACATGTTAAAAAACACTTTGAAAAAGAGTTATACAACATATTTAATCTGAAAAGGAAACACTCGATAAGTGGATAGTCCTTAATCCGTGGAGTTTCGAAGAAACACTTTCATTCACATCAGAGGGTAGGAATTAGTAAAATGCGGAATCGGATTTTGCATACAAAAGTATTTGATGAAATTGGTACGTGGGTAGTAATCGAATTTTTATCTCTTTTATGAATGCGCTTCCGTGAATCGTTCACATGACAGCTTTCTTATAAATGTGTTTGTGTGAGAACACTTCTCAACCTATATACTCAACGAATTTTTTATCTACAAACTTGAAATTTCGTATGTAAGATATTCAGACATACGTAAATTTTTTACTCAGTTTTACCCCGGAAGAAATAGTTGCTAATTGGGTAAATTTGAAAAATTGGCGCGTGGGGAGTAATCGAATTTTTATGTTTTATGAATGCGCTTGCGTGAATCGTTCACATGACAGCTTCTTATAAAAGTGAGAATGTGTGTGTGTGTGTGTGTGTGTGTAAGGACACTTCTCAACCTATATACTCAATGAATTTTTAATCTACAAACTTCAAGAATTGCTAGGAAATTGTCTTCAATCATCACCTGAGACGCCGAGATATGA
>NC_136525.1:13903566-13973566 GCF_053919585.1 Euprymna scolopes | reverse complement strand
ATGAAATGAAACTTTGGTCATAACTAGTTTATTATATTCAAAACATCCCATCAAAACACTAGGGTCTTTGGCCTTTTATTTTTCTCCGTTGACTGTAAAATGCCCAGAAAAACAATTGAATGTCCTCTGGTTTTTAGGGGGGGTCACCCTGTAATAATACAAATAATAATAATAAGAAGAAGAAGAATAAAAAGAAGAAGAAGAAGAAGAAGAAGAAAAACTTTTGGAAAGAAATTTAAGGAACTAAAAACGCTAATAAACATAACACGAATCTTCAGCCAGGATTTCCGAATGCATTGCTAGTCATAAGAAAAAAGAAACACCGAAGGCAACGGAAGGCATGAAACTACTTAATCAAACAGAAATGACGTCACTAGGTCAATTTGATACCTAGAAATATTTGAGAATTCTGGAAGCAGACACCATCAAAGCAACGAAAATGAAAGAGAAATTTGGGAAAGAATACATCGGGCATTTGGTAAATTCTGTCTTTTTTTTTATATATATCTTCAGAGAAGATTTCCAAATGTCCTACTAACCGTTTTTAAATAAGCCAACTTAGAAAAAAAGAGGCCATTCAGTCATGTTGTCAATTTATGAAAAAAAAAATTACTTTCTGCATCAAGGATAGTTAGACATCCTTCTTTTCCCAAGGTCTGACCAGTTACATTAAAGACCATTTGTTTGTTTCCTTCAAACATAAAGTGTAGAATAAATTTGCGTTCGTCCGACATTGAAAGCTACGGCTTCTAGTTCCTAAGAAGCGATGTTTTTTATTTCTTATCCTTTTAGCTTTTTCGGTCCTCAGTTTTTTTCAATGACGGCAGTGTTAATATGCTGTTCTTTCGGCATGGTTGTCGTAACAGGTAACAATTACGGTTCTTTTGATGTAACTGTCTTCAGAACTTCTCAACAAATCCCCAAAATAAGTCACAGAAGGAGCACCTTACCCATTCCCTGAATAGCTTGGTGTGTAGGAAACAGGAGTACACCAAGGCATATTCAGGCGAACAAGACATCCAAGAAGACCAAATCTAAAGACCGCCGGTAGAAGCCTGATTGCATGAAGAACCGGATAAAGATTGTACTCTGGGAACCTCCATGCTGAGAAACTCGATAACAGAAAGATCAGCAGAAAAGGGAAGAAACATTTCTTTTTTTGCAATATGTCGGAAAAAAATGGGCTGAAAGGGCAACACTCCAAGATGAGCAGGCAAACGTCAGCGTTGCAAAAAAGAAATACTCTTTTAGAAGAACAAGGAAACTCCTCGAAACTAAACTATTTAGTATAAACACGGGAGCAGACTCACTGGTAAGATACTCTGGACTGTTTTTAGGTTGAACCAAAGAAGAACTGAGGCATCTCGTCCAGAAGACCAGGAAACTCATGACTATGCACAATGCCCTACACTCAAAGACTGTGAATGACACAAAAAAGAATTAGAATACTGGAAGGATAATTACCGCAGCAAGAGACACTGAAAATATAAACAAGACAGAAAACGGTCCTGGATATGACCTTAAACTATATCCGATGGTGAGGTCCCAGCTTGCGGGCTTTGGGGAGTGTGGAGCCACCCTTTAATTGCCATTGCTCCCAGGTCCACTCTGACCCAGACTGGTAGTACCTGTTAGGGTCCCAACTATGAGTTAAATAGAAACTGACTTAAAATAAAACAAACAAAAAAACAAATATGCTCTATTAAAAAATTGTTCTTCAAAATCGCTGGATTCAGCATTAAATAACCAGAAACGGGTTGATATGACGTAAAAAACAAAAAACAAAAACAAAAAAAACAACCAACAACCAAGACAGAAAACGAGAGGCAAAGTATAAGACTAGATAGGAAAAATGGGAAGAGAAACGGCTAGAATAATTACAATTACAAGAAACCTCAACGTCCAATAGCTATGCCTAAAGATACATTACCTGAAAGTACTGTCTTCAAACTCCTAGGATTAACGTTTACAGGGAACATGAGTTGGAACAAATACGACGAGAGCATTGCCAAGGCTGCTGCGAAGAATATGGGCTCTCTTTACCGTGCTAAAACGTTACTTACGCCTGAAAGTATCTTGTACTTCTACAAGGCAACCATTCGCCCATGTATGGAATATTGTTGTCCCATCTCGGTTGGTGCATCTGCTACTAGTCTCTCACTTCTGGACAAGGTTCAAAGGAGAGTCGTTCGCCTGATAAATCCTAAACTGTCATCTAAGCTTCAGCCTCTGTTCCATCGATGAAATATCGCATCCCTCTGTTTGTTCTATAAGTATTTTAATTGTGGATATTTCGACGAACTACAAACCCTTGTACTCCCTTGACGTAAATACCCCGACAAACCAGACAAGCAGCAAAATCTCACCCCTACACAGTAGAAATCCCTAAATGTAAAAAATATTTTACTATAATAGTTTCTTCCCCAGAACTGCTAGACTTTGAACTCCCTTCCGGGTTCCTGCTTTCCCAACTGAACTGACATGCAGAAGTTCAGGTGTAATAAAACAGTAATCTAGCTACTCAACTCCCTACATAGTATCCCTGCAACTTATGTCCCGGATAGTAGCCCCTTACATCAAAGTAGCACTGTGCCTTGTTTGGGGTAAAATTGTAAAAAAAAAAAAAAAAAAAAAAACAGCTGCACGGACGATGCATAAGTATGAAAAAAGATGAGACCAATGAAAACACTTGAACATGGTCACACAAAGGACACCTAAACAGCAAAATTGAATACCCAATAACAGCAGCACAAGATAACGCGATTAGAACAAAACACGTCAAAGCAAGGGTCGACAAGACCCATGAAAACAGCAAATGCAGACTGTGAACAAAAGACGAAACAAAAACCACATAATAAGCGAATGCAGCAAACTAGCCCAAAAGGAATATAAGAATAGACGAAGGCAGTTCACTAGGGATTATGCAGACAACTGTATCTTGAACACAGTGACAAATCGTACAAGCACAAGTCGGCAGCATTACTTTAAAACGAAAGTCACAGAATCCTAATGGACATGGATATACAAATGGATAAACCCATCCAAGCAAGAAGACCAGATGCCATAATTGTTAACAATAAGGAAAAGTTCCGTCAGATTGTAGATTTTGTTATCCCAGCAGACCACGGAGTGAAGATTAAAGAGATGGAGAAGTAGAGCAGATACACGAAACTTGCCAGAGAGATTAAATGGCTGAAATATTAAGGAAAACCCTTGAATGCGGAAACTAATACACACGAGCCATAGGCGCAAGTAGGTCATATAGAAACTTACAGAAAGAAAACACAAATGAAATAAAAAAACTGCAGCTATATGATTATAAGTTACCCCCCCCCCCCAAAAAAAAAAAATTTTTTTTTGCATCAACTGGCACCATACAAAATAGTCTAGAAGGGTTAAGGAGGATGGAGAAAACCGAGTAGAGAGAGAGAACTATCCAGATATACACCGGATGAGTGGGGAAAAGACTAGGGGCTTCGGGAGGCTTATTGGCATCCAAATTCCAGTCAAGACCAATGGTCGCTGCCAAGGAGAAATCAATAGTAAACGGCGGCATGCGAAAACGCAAATTAATTTGACAAAATTTGTCGAGAGAGGCGGAAGTACTGGAAATATGGGGAGACTTGTTATCACTCAGACTTCAGGAAACATCACAATCCCTTCTAAAAAAAACACCTTTTGATGATGGCTTGTGTGAAAACTCCTAGTACGTAACAATAATAAAAAAATATTATTGCACACACACACACACACACACACACACACACACACACACACACACACACACACACACACACACACACACACATATATATATATGTTACACAAAGGGCTCGGTCTAAGCCGGGTTGACATGCTAGTATATATATGTGTATAGGTGTATATACATATATCTATTTATATGGATAAAACGTGTGGCACGCGTCTGCGGATGGAATGTGGGGAACATGACAGCTAAATCAGAATTGTTTCAATATTTCTCACGAATATAAACAAAATTTGCTATTGTTTGAGAAAGAATGTAGCAATTAAACGAATCTGGTTATTTTGATGTTTTTAAAAGTTGAGGAAAAAGTGGCACAAAAAAGATTGGCAGATGGATTTTTGATTGTCAACCAAGCGGACGCACCGATATACTTCTCTCTGTCACTTTCCCATTCCTATCTCTATCCGTCATAACAGAGAAACAACAAGGAATAAAAACGGACTGTTGCTTACACCAAATGTGTTGTTGTGTATTTGAATTCTAGAATATATATATATATATATATATATATATATATACATATACATATATATATATATACATATACATATACATATATATATATATGTATATATATATATATATATATATATATATATATATATATATATATATCCACAAGCCGTCGTTTTGTCTTTTCAAGATTCATAAATGTTGTTAGATGCAGAGAGATTTTAAAGAGAAAAAGATAGAGAGATAAAAAGATACATAGATTGAGAGAGAGAGAGAGAGAAAGAGAGAGAGAGACAGAGGAGAGGCAGAGTTGCCTTTCTGCCTGTCTTCAAAGCTTGACTCCCCTTTGCTGGCTGTGCAATCACTGAATAAGCAGCACTGATTTCGTTCCCGCTCTTTAATTAACCTTTGATAAGACGATCACTTCAGACAGATACGAAACACACAATGCGCATGCATTGATTCACGCTTCAATATTCACATCTCCCTCTCTTCACGCCTTTCACTTCCCCTTCTATCTCCTTTTCACACACACACACACACACACACACACACACACACACACACACACACACACACACACACACATGACTTACAGGCAAAATAGTTTTTAGGCAAAAGTATAAAAATTTTAATTTATCATTTTATGTTTATTTTATATTATATAGTTTTGAAAATTGAAAATGTTCCAAGTCTTTCTTTACATACACACATATTTATATATATACATATAATCATGTACACATATGCACAGACACTTACACACGCACACACAATCACACACACACACATATATATATAATTATGTATCCATATTAACACACACACATATATACGCACGCGTATATATATATAATCATATATATATATATATATATATATATATATATATATATAAATATAAATATATATATATGATCAAAAATAGGATAAAACTCCAACGATATACATATACACACATATATATATTAATACATATAATCATGTACACATATGCACAGACACACACACAGAGACACCCCCCACACATATATATATATGCACACATGTATATATAATCGCATACATATACATGCATATATACATATATATATATATATATATATATAATATATATATATATATATATATATATATATATGATAAAAATAGGATAAAACTCCAACGATATATATATATATATATATATATATATATATATATATATATATATATATATATATATACACACACACATACACACACACACATATATATTAATACATATAATTATGTACACACACGCACACACACGCACACACATACATACATACATACATACATATATATATATATATATATATATATATATATATATGCACATGTAATTTTTTTTTACATGGAAGTCACCACTTACAATGCCAGGAGGCCACTCGGGGATAAGGGTTATTGCGTGTACAGTAATCAATGGGGGTAGTATTGTAGTAATCGTTAGTATTGGAGATTTGATAAAGTGCCTTACTTAAGGGGGCGATTCATCAGGAATTTGTTAACGTTGGACTTGAAGACATCCAAGTTGTAGTCAGGTGGGAAGCAGGCAGACGGAAGAGAGTTTCACAGGCGTTCACTTCTAAGAAAAAAGTTTTGTTCAATGAATCTACGATTTGGTTTTGGCACAATTAAAGAGTGGGAAAAATATTTTGACAGTGGTTTCATCGAGACGGGTGTTTATCGTGAAAGATTGACGGGGGGGGCAGGGATTTGAGTTCATACGAGCACTTGCTATGGAAGTAACGATAAAACAAGGACCGGCTCGCAACGTCTCTTCTGTGGGAGAGAGGTTGCAGGAAAGAGAAAAGGGCATCCCCCACTAAGCCACAAAGTCTATTTTGTACTCTATCAAGGCAGGATAGGCTGTTTTTAGCAGCTCCTGCTCAGATGTGGCAGCAGTACTCCATCCTTGGACGTACTTGGCTTTTATACAGATGGAGAATTGCATCAGTAGTGAGATATCTCCTGGAGCGGTAGAAGGATCCTACCATTTTTCCAGCGACTTTGGCAACAGACTTTATGTACGTGTTCCATTTCAGATCAGGAGTAAAGGTCAGAAGCTTATCAAAACACGGAACCTCCCCTAGACGAGAGCCATTCATTTTAATTGATACCAGATGGGGATGAGAGCGTTGATGATGTAAAGATAGGAGCTTTGTTTTAAATATATAATCATATATATATATATATATATATATATATATATATATATATATATATATATATATATATGTATATGATCAAAAAACCCCAACGACACACACACACACACACACACACACACACACACACACACACACACACACACACACATACACACACACATATATATATGCACACGTACATATAGAATCATATATATATATATAGTAAGTTATAAAATATATATGGCGATTAAGCTACACTGAATATTCCGCGTTTCATCCACTCTAGGACTCTTTAGGGTTATGCGCGAATTCTGTGGCTGTTTATCGTTTTATTTAAGGGGAGCATATAAAAACGATAAACAGCCACAGAATTCGCGCATAAGCCTGAAGAATCCTAGAGTGGATGAAACGCGGAATATTCAGTGTAGCTTAATCGCCATATATATTTTATAAATTACTAACTAGCTCTACCTACGTATTGAGCACTTTTGAAGTAAATACTTAAAGTTTACGCATAAATCTATACTTTCGTATATTAATTTTATGTGAGCAAATTAAGTAGTTATATATATATATATATATATATATATATATATATATATATATATATATATATATATATATATATATGTATACATGGATCATATATGATCAAATATAGGATAGAAATCCAACGATTTGATAAAAATGGAGAAAAAAAGACCTAAAAGCTCGACAACGTTTCGCCCGCTTAATGCGGGCTTTTTCAAGTGTATAAATGTAAAATTCTCATTGACGAGAAGATTAATAAAGAGTATATATAGAGGGAGGCTGGAGAGACAGTATACATATTTACATGCGTATATACAATATGTGCTAAAAAATTACCGGCGTCTAAATTATTTTCATGGATAATAATTTTACCTTACATAAAAAAATGCGAGCATGTAAAGTAATATGGTTAAGATTAAACTTAGAAAAGTAAAAGGGCTAGTTGTTAAAACTGTAAAAGAAAAGGACATTATAATCTAGTAAAAATATAATAAATTTATAACTTAAAATGCGTTTGAAAAGTTTAAGAACAAAATGGAATTTCTTTTTATTGGCTTCTTTTATTTTATTTTTTTTGTAAAGGCACTTTTATCACTGGCTTTTTTCGTAATAAATTTTTCGTAATACATTTTCGACGTTTTTTTTTGGTGGGGGGGGGGGAGGCGAGGGTTCAATTCCCGGAGCGCTCAAAGATTCTCTATAGTTGTTTCAAGAATAGTAAAAGCAAGCAAATGAGATCTTTTCGTTTATTCGTAAGGGTTTATTTATTTATTTATTTATTTAGTAATTTATTTATTTATTAATTCATTTATTTATTAATTTATTTATTTAATGATTTATTAATTAATTATTTAATTAATTAATTAATTAATTAATTTATTTATTTATTAATTTATAAATTAATTAATTTATTTATTTATTTATTAATTTATTTATTCATTAATTTTTAATATTTTAAAAATAAAAGCAAAATATCTTTCTGTCCACAGGAAATTATTTTTTCACACTAGAAACTCTTGCGATTACCAAATCATTTTATGTGGAGAAGAGTTTTTATTTCGAACTTCGGAACATAAAAAACTCATCAGGGGAAATAACTCTACCCGTTTCTAAAAAAGAAATGCGACGTCGGAAATAATAACTCCAAATAAATGAAATGAAATATATTTTCAATATAATTGTTATTTAAAATTGATGAAATAACAATCTTAAATGGAACACTGAAAACAACTCTCTCGCTAGAAACTTTAACTAACATACAACTATTTAATAAAATCAATTTTCCTTAATATAATATGCAAATGAAGTGACCTCTTTATCATATATTTTGAAAGAACCATACTGTATATGGAAATAAATAAAACATTAAAGGAATGGACCTTTTGTATATATTAATCAAATTGTGAACAAACAGACAGGAATATATATATATATATATATATATATATATATATATATATATATATATATATATAAAATAAAATAAAAAATAAAAAACCTTTCTTGAAGTTATATATTTGGATTTTACTGTCACTGGATTATTTATCTTCCACCAGACTATCCATTCATGTGTAATCACCTTTTTCTTCACAATATTACCTCTGCTTCACTTTTTTGTTTTCAAGTAAGATCTTTGACTTACTTGTTGTTTCATCAAATACTTTTGTATGCAAAATCCGATCCCGCATTTTGCTAATTCCTACCCTCTGATGAGAAGGAAAGTATTTCTTCGAAACTCCGCGGATTAAGGACTATCCACTTATCTAGTGTTTGCTTTTCAGATTAAATATGTTTTTAACTCATTTCAAAGTGTTTTTAACATGTTTTATTAACTTTTTGCTCGTATATATATATATATATATATATATATATATATATATATATATACATATATATATATGCATATATATAACTGTTTGCTCGTATATATATATATATATATATATATATATATATATATATATATATATTACGCTGACACACCGGTTCCTGTTAGATCAATGAAGGTGAGCAATGTTGAGCCTGGTCAGTACTTAAATGAGCTACCATTTGGGAATTCCAGGTGCTGTATGTGCTCTCCGCTTATTCCGGCATTGTTTCCAGTCGTCCTGGATCTTTTCTTGCCACATCACTCAAACAGTGCCGATTCATGAGAGGTGGATTAAAGATTGCGCAACCTTTGCTTCATAATTACACTCCCAGCTACCCTTACAGGGGGTATCCCATGTTTTTCGCTATATATATATATATATATATATATATATATATATATATATATATATATATATATATAGAGAGAGAGAGAGAGAGAGAGAGAGAGAGAGTACAGAGCTAGAAATAAGCACTGAGCTAAATAAGTCGTCTGATTCTATCGGTTCCTGAGGGAATCCTTGATTCAACAGTCAACGCTGCTACCGTGAACGCAGCCAACCATACAGACATAACGCTAGATATATCAGCCGAAGTTTCTAAATTGCTCGAAAGCAAACAAAAGAACTCCTCGTATCGCATCGCACGCATGCGCTCTAACGTCTGTTTATAGCGGCCACCATTTTAAAATTAATGACCCAGTCTCAAGTATTCTATTTCCGGAATCCTTTTCAACAATTTATTCGTTTGGTTATCAAACCGACGGCTCTTTCAATTTGCACCTACGGAAGATAGGATATTACCGAAAGAAATATTTTTTGCCTTTCGAAGCCTGGTACTTCGCCTATTGTTTTTTTTTAATTTAATTTTTTTTTTTTTACGTTTCAACTTTTGAAGCTTAGAACAGCTTAGGGTGTGACATTTTGAAAAGAAAGGATTTTAGCTAGAAGCCTAAATTATCCAAAGTTTTTAATTATTTTCAATTCAATCCTCTCATACTCTTCAATATCAAAATTCGCTTTCCTCTTCACTTGCTACAGCTAATAAGTCTTCACAGGAACGTGTTAGCTCAAAGTATTTTTTAACCAATGAAAATCAATTCGAACTCCAAAGAGGTACTTGTGAAAAATTTTAACCAGACGTAACTAACTGGCCGTTTGGAACATGACGTCAACCGCCGGCTTTATGCGAACTTTGCCGATTATCAAAACGTAACAACCCTAATTAAAGAAAATACTGAAGAAAAAATTCAAATATAATAAAATCATTAAAAAGGAAAATAAAAAAGAAACAAAGACCTACCGTAACAATTTTTGTGTTATTCTTGTTGTTTTATTCAAACCAACTTGTTTATTTTTTTTTTAAGAGAAAGACAAAAATAAATAAATAAATGAATAAACAAATTCGTTGTATTTTTCTTCTGCATTTTTTTTTAAACAACATAATAAGATAACCATTTTTTTGTGTTTTATGTGTTCTTCATGTTTTTTTTTTTTTGGCATTTTTTTCTTTATTTTTGTAACTAATTTAAAAATAAACCTTTTGTGTGGGTTGTGGAGGGGTGGGGGATATGAAACGCCATGTTCCGGCGTCTTCAGCTTTTGATTTAAGATGGAGATATTCGTCTTGTATAAAGTTATTAGGAACGGCCGTTTGAGGATGTATTTTTTACTTAATAGAATGATTTTTTTTCTTCCAATATTTTCCCCAAAGATCGTCTACTCCTTTGCTGCGCATTGATTGGCTGATCGGTGTCTTACGTCAGATTACAGACAAACCCAAGCGCATGACGTCATGTTCCGAGCAAAGCTGAGCGAACGGTTAGTTATGTCTGGGTCAAATTCTGCACAAGTACCCCCAAAATTAACACGTCTATGTGAAAGTGATAAGTCGACGCGAACTTAAAAAAAGTAAGAGAGAGATTTCACTAATCATGGGATTCAAACACGATTCAAATGAACGCTAAAAAGCAAATGGCTCTAACTGTGTTATTTTTCTTAGCTTTGGTGAGATTCGCTTTATTCGTCACTTCCTAAAGCCAGTAAGTTTTCACAGGAGCGTGTTAAGTCAAATCATTTTCAACCAATGAGAATCGTTTCAAACCCAAAAAGTTACAATTCTATATAAAAGTAATAAGCCGACACAAACTCATAAAAACAACCAAAAAACGAGAGAGAGAGAGAGAGAGAGAGAGAGAGAGAGAGAGAGGGGGGGGGGGGAGATTTCACTAGTCGTGATATTCAAAAACAGTTCAAATGTACGCTGAAAAACAAATAGCTCTAGTTGTTTCTTTCTTAGTTTTGTTGAGATTCACTTTATTCGTCACTTCCTAAAGCAAGTCAGTTTTCATAGGAACGTGGTAAGGCAAGATCATCGAAAGCATTTATTAATCAAACATATTTTAACAAAAAGAAATAAGGGTAGGTAGGTTTAAATTAGGGTGTGGCGAATGGTGATAGGAAACAGACTGACTCATGAACTAATAATCAAACAATAGGAACGACACTTAAGTCGGACGCTTAGTCAGTTGAGGCTTGAACTCCATGGTGGACAGTTGGATTTTGGATACGGCCGACGGCAGTTGGTCGCCCGGAGGTTCTCGAGGGAGATGGGGAGATGCACTGACGGCAAGTGACTGACCTGGCGTCGACAGTGGGTATAAATGTGGATCTCAGCGTGTAGAGGGAAGTTTCACACAGTCAACCAGATTCCAACAAATATATATGTGACGCACCGGCGTCTGTTTTTTCTTTTGTTATGTTTTGTTTTATTTTTATACTAGTGGACCCGCGTGCGTCCTCATCGACAGTCGCCAGTGAGAAAATGGCGATACGGCCATAAGAAAATAAACGAAAAATCTACGGCACACACACACACACACACACACACACACACACACACACACACACACACACACACACACACACACACACACACACACACACACACACACACACATCTGGAGTCGGTGGCCCTTCGTTGGGGCCACGTGGGGTCACACAAGCCTTCCTCGTCTTCATATAGTCTTAGCACGAGTCAGGCGAATAGTAACGAAAAAATACAATTGCGAATTACTTAGGACCTCTATACAGTCATAGCTGACGGAACAAGAGCATGCTACCCCATGAAAGAAATAAAGGGTTCCGCTCGAAATTCCGTCCAAAATTCCTCGAATTCGACAGAAACATTCCCGAGTTCGACAACAGAACACCGACCAATCTAATTTGTTTTCTAGGGGTATTCGAGGTCGCTGGAACGACTCTGATAAGCAAACCCGTCGCAAATTTACCGTTTCATGGTATGAACGCTGGACCCTGGGACTATTTTGCGCCATTTCACCGCCTTTAGTAGTGTTTTCTTATAGTGAAGTGACTTATGACATCGCGGAGGAATCTTTAACAGACATTTGAAATAACAAGAAAGTTAAAAATAAAATGTGATTTTGTGTGTGTGTGTGTGTGTGTGTTACGTAGTTTTTAATGCTTTTTAATTGATCTAAATAATTAAGTGTTGACGAGCGATTTACAAAAACGCATTTTTCACATATTTTTCGTTCTTTTTCTTGAGGTTATTCAATTATAGAACTTGTGTAGTTTAACAGGTGCTTATGTAGTTTTATTAACCTTTTTTTTCGTAAGTAACGTGCCGACATTTACTGAGTAGAATACCGTTTAACATTTCACAAAAATTCTTTACATTAAGGAGGGGCGGGAATGGTGGTGACGAGTTCGACAGAAACATTTCCGAGTTCGACAAGATACACCTGAAGAAGGTCGGAGGTTATATCGACCGAAATTTGTGAAAATCCCCCTCAAGACCAGAACATTAGTCCGATGAATCCAAACAATACGAAAAACGGACTACTACTCACATCTATACACGCAGCAAGTCTACTTTACTAAACAATTGTGATTGTTTCTACGATTTTACCAATCAAACTTATGGTTAGTTGTGTAAAAAAAAGATGTAAGAATTTAATTAAATATTTGCACTTAAAATTTTCACATCGGGAAATTTCGAGAAACAATCGTTCTCTGGTCAACTGCATAAAACTGAAAAGAAGAAGAAAAGGCAATAAAAGAAAAAAAAAATTGAATAAAAATAAATAAAATTTGAAAAATATTCCCGAGATTTGCCTAATTCTCGCGTGATTAACTCGTTAACATAGCTACGCGTGCGAACGATAATAATTTTCATTTTTTGGTGGGATTTTTGTTCGACGCCATTTTTTTTTTTTTTTCAAATTTAAATTGCATCGCGCTTAAAACGAAACTGGAAGTGCTAATCATTAAATCGACATAATTTCGGTTGAAATATAAAAAAATTTTTGTCCGCGTCGTCAAATTTTTAAATTCGGATTCTGAAAGCCTAGCGATCGGATTTTCATGTGAATTTGGTGCGTAATTAACAAACAGTATATGTACATGTGTGTGTATGTGTGCATGTATATATGTGTGTGTACGTGTGTCTCAACTGCGGACAGACGGGCAAAACTGTGTGCGGTTCGAGACGGCATATGAATGTTCATAGAAGTGACCGTCCAGCACGTACTGCTAGCGGCGCTCATGTCTGCGCCATTTATGCCAAAGAACACCTGAGTTGTGCGGGTTTAAAAAGCCACTTTCGTACGGCTCGCGTCTTTATGCTTGGATTTTCGAACTTTATATTATGTAATGGCAATATTCGAGAGCGATTTTGCTGCCTTCATATGTGTGTATGCGTGTGTACGTGTGTGTGTGTATGTGTATATGTATGTGTGAATGCGTATGTGTGTACGTGTGTGTACGAGCGCGCATGTGGTTGTAAGTTAAGACCTTGTCAAACTTAGCCACACTGAAGATCGGTGATCCCGTGAATCACATGTGTACGTGGATTAATTACTTCCCTCCTTATCTGAAATGGAACACATACATCAAATACATTTCCAAGGTCGCTGAAAAAATGGTTGGATCCTTCTACCGCTCCAGTAGATATCTCACTTCCGATTCAATTTTCTTCCTGTACAAGAGCTAAGTAGGATCTATGATAGAGAACTGTCGCAGCATCTGGGCAGAGATGCTGCTCGTCGTGACCCATCCTTCCTTAAGAGAGATAAAAAAAAAAAACGGCTTCGAAACCTGGTAGGTGATGCCCTTTTCTCTTGATTCTCTTCCCAGCAACCTCTTTCCCACAGAAGAGACGTTGCGAGTCTGTCTCTGCTCTATTCTTATTTTCATGGCAAGTGCTCATCTGAGCTCAATCTACGGTGCCTCCTTGCCAAACTTTCACAAAAACGCTCGTTTATAAATTTTACAAAGTAAGGTATAAAAATTTAATACCTTACTTTGTAAAATTTATAAAAGTGCACTTTGATGATAAATAAATTTCAAATTGAATCTTGTACCTTTATTTTTAAAGCCTATAGTAAAAACATTTTGTTTAACAATTTTCATGCCTTGGATGAAATGCTTTTCTAACTTATATCGTATCTTTTTAAGATTATATTTTATTTAATTTATTAATTTGGATTTTAAAAAAAGAATGTGGTTTTGCATGTATTTATAAAAACTCTCCTACTCTCTATTTCAGTTTGTATTTCTCCTCACACCACAACTCATTTTTGCAACCCCCTCTTTTGTATTGTTACAGTTCTGAATATTCTCACTGTTTCAGTTTGTATTTCTCCTCACACCACAACTCATTTTTGCAACTCCCTCTTTGTCATACATGTCTGAACAATGAGAAAATCTGATTTTTTTTAACAAAAACTTTAAAATAACTTTTTTGGATTAAATTTTTTTAAACATTGTTCAGAATAGAAAATCTTTACAATTTAATAAGGAGCATATTTCATATAGGTTTCATCAAAAATATTCAGTAGATAACAAGAAAAGTAGAGATGAAAATTTCAAAAGGAATGTATAACTGGTTACGCTCAATAGTAGTCCCCGCCAGCGAAAGTCTTTGTTATTGTTATTCTATTGTTAGTATTATTATTTAAAACATTTTGTGTCCTGCTTTTTCGCGCGAGGACTAATATATATATATATATATATATATATATATATATATATATATATATATATATATATATATAAAAGTGAACGTGTCTGTCTGTCTGTCTGTGTGCCTGTCTGTCTGTGTACATTTCCCTACGCAATAACTCTGTCAATTTTTAGTCTATAGACTCGAAATTTGAAATACCGGGTACTGAGATTTGGGAAAATCGACGTGACGGGTGTCAGCCAGAAATTTGGCTGTTAAGGGGTCAAATTTCAACGATTTGACCTTTAAGAACTCCACCAAACTCCTCCGACAATTTTGGGTCTAGACACTTGAAATTTTAGATATAGGTTCCTTGAACATGGATCTAACTTAATAAAGTGATTTGAGCCCGAAACAATAAATTTTAAGAGGTCATAATAGGGGTCAAAGTTTTAAAAAATTAACCATTTTTTTTTGTTTTTTTGCTTTTTTTGCACAGCATACACCTCCAAACACCCGAGCAACGCCGGGCACCCCTGCTAGTATATATATATATATATATATATATATATATATATATATATATATATATATATATATATATATATATGTTGCTTCTAATGTATATTTCACTTCTCAACAGTTATATATTTTTCAAACTATTATGCGCTTTTACTATCAACTCGCGCGTGCGCATAAAATTAGAATTTATTTAAATAGATATATTTATTTTTATTTTTTAATTGCATTTGATTAGTTAATGAACTGTTATATATTTCTAATATATAAGCATATGCTCATACCTAACTTTATAGAGAGATTGACATTTTTCCGGTCGTACGCAATTCACTACAGAAAACCCCAGTTATGTGGGCTAAAACATTTTAACCGTTTGATTGTTAGCATGGCGCTTCCAATGAGAGGTGACGATGATTCAGTGGTTAACGACACAGACTGACAAACTGAGTGCCCCAAGTTCGAATCCTACTTATCCCACAAAAATCACGTTCGCTTAGGATGTCAGCAACCTTCACCTGGTCCATCCCGTAAGTACCTGATGCCTTTCTAGAAAGATTTCTGACTAGAAAAATATCGGGAAAATCAATGATAACAAACCGCGCGTGCGTGTTCCGTTTCTGGTGCTGCATGCGAGATGACGCCACAAAAAATAGTGAAGAAACGATGAATGTGAGAAGTGTGAAGGGCCAACTAAAAGTCCCCGGGGACGCGAACCATAACTTTGCTAGAGTCACCCTTACTGGATTTATATTAAGAACAACGGGCTTCATATTTTGGCCAAGTTTCAGGAAAATCTAATGGGTGGATCAAAAGTTATGGAGGCAAGATTTGTAATTTTGGGCAATTTTGGGTCATTTTGGGCCATTTTTGACCTCTTTTAAGCCCATGGGGACGTGACGGGAATTTTCGCAAAAAAAAAAAAAATGTTTTTAATGTGCCCATTTATTTAATGAAATAAAAGTTGTGGCAAACTTTCAGGAAAAACTAATGGACGGTTATCTGGCAACTGTCCGGACTAACGGACGCACAGACCCGCGGACGCACGGACGCACGGACGCACGGACGCACGGACGCAACTGAAAACATAGGTCCCTCTCCGATAAATCTGGAGAACCAACAAAAGAATCTACGGATTAATATGATGATGATGATGATGATGATGATGATGATCATGATGATCATGATGATGATGATGGCAATTTTATGATTAGCAACTATTTTTTTTTTCAGCAGATGTTTATCTCTCATACAAAATCCCCAACAAAAAAATAAATAAAACATAAATAAAAATAAAATAAATCAAGATGGCGGTGAACAAAAACCACAAAAGCGCTAATTGGTGTCGTGCGCATGCGTGGCCCTATTACGAACTAATGAAGTGAGAATTAGGAAATACGGGGGAATATTTTAAAATTTGTATTTTAATAATTGGATTATAACATTTGTTAGTTTCTTTTAACATAAAAAAATATCAATTGATCAAAGAACAATTATTTCATAGCATTGCCCAATATGGAAGGCTCTGGTGAATTAATTCAATTTCATACTTATGATTTTTTAAGAATTCTGGTTCTTTCATAACGAATGTTTCGAAATGTGTCGCATTTGAACTTTTTGCTATTTTCTCATGCAATCATGCGTGTGGGCGAAAATGTCGATGTTTTCTTTGCATTATATACAAGGTGCCTTTAATGAGTTTCCGGACTTGTTTTTTTTTTTGTACAGGCATTTAACATTGTCAAGAGACTCTTGAAAATTCTGTATGTTATTGCTAGACATCTTATGAGAGGACTGACCAATTTTTATGATTTTAGGTTCAAATGAACAGCTACAGCAGAAATTGGAATACACCCTACTAAAGTCTAAATGCAATCTGGACATGAGGACACGTTAGAAGAATGATATGCAATAAAATTCTGTTTTAAACTTGGAAAAAAAAAACGTAACAGAAACGCATGGAATGCTTCAGACTGATTTTGGACCATCTTGCATGAATCGAATATAAGTTTTTCAGAGGCATAAGAGATTCAAGGAGGGCATGGAGTCTGTGAGGTGTGAAAGGAGTAAGGAAGCCAGAACACAAGAGTTGATTGGCCAAATAAAGAATTTCATGAATAAGGACCGTCGTATGTCTATAGAGAAAAAAGTTACAGTTTATGCCAGCGTGCGAACTCTGCATACAATTATTCGTGAGAAACTGAAGATGCAAAAGATTTGCGCAAAGTCACAGGGAGCAAGGTCTGCTGGAGTAGAGGAAAGGTGAGGAAAGGGAGCAAGGTCTGCCGGAGTATAGGAAAGGTGAGAAAGGGAGCAAGGTCTGCCGGAGTATAGGAAAGGTGAGGAAAGGGAGCAAGGTCTGCCGGACTATAGGAAAGGTGAGGAAAGGGAGCAAGGTCTGCCGGAGTATAGGAAAGGTGAGGAAAGGGAGCAAGGTCTGCCGGAGTATAGGAAAGGTGAGGAAAGGGAGCAAGGTCTGCCGGACTATAGGAAAGGTGAGGAAAGGGAGCAAGGTCTGCCGGAGTATAGGAAAGGTGAGGAAAGGGAGCAAGGTCTGCCGGAGTATAGGAAAGGTGAGGAAAGGGAGCAAGGTCTGCCGGACTATAGGAAAGGTGAGAAAGGGAGCAAGGTCTGCCGGAGTATAGGAAAGGTGAGGAAAGGGAGCAAGGTCTGCCGGAGTATAGGAAAGGTGAGGAAAGGGAGCAAGGTCTGCCGGAGTATAGGAAAGGTGAGGAAAGGGAGCAAGGTCTGCCGGAGTATAGGAAAGGTGAGAAAGGGAGCAAGGTCTGCCGGACTATAGGAAAGGTGAGGAAAGGGAGCAAGGTCTGCCGGAGTATAGGAAAGGTGAGGAAAGGGAGCAAGGTCTGCCGGACTATAGGAAAGGTGAGGAAAGGGAGCAAGGTCTGCCGGAGTATAGGAAAGGTGAGGTAAGGGAGCAAGGTCTGCCGGAGTATAGGAAAGGTGAGGAAAGGGAGCAAGGTCTGCCGGAGTATAGGAAAGGTGAGGAAAGGGAGCAAGGTCTGCCGGACTATAGGAAAGGTGAGGAAAGGGAGCAAGGTCTGCCGGAGTATAGGAAAGGTGAGGAAAGGGAGCAAGGTCTGCTGGACTATAGGAAAGGTGAGGAAAGGGAGCAAGGTCTGCCGGAGTATAGGAAAGGTGAGGAAAGGGAGCAAGGTCTGCCGGAGTATAGGAAAGGTGAGGAAAGGGAGCAAGGTCTGCCGGACTATAGGAAAGATGAGAAAGGGAGCAAGGTCTGCCGGAGTATAGGAAAGGTGAGGAAAGGGAGCAAGGTCTGCCGGAGTATAGGAAAGGTGAGGAAAGGGAGCAAGGTCTGCCGGAGTATAGGAAAGGTGAGGAAAGGGAGCAAGGTCTGCCGGACTATAGGAAAGGTGAGGAAAGGGAGCAAGGTCTGCCGGAGTATAGGAAAGGTGAGGAAAGGGAGCAAGGTCTGCCGGACTATAGGAAAGGTGAGAAAGGGAGCAAGGTCTGCCGGAGTATAGGAAAGGTGAGGAAAGGGAGCAAGGTCTGCCGGAGTATAGGAAAGGTGAGGAAAGGGAGCAAGGTCTGCCGGAGTATAGGAAAGGTGAGGTAAGGGAGCAAGGTCTGCCGGAGTATAGGAAAGGTGAGGAAAGGGAGCAAGGTCTGCCGGAGTATAGGAAAGGTGAGGAAAGGGAGCAAGGTCTGCCGGACTATAGGAAAGGTGAGAAAGGGAGCAAGGTCTGCCGGAGTATAGGAAAGGTGAGGAAATATTTTGATCTCTGTAACTTCTGTTTTTTCCCTTACAGGCTGTCGTTATGTGACAATTGGGGAAATAAAAGAGGCTATAATAGGGATCATTGACACGATCACACAAGGACTTCCAGAAGTTGTTGGAACGGTACAAGTGCATTGCAGCCGGAGGAGATTACTTCAAAGATGATCAGACTTTCATATGTGTACTATCAATAAAATGGCCAATACGAAAAAGTCTCGAAACTTATTGAAGGCATCTTATAAACACGTTCATTAGTGGCGAGGTTCCATCTGTTGTGGTCCTGTATGGGCCCGGAAAAATACACAGTGTGATAATTATGTAACAGCGCGTGGACGCACGTATGGAAACAGCAGAAGCAACAGTCAACGTATGTAGATGATGGCGCCGTTTGCGGGGTGACGTCACAGAGAAGAAGAAGGAAAGAAAACGGTTATGGTCAAACCAAGACAGAGTACCAGTCTTGGAGTACGAGAAGATTTTAAAGAGGAGGTGTTATTCTGGAAGTACCTGTAAATAAATATCTAGTTTTTCAAATGGAAATGTGAGTCGAATTCTTTTCCTGTCTTTGTCTCCTTGCGACTGTCCGTACACAACGTGTGGGTGCGACGTGGTTTACGTGTAACTGCTTGTGATGGGACGATACCAATATTTTTACCGATTCCGATACAATTACCGATTTCGTACTAAATTTCCGATTCCAATACAACTAGCGGGGGTACCTGGCGTTGCTCGGGTGTTTAGAGGTGTGTGTGCTCGGGTGGTGGCGGGGTGTTAATCCAAACATCAGAATAAGCGAAGAAAAAACAAAAACGCGTTCTAAGCAACTGAGCTAAGACGATATCGACGAAATTGTGTCGGTTTTTCAAATATTTAAAGTAAATAATGTTCCGTCGTCGTATGACGCATGCGTAGAAGCGAACTTGTCATGAGAGGACGGTTTTTGCTGACCCCTCCCTGTTGAAAACTGATGATTTTAGGGTGAAGAAATTAATGTTTTTCGCCAATTTTTCGATATTTGTCGGGCGAAGGTTGGAACTTTAAAATGATATCGATCTCGTGAACATCCGTGACCCGTGTCGAAAGTTTTTGCGAGACATACAAACACACATACATGCATACAAACATACATACACACATTTTCGCTTTTATATATATAGATTATCGATTCCGATTATAAATATTTAACCATAGAGTAATTATTTTTCCCCCGATTACCTTAAAAACACATGTAAAATATGCATATATTTTTGCAGACGTAAAAAACACACTTGTGCGTGTGTGAGGGGGGGAAGAGTGATCTATAGATTTTAGTTTTACTTGTAGTTTAAAAATCAATACATATTTATTATATCATCATTAGTATAAATAGTGGAAGGTTTTTTGTCAAACAAAATCAAATAAAAAAGACAATTAAAAGAATCGTTTTTTGCATCGGAAAATTAGCACAATTTTTTTTATTCCGATACCGATTCCGATACTTTAAAAGTTCTTATTTTTCCGATTCCCGATTCCAATTCCGATTAATCGTCCCAACACCAGTAATTACTTCCTTACAATTAGCAAATACAATAAATGAAGAAGATGGGTATACTTTAGTCCGACTGCAAAGTGCGCATAATGTGTGCGGCAATGCGGAGAGACATATTCTCTCGGTTTTTATAGTAAGTAGAGTAATAGTTGGCCGAAACGTTGTGAAACTACAATTAAAAGATGAGGACGATAGTCCGCAATAAATAAATGAATAAATAATTCAAATTACTTATCTCAATAAACATTCTAATTAATTAAATAACAATTCTGGGGTTTATAAAACTGTTCTCACATGAGAAACGATTCTAAAGCATTTGAACTGAATGTTGTCTTCAACACAATAAAACCGAACGTACCTTTCGTGCTCGTGTCTCATGAATTGCTTGCGTCCAGCCGTTCCTCGCCTCCGGAAACAAATGCGTTCTCAACACATCATAACAGACGCAGGTGAGTTTTTATTTATTTATTTATTTGCGGACTATTGTCACCATCTTTTATACTTGTTGTTTCACGACGTTTCGGGCAACTATTCCTCTAGCCTTCGTCAGGTGGTGACCGCGACGGGATAGGGATGCCGAGTCTTGTAACAATATTCCCAGTAATTACTGCCTTCCATAGTTGTCGTCTCACCATGTTCTGGCCGGCTTTGGGTAGGTAGCGGTTTCAATCCTACCCAAAGCCATGAACAAAGCTTCTTTCTTAAAACTGCACGCCTGTGGAATCGTCTTCCGTTTTCATGCTTTCCGACTGACTATGGTTGTCTTCAAGTCTAACGTAAAACAAGTTCTTGATGAGCCGTTCCATATAAGTTAACAAATTTACCGAATTGATTACTATATTGTCCAATTTCTACTGTACACTCTTTAACCCTTATCCTCGAGTGACCTCTTGGCCTTGATAATGTGGTGATGCCTGTGTAAAAAAAAATAGCCTTATGAAATGCAAGAAACTGCGACACGAAGTTGATATGGTGCATTTATCACTAGTCGTCCTTGTAGATTGGATTAGTTTTGTAATTCAAGAACAAATATGATTAAATGACGTTTTAGGAATTTAACTTGACTAGCTTTGTGGACGTGCAAATGACGTGATCACAAAGAAATAGTTTTTTTGATATATATACACAGACGTTACTTAGAATAGACGAAAGAAGTCGAAGAGATCGGTTGAAGAAGACGGAGTCGAAAAGTCGGGGAGAAGACACCTTGGAAGCCGGTGAAGTCAAGATTCAAAATCTGAAGTCAAAACTTTGTAATGTTCGAAATGTTGCAATTGTGTGTGGATAAATGTTATATGAAATATAAACTTGTGTGATGCCATCTTTCGAAGAAACACGTTTGTGAATTCCTTCCAGTTGTTATTGTCATATTAAATATGTATCCAACTCTTAACCGTTTACAGGATCTGTCTCCTGCGTTGTGTAGGCTTCAGTTTTTATAATACGCGTAAGATTTGTAAAGGAATATCTCCCACATTTTGTGCGTTTATATTTTTATATATTTTGCAAGCGAATATATCCCCCCCTCTGGTGCTGCATGCGAGATGACGCCACAAAAAATAGTGAAGAAACGTTGTGTGTGCTTCGGTTTTTATACTACGCACTAGATTTGTAAAAAAATCTAGATTAATAAAAAAGAAAAAAAAATAGCCGGTGCGTTTATGCAAAGCGTAAAGAAATTTATGTATGTCTCCTCGTATGAAAGGTATTGCTGAATACGCCGAGCAATAATAAAGATTAACAATTTTCACTCCTAAAATTAAATAAACACAAAAGTAACATACTCACAAGATTAAAGGCATTGATGCATTCATCATTGTATGCTGTGGTTTTGATTTTACGTGCAAGATTGGAAGTGAATATTTCCTTTATTGTAGACTAGCGGGGGGTACCCGGCGTTTCCCAGGTGTTTAGAGGTGTGTGTGTGTGGGGGGGGGGTTTAAAAAAAGGTAAGTATGAGGATCGAACTCGAACCGTTGAGGCAAAGTTGTAAATTAAAGCGTGAAAAAAAAGTGAGACATTAACAATTGCCCCACCGCGAGATGCTAACGGAAACACGTTTGAATTTATTTAATTACTTGGATTTAGCAGGTGCCCTTTTTAATGAGTTAATGAGGTCAAGTTTGACTGCGGAATAGTATTTCATTTACTGCTGAACGCTTTTTTCCCCTTCTCGAAGATGTTATAGGAAAAAAACTAACCCACATGCGGCGAGCGAGCGACAAATATTGAATATTTATCTTCCCGAAATCGAGCAAATGAAATATACAGGCGAGCTTCGTTTTTAACTGTGAGATATTACGATTTATATGTGATATAAAATGTTTTAAAAAGTTGTGGAGCGAGCGACCGCTTCTCTGAAAAAAGCCTTTTGTTGACATACAGAAAAAGCGAACACACATACATACATACATACATACATACATACATACATACATACATACATTCATAAATACATACATACATACATACATTTTCGCTTTTATAAATATAGATGTTTGGGTTTTCATATTCCGCGGGAGATTTCGAAGTTAATATCTCCCATATTGTATATGTTTTGGTTTATGCGCAAGATTTGGAACTGGCACTTGGCAGTGAAAATCTCTCATATTTTGTATGTGTGGATTTTTATACTGCACGCGAGATTTGCAAGTTTTTATACTGTACGCCAGATTTAATACTACATATTTTTATACCGCAAGCGAGATTTGCAGTTTTTATACTGTACGCGCGATTTACAAGTTTTTATACTGCAATTGAATTTTAATGTTATATATTTATCTCCTGCACGCGAGATTTGCAAGTTTTTATACAGCGATTGAGATTTAATATTATATATTTTTATATATACGAGATTAGCATTTTTATACTGTACGGGAGATTTGCAAGTTTTTATACTGCAATTGAGATTTAATACTATATATTTTTATATTGCACGCGAAATTAGTATTTTTATACTGTACGCGATATTTGCAAGTTTTTATGCTGCAATTGAGAATAAATACTATATGTTTTTATATCGCACGCGAGATTAGCATGTTTTATACTGTACGCGATATTTGCAAGTCTTTATACTGCAATTGAGATTTAATACTATATATTTTTATACCGCATGCGAGATTAGCATGTTTTATACTGTACGCGATATTTGCAAGTCTTTATACTGCAATTGAGATTTAATACTATATATTTTTATACCGCATGCGAGATTAGCATGTTTTATACTGTACGCGATATTTGCAAGTTTTTATACTGCAATTGAGATTTAATACTATATATATTTATACTGCACGCGAGATTAGTATTTTTTATACTCTACGCGAGATTTGCAAGGTTTTATACTGCAATTGATATTTAATATTATATATTTTTATACTGCACGCGAGATTTGCATTTTTTATGCTGTAGGCGATATTTGCGAGTTTTTATACTGCAATTGAGATTTAATACTATATATTTTTATACCGCACTCGAGATTTGCATTGTGTGTGCTTCGGTTTTTATACTATGCGTAAGATTTGTAAGAATCCTCTTACAAATCTTACGCATCTTCTGTGCGTGTATGTTTTGTTAGGCGTAAAGAAGTTTATGTATGTCTCCTCGTATGAAAGATATTAGTGAATACATCGATCCATAATAAAGATGAACAATTCCTAAAATGAAACCACAACAACAACAAAAAAAAGTAACATGCGCACAGAATTAAAGGTCTTCATAGAAGTCTTCATCTGCGTTGCTGTTCTATAGAAAAGCTCATTCATCGTGAGTTATGGTTCGGAATTTATTGGCGTATGAACTCTGACCTTTTTGAGTCTTTTTATTCGGTCGTATTTGTTGAAACGTGCAGAATCAATTTGTGGCGCGGAAAAGGCCAGCACATTGAAAGGAGAAAGGGAACCGTATTAGATGATGACTTTTGAGGCAGCAGTCACGTGATCTTCTTTGTTTGGGCAGGAAGTGCGTGGGTGGGAAATATGCGGTTGAGAAAAAGGGGGTGTGCGAATAAAGATGAGAATAGAATGTTGAGAAATATAGAAAGAGAAGAAAGGAAGGAGGGGAAGGGAAAGGAAAAAAGAAGTGTAAGAAGGTTAGGTTTAGAAAGAATATGGACGAGGATGAAAAGGAGGAAAAAATAAAATGATGAAAGATAAAGAGAAGAGGTAAAGAAAGATGAAAAGATGAAGAAGATGCTGGTTGTTTTTGTTTTACGGCATATCAACCCTTTTCAGATTATTTAATGTCGAATCCAGTGATTTTGAAAAACAATATTTTAATAGAATATATATATATATATATATATATATATATATATATATATATATATATATATATATATATTTTTTTTTTTTTTTCAAGCCAGTTTCTATTTAACCCATAGTTTGGACCCTAACAGCTACTACCACTCCGGGTCAGAGTGGACCTGGGAGTAATGGCAATTAAACGGTGGCTCCACACTCCCGAAAGCCCGCATCTGAGGCCTCACCATCGGATATAGTTTCAGGTCATATCCAGAACCAGAAAAAGAAGAAGAAAACAAAAAGGAGAAGGAGAAGTTGTAGAAGAATAAGAGGAACGAAGAAGAAGAAGAAGAAGAAGAAGAAGAAGAAGAAGAAGAAGAAGAAGACATGTTAGCAGTTTGGGAAGTAAAAGCAAATGAATAAACGAAAATATAAAATATAATTAACTAATGAAGATAAACAGAAAAACAATGGTAAAACTTTATAAACTAATTAGACTACCCGTGACCCGTTGGGTCAGTATGTTATATTAGCTATAGAATTCATGTAAGCGCGTGACACTTGTGACGTAAAGAAAATAGTTTATTATGACATAACAGAAACATTTCTATGAAAGTATATTAAAATGAAAAAAGAATATAGATAGATTTCTATGAGTCGTTCTGTTTATTATAATTGATTATTTTTTAATTTTTTTTTTACAGTTATTGAATTATAAGTGGTTGGCCATACTTATAGGTAAATGTGCATTTAACAGATACCATAATACTTATTATAGTTACATTACAATTTTGGATATATCTGCTTTTTTTACATCGTTCATTTCTGTATCACGTTTAAGTTATTTTAAACCCCACTCTTTCCATGTTAAATAATAATTTCGAAATAATAATGTTAATATTTCAGTGCGCAAGTCAAAATCTGCAAAAGAAGCGATTGGTGTTTATTTGTTTACGTTGCTATGGGTTAATGTTTATGCGCGCATGCGCAACCGGATGTCGTAAATCGGAAAGTGGGTTACATAGATCGTTACAAGGTCATTTGAGTTTTATAATTATATAGATTAAATGAATTTGGACAATGATAGCAAATATGATGACAAGATATATCTAAATCTATATAATACTAAAAGTCTATGGATCTTGTATGTTTGCAATCAGATTTCCGGTTTTCAACATCCGGTTGCGCATGCGTAAATAGCAACGTCTTCAATCCGTTATTCCAATTCCGGAATTTTTATATCGCTTTTAATACAAACAATTTCATTTAATTTGATCAAATAGTTATTTATATATACAAATAATACATAGATTCATAGATAATTATAATATATATTATAAAATCTATTTATCTATGAATCTATTAATAATATGAAATATTACCCTATACAATTTATGGAAAGAAAACACCTCTCACTTTCCCTCTAATAGATTTCAACACTCCTACTCCCTCTGTTTTCGTTACGTACGCGAGAAAGTTACGTGGATAGAGTTATCCCCCTTAACTAATGCAGACCTTTTTACTAGAAGGCGTTATTACAAAAAAATTTCTTTTTCTTCTTCCCATGTTTTTTAAAGTCGTCTGCTTACATTTCCAAACGGAAAGCTGAATCGGTAAATGCACACATTTCTATTACATTAAATAGTGTTTTCCTTTACACAATGGGTACTGAATGTTTGCTTAAATTAAATGAAAAAAGTTACATTTTATTTTCAGTTTCTATTTAAAAAGCCATTATTAACATGTGGAGAGTGTTTTTTTTATTATTCTGTACTTTCAACTAACAATTTAATTTAAAAGATGATATATCAAAATTTGAATTTAACTATAATAAGGATTATGATACCTGTTCAGTGCATAAGTATGACCAACCACTTATAATTCAGTAACTAAAAAAAAATAACAATTATAATAAACAGAACGACTCATAGAAATCTATCTATATTCTTTTTTCATTTTAATATACTTTCATAGAAATGCTTCTGTTATGTAAAAAAAAAACTATTTTCTTTATGCCACAAGTGTCACGCTCATACATGAATTCCATAGCTAATATAACGTACTGACCCAACGGGTCACGGGTGGTCTAGTTAATATTTAAAATGAACCATGAAGATAAGTATGATAACATATCTCACGTAATGTAGTTTTTAATTGTAGAGAGTTAATAAAAAGCGTACAACTATATTATATGATTAGATGTGGAAGAAAACTTAAATATTAAATTACAATAGGAAATAGTAGTTGATCGTAATATTATAACTTCTAGGTTGATCGTAATATTATAACTTCTAGGTTGATCGTAATGTTATAACTTCTAGGTTGATCGTAATGTTATAACTTCTAGGTTGATCGTAATGTTATAACTTCTAGGTTGATCGTAATATTATAACTTCTAGGTTGATCGTAATATTATAACTTCTAGGTTGATCGTAATGTTATAACTTCTAGGTTGATCGTAATATTATAACTTCTAGGTTGATCGTAATGTTATAACTTCTAGGTTGATCGTAATATTATAACTTCTAGGTTGATCGTAATGTTATAACTTCTAGGTTGATCGTAATATTATAACTTCTAGGTTGATCGTAATATTATAACTTCTAGGTTGATCGTAATGTTATAACTTCTAGGTTGATCGTAATATTATAACTTCTAGGTTGATCGTAATATTATAACTTCTAGGTTGATCGTAATATTATAACTTCTAGGTTGATCGTAATGTTATAACTTCTAGGTTGATCGTAATATTATAACTTCTAGGTTGATCGTAATATTATAACTTCTAGATTGATCGTAATATTATAACTTCTAGGTTGATCGTAATATTATAACTTCTAGGTTGATCGTAATGTTATAACTTCTAGGTTGATCGTAATATTATAACTTCTAGGTTGATCGTAATGTTATAACTTCTAGGTTGATCGTAATATTATAACTTCTAGGTTGATCGTAATGTTATAACTTCTAGGTTGATCGTAATATTATAACTTCTAGGTTGATCGTAATATTATAACTTCTAGGTTGATCGTAATATTATAACTTCTAGGTTGATCGTAATATTATAACTTCTAGGTTGATCGTAATGTTAAAGACAAGTTTGCCAAGTAAGTTAGTTTATGGATAGGCAAGATAAATTTGTAATAAATTTGTAATAATCATAATATTACAAACGTATTTATAGTAATCAGAATCCAAACATTGATCTAAAAATAAACTGTATATGTTGAAACAGATGATTATTATTCGATTGATGTATGATATCAAATATATAAGCCGTATGTGTTGATTGTTAGAATGAATGTAAAAACAATATTAGTTATAATAAGGTGTTGCAATATTTTGGAGCTATAATGGGGGTATTTATTTAAATGCTGCCCACATCAGCATTATTTGGCACAAGGCCTGGAAAGTGGGATACCCGCAGGCTCCCCTAAAGGAGGGGCACTCCTGCAATTTTAAAAATTGCCCGAGTAACCCCGTCGGCATTCCCCGGTCGGGGCGCCTCAGGCAGCAAGCAATAAACTTGCCCCACCGGAAAGCCCGATGGCAAGGCCTGAGAGGGTGGACCTCCTAGGTATTACCCAGGCGGTGTACCTCAGTCCAACAGGTGCTGGGCCGGTTTCCGGCCCCTCACCTGTTGGGCTGAGTGTCAAGTGACGAATCCTTGACATGTACTACCCTGTCTCCCAGCAGCCGAAGCCGCTAAGAGACCTTCCCCATCATAGTGAGCTATAATGGGGGTAGATATTTATTTGCTGCCCACCTCAGCAAAATGTGGCACAAGGCCGGAAAGTGGGAACCCCGCAGGCTCCCCTAAAGGAGGGGCACTCCTGCAATTTTAAAAATTGCCTGAGTAACCCCGTCGGCATTCCCCGGTCGGGGCGCCTCAGGCAGCAAGCAATAAACTTGCCCCACCGGAAAGCCCGGTGGCAAGGCCTGGGAGGGTGGACCTCCTAGGTATTACCCAGGCGGTGTACCTCAGTCCAACAGGTGCTGGGCCGGTTCCCGGCCCCTCACCTGTTGGGCTGAGTGTCAAGTGACGAATCCTTGACATGTACTACCCTGTCTCCCAGCAGCCGAAGCCGCTAAGAGACCTTCCCCATCATAGTGAGCTATAATGGGGGTAAGATCCCACACAGTCGGACGATTCTATTTATTAACGATGCTGCTAAGAACTGACGAATCAAATTAATTCACGTTCTGCTACAAACCAATCAGAAACCAGAATTCCTTCATAAATATTAAACCTTTTCTGGTGCAATTTCACATGTTCTTTCCCGGGTTTCGACACGGTAAGAATATTTTGTTCTGTGGAACTGTCTACTACAAACAAGTCACCTACCAGGACTTGTGTGTAACAGCGAACCATCTGAAACTGTTCTGAAACTCAAAATGGCTTACACTTCTAGATAAGGTATATCCATTAAGTTAAACTATATATATTTTTTAATATATATATTCATTAACTGAACGTTTATGAATTCATTTCGGAGTTATAAGGAAAATTTAAGGGGGGGGGAAAGGAATGCGTGGGGAGGAGGGGCTAAAGTAAAGCGAAATCAGAAGTAAACATAATCTGTAATACTAGCAGTTCCGTCCGGCTTTGCTCAGGCCTTATGTACTGTTCATAACTTTATGTGCATATGTATATATATTAAAAAGTCTGCATATGTACCGTAACGTCTTTCTATATAATAGGCTTCCTTAACTACCATAGAGAAAAATTGATAGAGACAGCAGATATCAAATCTTTTAAAAATTTGACCCCAATTTTGACCTCTTAATATATATTGTTTTGGGCTCAAAACAACTTAAAATATTTGACCCATATCCAAGGAACCTACATCTAAAATTTCAAGTGTTTAGAGTGTTGGAGGAGGAGTTTGGTAGAGCCTGCAAGGGTCAACTCTTTCAACTCTGACCTCTTGGCAGGAAAAATTTCACCCCAAAGCTCATTAAAAAGCTTGCTGCATGTCTGAATAATGGTTGACCCACTCAAACAAGACCGATGATGAGGGGAGGTTCTGTCATGATTTCTCCATTGCCTATGACCTCACTCAGATTGTTCAGGAACCCACCCGTGTGCCCGACAATGAAGGCCAGTATGCGAGCCTACTAGACCTTTTTCTCACAACTTGCCCTGAACTATGTTCAGTTTCTGTTCTGTCGCCTCTTGGATCTTCCGACCACTCTGTTGTATCAATTAAGATAAAAATGAAATGTAATAAGTCCCCAGACGTACCTCTCCATCGTACAGTATATCGATACACTAAGGCTGACTGGGATAGCTTCCGTACATTTATATCTGATCTACCTCTGCAATCCATGTTTAAAAAGGATGTGTCCTCTATAGTATTAGACCTGACGGAATGGTTAATTGTAGGTATTGACCATTTCATACCCTCGAAAAAGTTTCAGCAAAAACCTAACAGTCAGCCATGGTTCTCTCCAGAATGTGCCGCTGCCATTGCGCACAGAAATCACTTTTTCCACTGCTTCAAACGTAATAGATGTATGGAAACTAAAGCCGTTTTCAGGACTGCCAGCAACCATTGTAAGAAAGTAATAAGGAACGCAAGAGAGTTGTATGCTCAATCTGTTAAGTCCAAAGTAGCTGAGCAGCGGCTTGGTTCCCACCAGTTTTGGCAAATAGCAAACAGAATCCTGAACAGAAGCGTGTGCTCCATCCCAACTATTATCAATGGACCTGAGGTAATCTCGTCAGCATCAGACAAAGCTAAACTCTTTGTCAAGAACTTTGCAGCTAATTCTGCCCTTTGCGACCAAGGCCGCCAACTCCCAATATTTCCTCCTGTATCAGAAAACACGCTATGTGATATACGTATATCTGTACGTGATGTTGCCAAGCTTATCAAAAACCTTGATTCCAGTAAAGCAACTGGCCCTGACGGTATTCCAATTATAGTACTCAAAAAACTTCAACCTGAACTAGCGCCCATACTTACAAAACTGTTTAAACGTTGTCTTAAGGAGAATAGTTTCCCATCTCCCTGGAAAATCTCATCAGTATGCCCTGTATTTAAGAATTCAGGTGATCGCTCATCCCCCTCTCAGTACAGGCCAATAAGTCTCCTGTGCGTCATGAGTAAGTTGCTAGAATCTGTGTTAAATACAGAAGTAATCAACCATCTCAACAAAAATAACCTTCTTAGTGACACTCAATATGGTTTCCGTTCTGCTAGATCTACAGCAGATGTGCTTACAGTTATATCACATAGGATTAGCAAATCTCTCGACGGTGGCAATCTTTCTAGGGCAATTGCTCTTGACATATCTAAAGCCTTTGATAGGGTATGGCATAAAGGTTTACTTCATAAGATCGCGAGCTATGGTATAGCTGGAAAAGTCTTCTCAATTATTAAATCATTTCTTTCTGATAGGTTCATAAGAGTAGTAGTTGAGGGGCAAAAATCAGAAGCTCACAGTATTAATGCCGGTGTCCCTCAGGGGTCCATCCTGGGCCCAACTCTTTTCCTGATCTACATTAATGATCTTCCAAATCACATCCTTACATCATTTGTAGACATTTATGCTGACGACACTACCATTTATGGTAGCACATCTAAGACAGTAAACGACCAAGTTCTCTCCAATTCTCTCTCCTCTGATCTTGAGCACGTAGTACAATGGGGAAAGGAGTGGCTGGTTACTTTTAATGCATCTAAAACCAAGCTTCTCTCCTTACATCATCAACATTCTAATCCACATTTGGCATCAATTGAAATGCATGGCTCTCGTCTTCTGGAGGCCTCAAGTTTTGACAAGCTTCTGGGCTTGACCATTACTCCTGATCTTAAATGGAACACGTACATCAAATCTGTTGCCAAGGCCGCTGGGAAAATGGTGGGATCTTTCTATCAATCCGGTAAATATCTCACTGCTGATGCTATTCTCTATCTATATAAGAGCCAGGTACGTCCAAGGATGGAATACTGTTGCCACATCTGGGCAGGAGCTGCTAGAAAGGACTTGTCCTGCCTTGATAGAGTTCAAAATAGACTTCGTAGCCTCGTAGGAGATGTCCTTTTCTCCTCCTTGCAACCTCTATCTCTCACAGAAGAGATGTTGCGAGTTTGTCTCTGATGTATCGTTATTTTCATGGAAAGTGTTCGACTGAGCTTAAATCTATGGTCCCCCCTCGCCAAACTTTCACAAGAAACACTCGTCTAGCTGTAAACACTATCAATAATTCCCCCCACTCTTTATCTGTGCCTAAACCTAAACGTAGATTCCATGAACAAAGCTTCTTTCTTAGAACTGCACGCCTGTGGAATTGTCTTCCGTTTTCCTGCTTTCCGGCTGACTACAATATGGTTGTGTTCAAGTCTAAAGTAAATAAGTTCTTGATGAGCCGTTCCATATAAGTTATCAAATTTACCAAATTTTAATTACTAATGATTACTATATTGTCCAATTTCTACTGTACACTCTTTAACCCTTATCCTTGAGTGGCCTCTGGGCCTTGATAATGTGGTGATGCCTTTGTAAAAAAAAAATGTAAAATTTCATATGTTTAGATCCAAAATTGGCTTAATAGTTTGCTTGAGATCGCAATGATCAAATCTTTTGTAACCTTGACTTCTTAGCAGCCAAATTTTCGGTAAAAAACCGATTAAATAACTTTCCCTGTGTCTGAATACACTTTCTGTAAAATTTCAAATGTTTAGACCAAAAATTGGCTGAGTAATTTCGTAGAGACCGCAGAAGTCAATTTTTAATAAAAAAAAACTTTGACCCTAATTTTGTCCCCTGAAAATTTATTGTTTTTAAATCGTAAACAAAAAGCAATTTTTAAAAAAAATTTGGATAGGAAATTGTTTTAATGATACTTACTGGTAACGAACGACTATGATGAAATGTAATTCGTTTCTCATTAATTAATGTTTGCGATGATAATGGTTTTAGTGGAACTGGATACACGGACAGATTAATTAATATTTAGGTTATTATTATTATTATTATTATTATTATTATTATTTAATAATAATAATAATAATAATAAGATTATTATTATTTAATAATAATAATAATAAGATTATTATTATTATTTAATATTATTATTATTATTATTATTATTATTATTATTTAATAATAATAATAAGAAGAAAAAACAGAATAATAATTAATAATAATAACTTAGAATAAT
The DNA here is from genome assembly GCF_053919585.1 of Euprymna scolopes. Taxonomy (NCBI): domain Eukaryota; kingdom Metazoa; phylum Mollusca; class Cephalopoda; order Sepiida; family Sepiolidae; genus Euprymna; species Euprymna scolopes. The sequence continues at coordinate 13,940,600 of NC_136525.1, read as the reverse complement.
AATTAAATATAACAATAATAAATAATAATAATTAATACTAATAATTTTTAATTACAATTAATTATTTATAATGATAATAATCAATTATATAATTATAATGATAATAATTAATAAAATAAATAAATAATAATTTTAATAATTAATAATAGTAATATTAATAATTAATAATAGTAATATCAATAATTAATAATAGTAATATTAATAATTAATAATAAAATAAATAATAATTTTTATAATTAATAATTGTAATATTAATGATTACTAATATAAACTTATAAAATAATTAGTGATAATAATTAATAATAATGATAAGTGAGAATTATAATTAATAATAATTAATAATGATAGTAATAGTATTAAAAATAGTAATAATTATTATTATTTATAATCTTATGATTATAAATAATAATAATTATTACTATAATTGCCAATAATAATTTATAATAATAATTAATAATACTAATTGATAGTAATAGTGATAATATTTAATAATAATAATAATAATAATAATAATAATAAATAATAATTAAAAATATTTAATGGTAATACTAATTATCATTGTCAGAATTCATTATAATAATAATAAATAAAAAACAATAATAATAAAAACAAGAAAAAAGGAAAAAGAAAAAGGAAGAAGAGGAATGAGTAGGCGGAGGAGGAGGAGGAGGAGGAGTAGTAGGAGGAAAAAATAAGGCGAGGATGAGGGAAAGGCTGAGGAAGGGGACGATATTATATTTTCAAACTCATCTGGTTTATTTATAAACATTTGATTTCTGTGTAAATAAAAGTTGTTCTTTTTGCACATTAAGGCGTTATAAATTTAAGCGTTCAAATCTTGATATATCAGTATGAACAAAAATGCGTATATCTGTAAATGTTATTTAAATGTTTTTTTTAGTAAAAATAAATATTTCATTTTCTATAACGGAGTTGATTTGCTTTATTTACTTGTGTTGTTTGTTGCTTGTTCAGAACCCTAGTCAAACACTATCTCCCGATCAATCTATACTTCGACATATATTTTCATCTATCCCATATATATTTGTCTATGTAATCTCTTTATTTCTCTCTTTCTCTCTCTCTCTTTCTTTCTTTATTTCTCTCTCTCTCTCTCTCTATATATATATATATACATATATATATTTAAATTTATATATATATATTTATATATAAATATATATTGTAAGTTATAAAAATATATATGGCTACTAAGCTACACAGAATAGCCGGACGAATTCTCACGAGAATGAAACGCAGATTATTTTGTGTAGCTTGTGTAGAAGAAGGATATGAACAAAATGAAAAGATTAAGATGACGAAGACGACTGAAAGAGGGAAGGGGAAGACGAAGTATGAAGGAAATTAAATACTGAAGACGTTTACCATTCTGAAAGCAATTGAGGGATCGTCTTTGTTTGGAAAGAACCTATGTAGGGATGATAGGAGATATGTAGTCGTATGATTCGCGAAGATGAGACTATAAGAACATGTTTTTTCTCTAGTATGTGTTCGCATGCTTCACCATGCCTGATTTTCTTGCAAAACAAGAGCCACACACTTCACAAGAATATGGTTTCCTTCCAGTATGTGTTCGCATATGATGTAACAGAAAGTGTTTCTGTGTAATAGAAGAGCCACACACTTCACACGCATATGGATTCTCGTCAGTGTATGTTTTCATATGCCGCTACAAAATAAAGTGAATGAAATAATCGGAAAAATAGAAACAAGGAGAAGGACGATATGGGGAAGAAGAAATAAGAGAAAAAGGAAAGGATGAATAAAAAGTAGGTAGAAGAAGAAGAAGAAGAAGAAGAAGAAGAAGAAGAAGAAGAAGAAGAAGAAGATTGGAAAGAACACGAGAAAAAGGATCGGGAAGATGGAGGACGTGGAAAAGAAGAAAAGAAGAGGAAAAGAAAGGAAGAAATAATCCCTTTGTCCCATTTATAGCTTCTATATCTGTAAATTTGTATCCGGCATCATGTTTGCTAAGGATGTCATTAAGTGGGATCATGGCTATTATAAATAGTAGTAGTGGAAGATGCGTCTTTAGATTCTTATGCCAGCTAAGTGTTGCCTTCCAGCTTTCAGTTCCAACAATCATATCCCTATTGTTTCTTAATAATACCAATAATCTTGTCGGATATCTTTTATATACTTAAGCATTCAATTATTCATGATTGGAACATTTGACCGTAGGCTTTTTGTCAGTCCATGCCATGTCTTTGTTCTTTTTCCTGCTGTTTATCTTTTTTAGGATCTTTTGTATTACGGTTCGTTCATACCTTTATTTCTTATCTGGCATTCTTTATGTTCCCCGGGAAGTAATCCACAATTGCTAAGGGGGTGGTAGATCTGTTCTCTCCATTATGCTGGTAGGATTTTTCACCAGGTTAGTAAACAGGTTATTGGTCTGTAGTTGTTTAGGTCGTTTCCGTTTTCTTTTGCGTTAATGCAGTTCTTTCTTAGGCCAATCATTCTAGTATATCCGTTTTTCGGATATTATTATTATTATTATTATTATTATTATTATTATTATTATTATTATTATTATTATTAAAGGGTGAAACGACAAAATTCTCGTCATAGAAAAGACGACATAATTCCATTTCCATTTAATGAAAACCGGTTTTCTTTCTTTATTTATTTTTTTGTTGCAGACCATCTACTAGTTGCCCATTTGTGTAAAAATCCCAAGAGCGATAGAAGCCTTCTCTCATATCTGAAAGTGACACAATGTTCTACGAGCGAGATCGGAGATGCATCGCTGTACAAGTTATGTTCTCTACTGATCCAAGTTGTGAAAACAGAACCATTGCCAGCACCATCAAAATGCATTGCCACGTATAACAGGGACGTGCTCAGGCTGATGAAAACAAATTTTCCAGCCACGCTTTTGGTTTTGATGTGGTTTCAATTGAGGGCCACATCATGTCACCTTACATCTTCGAAGATGTGCTGAAGAGTATGGTGATCACCTCGTGCAATCAGGTGACCACTGGACGACCGTGGGTATGGCAGTAATCTTCAGCGCCGACCCACAAGTCCAAAGAGACCCAGGATTGGTTTCAGAAGGAGTGCTAAGACTTTGTACCTTTCATTCACCGCCTCCATCCTCCCCCGACCAGAACCCGCTGGATTACTTCATTTAGTGAAACGTCGAGAACATCACCACCATGACCTCCCACAGCATCAAAGCCAGCCTGATCGCTGATATCCGCCGATTATTCGACGAGTTTCCACCCGCGCTCGTGGAAAAGGCCTGCTCCCAGTTCCGGACTTGTATCGAGGTGGTGATTGAGGCTGAAGGAGGCTACATTCAATAAATGTAAGTTCTACTACATATTCAAGTTATCTGAAGAATCTTATTCAATAAATAGTTTTGATATAAACCTGTAGTGTTGTTTCCTGTAGGGCAACAATTTTATCATTCCACCCCGTATTATTATTATTTCTAGCTCTACTTATATATAAAAGGGCACTTTTAAGTGTGTGTGTGAGTTCGTTTCCCATGGACTCTAAAACGGTTGACCTGATTTTTTAAAACGTTCACACAAATATATTTTATGTTTCTGGAAGTGTTATTTTTTGTATCTGAATGCCTATCGTAAATCTAAAATCAATAATAAAAAAAAAATCCCATTAAAAAAGGAACAGTCCGATTTTTACCAAAGTTAACGTTCTTATACAGCCTAACATAACAAGTGCATTTGAGAAGTTTTTTCACAGCGCAAACAGAAAGGCCCCCGTATAAAAATCAACAGTAAGTTCTTTGATAAAACAGGGGCGCGTTCAAAAGAAACGCTTGTGTGTAGAGCACAATTGAAGCATGATACTTGACTTTTGCATTTTAAAATTTAATCCAAGCCATTATATAATAAATGGTTTTATGAAATTAACAGTAGGTTCTCTACAGTGCAATGTAAACTACAATATATTTTGGACTAAGTCACTGTGGGGAGGCATGTGAAGCTACTTTCCGGTTCACAACTAAAGGAGGCCATCAATCGATTTGATTGAAAAATGGTCGATTTCACCGAGTTCGATGACAGTAAACGTATTGGAAGTATGGAACATTTGTTGATGCTCATTCAATCTTGAGCAACGTCCGGTCACCCTGCTAGTTATTATGAAGGTGAAGTTTCAATTGTATTAAACAGGAGAAAAAAACGCGAGACAATGCGAGATTTGGTGTTTTGAGATGTGATTTGTAAGCCAAGGAAAGGATTCGTTACTAAAATTAAAAAAAAAACCCCAAAAAACAAACAAAAAAAAAATGCATCGATATGTTTTGCTCACGACATTTTTTGAAATAAACAAGGATTGTTGAAGGTTGGTCGGCCATTTTGTTGACGGCAGACGATAAGAGAATATTTGGACAAGCATTGCGAAATTAAGGAGGAGGTTGAGCAAAAGAAAGAAGCGGAGGAGGGGGGGGAATAAAAACAGCGCTTCTACACTATTAGGACGAAATTTTGTAGACGATAAATGGAGTTTTCAGATAAAAAAAAAAACAATGATTTCTACTGATACTAGCGAAGGGTACCCGGCGTTGCCCGGGTGTTTGAAGGTGTGTGTGGAAACTCCGGGGGGGGGGAAGTTAAAAATGTTTTGGTAGGTAAATATGAGGATCGAACCCGAATCCGAACCTTTGAGGCAAAGTTGTAAATTAAAGCGTGAAAAAAAAAAAAAAATATGTGCGACGTTAATAGTTGCCCCACCGCGAGATGCTAACGGAAACACGTTTGAATTTATTTAATTACTTGGATTTGGCAGGTGCCCGTTTTAATGAGTTAATGAGGTCAAGTTTGACTGCGGGATTTTTATTTTCCCAAGATGTTATAGGAAGAAGACTAACCCACATGCGGCGAGCGACAAATGTTGAATATTTATCTTCCCGAAATCGAGCAAATTAAATAGACAGGCGAGCTTCGTTGTTAACTGTGAGATATTACGATTTATATGTGATATAAAAAGTTTTAAAAAGTTGTGAAGCGACCGACTGCTTCTCTGAAAAAAGCCTTTTGTAGACACACAGAAAAAGCGAACATACATGCATACATACATACATACATTTTCGCTTTTGTATTTATATATTTGTTTTGACAATTCTAATAAATTACAATGGTAACTTCCAAATTATGCAGTCGAAATTACCTGAATATTACTGAATTATCACAAATAAAATAACAACTGTAATCGATTTTCGCAATTTTTGGATATAATCATCTTAAAAACATTAAAACATACATTTCGAACGGGCCCTTGTTATATCTAAGAACCTACTGTTGAGTTTATATTTTGGGCCTTTCGGCTTGTGTGGTAATAAAACTTCTCAAATGCAATTGTGATGTTAGGCTGTGTAAGGTGTTAACTTTGGTCGAAATCGCCTGTTCCTTCTTTCATTGGATTTTTTCGATTATCGATTATTATTGGAAACATTCCGATAAAAGAACATGTTAAAAATACTTTGAAAAAGAGTTTAAAACATAATTAATTTTAAAAAGGAAGCACAAAATAAGAGGATAGTCCTTAATCCGCGGAGTTTACATATATATATATATATATATATATATATATATATATATATATATATATATATAGCCTAGCAGGGAGACCCGACATTGCCTAAGATTGAATGCTGATCAATTAATGTTTCACATTTCCATATTTTTATTGTCATCAAAATCAATGAAATCACCAATTTTTCAATCAAATCGATTGATCGCCTGCTTTAGTCGTGGACCCGTGCGATGCATAGGGAGAACATGTCACATGCCTTTCGCAGTCACTTGTTCACAATACATTGCACTGTTGAGAACTTACTGTTGATTTTATAAAATTATTTTCATATATATATAATGGCTTGAATCAAAGTTTGAAATGCAAGAAGCCAAGTAACATGCTTCAATTGTGCGCTAAACATTCATTTCGAACGTGCCCCATTCATATCAAGGAACCTACTGTTGATTTTATATGCCAGGCCTTTCTGCTTGTGTGGTGATTATGTTTTGATTTTATGTTTTAACTGAAAAAATTAAGGTTCAATTATTCTCAAACAACATTTATTTCGGACGCTCCTCTCTTTACTAAATTACTCTTTGTTCTTTTTCAATCTTTAATTTTTAATCAATGTATATGTGTGTCGTGTTGGTACAGTGGTAACGTTACCAGCTTTGAATGCTACAGTTTCGATTTTAATTCTAGCTGATGGCACCTAAATACGTTTTTTTTTACCTTTGAAATCACGACTCTATAATAATATATACTAAATCTGAACAATTAAAATATCATAATTAAGCGTACTTTACCCACACGCAAAGCCTGGCGCCCCTCACTAGTATTATATATATATATATATATATATATATATATATATATATATATATATATATATATATATATATATATATATAATTGATATAAAGACATTTACAAGGTTGGGACACTGGACAAGCTAATGTTTTGGACAGATGGTCGGGAAAAACCAGAGGACCTCGCCAGGCAACTTAATAAATGGTTGCTTTCCACAGAAAAAACCAGTCCTCAATATATAATAACCTCTTAATAACCTCGTTAAATTCATTAGTTATCACTCTTAAATGCCTATAATCTGGTACATACCTATATATATATATATAAAATTATAAATACACAAAGCCTAAAAGGAAAAAAAATAAGAAAAAGAAAACAACAACAATCGCTGATGATAATCGAATGCACCGATAGAAAGCGCTTGAGAAGAATATGGCTGAACAACAACTTTTGGGCGCCATTTTATATAATATGCCTGCTGAAATTAAAAGGACCGCTCGACAAATGGGAAAGATATCCAGAAGGATTGGAAAAAAGAATAACTCTCGTGTTCAATCAGACGTGCTTGATTATATATATATATATATATATATATATATACGGATATGGATACGGTTTTTGCTAATCGAGCCAGAGATGCCTCGTGTTGCCGAGTTCTAATCGTTCGACTGGTGTTAATCGTGACACCATGCACTAAAGAATCCCGAAAGGATGAAACACTAGTGTCTGTAGGTATTTAATTATTATAGTAAAAAAAATAATTATGACAGCCACTTTAAGAAATTCGTTTTTTATCGTTGACCACTTTCAGTTGAATTAAAGTCGGTCAATTTAGCTCTTATGCATAGATCATCGTATAACGATTAGATCACTGTCTGACTGACATAAAGAACATTTAAAATTATAATGTTTAAATTCAACCTTATTTCACGCGGTTAATGGTAGCCGAATGGATACAGTCTTTGCTAATCGAGCCAGAGATGTCTCGTGTTGCCGAGTTCGAATCGTTCGACTGGTGTTAATCGTTACACCCTGCACTGAAAATTTCCGAAAGGATGAAACACTAGTGTCTGTAGGTATTTAATTATTATTGTAAAAAATGATTATATATATATATATATATATATATATATATATATATATATATATATATATATTTTAGTCATCGACATACAGACCTGTTTCGTTGTATCACAACTCATCAGTGCCGCTAGACTAACACCTCTCCCAAGCCGAGGATCGAACCTAGAACCGTCGTGATGACAGTCGGCAGTCCTACCCCCTTGACTACGGAATCGGTGGCCGAAATTAACCTGTCCGAACGATTATTTAAATAAACATTCGTCGTATATATATATAAATTCGTATTCACAACTATGCCAACGGTATTCAACCTATGCGGGTTGAACCGACTTTCTTTATAAGAGGAACTTTCACGGGAATATCAAAATAACAAGCTGTCTCCCAGTCACAAGCATACGGCAACGTTAGTATCTTGCAGCAGTTATTGAATGGAGGTGTCGACGTCCTCCTACATACATGCCTGGTATTCCCAAACTGTCACCCATCTCCAATGATTAACCGGTGTGTCATTGTGATTATGCCTTTGACCAACATCTAGACAATATATAGATGCAATATCTTCGGGGGTTTTTTCATAACTGTATTTGCTATGTTTTTTATGTCGATAAAAAAAGGAAGTTTCATGGGAATATCAAATTCACGATATCTCCGTGTTTTTACTTAGCTATAATTTGCTATTTTTTTATATTGATAAATGTGACTGTTTTTTTTTTTCACAAAATCAAATGTGTATAATTTTGGGTATTAATCGGATTCTTTTTTTTTTTTTTACAAAGGAGTCAAGGCCAAGAGGCCACTCGAGGAGAATGGTTAATAAGTGTACAATGGTCAATGAAACAGTGAAGTAGTAATTGTTAGTAGTGGAAATTTGGTAAATTGGATTACTTGAGGGGAACGGCTAATCAAGAACTTGTTTACATTGGACTTGAAGACGACCATATCATTGTCAGCCGGATAGCAGGCAAAAGGAAGAGAGTTCCACAGGTGTGCAGTTTTAAGAAATAAACTTTGTTCATGAAATCTACGTTTAGGTTTAGGTATGGATAAAGAGCGGGGAAAATTATTGATAGTGTTTTCAACTAGACGAGTGTTTCTCGTGAAAGTTTGGCGAGGGGGGACCATAGATTGGAGCTCAGGCGAGCACTTGCCATGAAAATAACGATAAAGCAGAGACAGGCTCGTAACGTCTCTTCTGTGAGAAAGAGGTTGCAAGGAAGAGAAAGGCATCCTCCACTAGATTACGAAGTCTATTTTGAACTCTGTCATCTTGAGTGTTATTGTTACATTTTTACCGATGTAACCCCAGACTTTCTTCAGGTGTATTTTTAGATCCAATCCTTTAGAGATTGTTATATTGTAAAAAAAAAAAGAATATTTGTATGCGAGTATTATGTTTTTTTTTTTAAACAGTTCACTTCTTGTCAGCGAAAAATACTAGAGCTGAGAACGAAACCCAAACCTAAAAGCAGTGAATCAAGTACGATAACTATTAGGCTAGCTTATTACGTCCTTTAAAAAGTGTTTTCAAAGCTACGTATTCTTAACATAAGAAATCTGTTGCGTGAACGATTCACGCATACGCATTCATGAAACAGGTAGTAAACAGATAAAAATCCGATTCCTTTCCAAGTACGAATTTTTCAATTTTGACCCTTTAGCAGCCATTTCTTCTGGAGGAAAACCGATTAAAAGTTTTATACATACATACATACATATATATATATATATATATATATATATATATATATATATATATATATATATATATATATCAAAAATAGAGTATATAGGTTGAGAAGTGTCCTCGCATAAATTCTCACTTTTATAGATATATAGATATAGATATATTTTTACAAATTTATATTACATTTTCACCCCAAGTGAAAAGCACAGTGCCACTTTGATGTAGGGCTACTATCAGGGACATAGTTTGCAGGTGCAGTATGTAGGGAGTTGAGCAACAAGATGTCTGTTTATATTACACTTGAACCTCTGCATGTCAGTACAGTCGGGAAAGCAGGAACACACAAGGGAATTCCAAAGTCCAGCAGTTCTGGGAAAGTAACTATTAGAGGGGATCTCTACTGTGTAGGGGTGGAACTTTGCTACTCGTGGTGTTTGCCCGGGGCATTTACGTCAAGGGGAGCTCAAGGGTTTGTAGTTCATCGGAGCATCCACCATCAAAATACTTGTAAAACAGGGAGAATTTTGGGAACTGCAGGGAACTTCGAATGGAACCCTTCCTCCATTCAATCCATAGGAGCAGCATTCTCCCGTTCTGTTAGCTATTCGAAATTGCATTCCTAGTATCGCCGCCACAAACCCATAGACCTCCAAGGGTCCATTGATTAAATAAAGTGTTCCGTTCGAAATTCCATGCGGATCGTGTATGATGTGTGTGGATCTGTGATGGACAAAGAGATTCTGAGCTCTAATTTATGGTTTCAACTCTAACATCCTTACAATATATAAATAATTATGACGAAAAGAAGAAAAAAAAAGATGATGATGATGATGATGATGATGATGATGATGATGATGATGATGATGCAGGAAAGGAATACTGCTAGTTCTAATAAAAATAACAACAGGATGAAAAAGATGAGGAAGAGAAAAATTGTAGAGAAAGAAAGAAAGAAAGAAAGAAAAAATAGAGGTTGAGGATGGTAGAAGAATAAGTTTAAAAAGTGAGGAGGAGGAGGAGGAGGAAAGGTGAGGAAGACAAGTAGAAAGAGATGCAGAAAAAGTAACGAAATTATTTTACAGTAAGAAATAAAACACACGCGCGCGCACACACACACACACACACACACACAAAACAAGAAAGTGAAAAGCAAAGAAAACTAGATAAATTGGCAGTATCAACTCATGGGAATTGCAGACAATGGCTATTTTAGAATTACCTGCGACCTGGCCAGCTAAACAGAATTTGAATTACATTCGGCTCGATATTACTCTGGTGCAGGAATGAACCTAGTAGCGCGCACCGGTTGACCACAGCCACACCAGGGGGCCAGAACAATTACCAAAACCAACGAAGAGAAAGCGAGGTTGATATCCGGACATGACACTCGAAACTAAGAACGCAAACACCTACAAGATGGAACCAACATCATAGGAAGCACAGTCTTCGACCGTCGTCGGAACATCTAACATTGGGAATTAGCTAATATACAACTTAGTAGCCCCGGTAGAGAATCAAATAACAGAAGACTACTACTACTACTACTACTACTACTACTACTACTACTACTACTACTGTAATAATAATAGCAGAAACAACAACAACAATAACAACAAAACAATAATAATGCCCTCCTCTTTGTGTGTGTGTGTCACCATAAACGGGCACTACACCAAATAATGAATGTCAAAGAGGATGGAAAGACTGAGGAGAAAAAGCACTAGCCAGACCTCCACTAGCTGAGAACAAAGAGGACTGGGATATTGGGGAGGCTTATTGCCACCCAAATCCAAGTGAATAACAATGGTCGGTGCCAACGATAAATCAAAGTAAGCAGCTGTTGCGATAACGCCAATTCTTTTGTAAAAGTTGTCGTAAGAAGTGGAGAGCACTGAGAACTCTGAAGAGACTTGTTGTCATTCAGACTCCAGGGAACACCACAAGTTGTTCTCAAAGAGAAATCTTTGATGATGTCTTGTGTGAATACTCCTAGTGAATAAAAAATATTTATTTATTTATTTCGTGTGTGTGTGTGTGTGTGTGTGTGTGTGTGTGTGTGTGTGTGTGTTACTATAAATTGACGCCACACGAAATAAGTGAGGAGGATCGAGGAGGATAGAAAGACCAAGGAGAGAAAGCACTAGCTAGACCTCCGCTGGTTGAGTGCAAAGAGGACTTGGACCTTGGGGGGGGGGGCTTATTGCCACCCAAATTCCAGTGAAGACCAATGGTCACTGCCTATGAGAAATCAATGGTAAGCGGCTGTTGCGATAATGCAAATTCTTTTACAAAGGTTATAGAAAGAGGTGGAGAGTACTGGAAATATGGGGAGACTTGTTGTCACCCAGACTCCAAAGAATGTGTGACTACTCTTAGTGAGTAAATAATAATAATAATAATAATAATAATAATAATAATAATAATAACAACAATAATAATAATAATAATAATAATAATAATAATAATAATAATAATAATAATAATAATAAAATTTATTTTATAATAATAAAAACCAGGCCTACATCCTGGATCAGTGCGAAGCAAACTGGAACCTTGAGAAGGCTTACCGCCACCCAAATTCCACTGAAAGCTAATAGATGATAGAAGCGAGAACTTAATGGTAAACGGCTGCTGCGATAACACAAATTCATTCTCAAAGAATTATTGAAATAGGTGGAGAGTACTGAATATCTAGGGAGAACTGATGTTAGCCAGACTCCAGGGAACCCCACAAGTTGTCGTCGGTGAGTAATCTTTGATGATAATCTGTGTTAGAAATCCTAGTCGTCGTCGTCGTCGTCGTCGTCGTCAACAACAACAACAACAACAACAACAACAACAACAACAACAACAGCAGCAACAACAACAACAACAACAACAACAACAACAACAACAACAACAACAACAACAACTACTAACGGGACCTGTGGAAATTCCACAGCGGCATCTTTCATATGTAATATAATACTGCTGGGAATTCTGTGGGCGGTCAGCATGAATGAAGGCACCATCATATTATTTTAGCCCTTTGTTAAAACTGTATCGCCCCCTCTTTACTAAAATAATAACTTTGATATATTTCTTGGGCTCGTTATTTCATTAAAACACACCAATCAATTAACTCACATTTAATCATTTTTCATAATTCTTGGATATGTTACTAATTTCGACACTCACTATTCATAATTTAAACTCACATTATGCCCCTCTTACTAAAATGATAACTTTGATATATTGCCTGGACTGATTATTTCATTACAAACACATCAATCAATTCCGGTATTGACATAGTATATATGTTCCACCTATCTTATCCAATCCTAGGTGACGCCGCGTATTCGCCTAGTATATCTCCTCCGCCTATCTCATTTGATCTCGGGAGACGTTGGGTATTCTGCTACTATTTGTTTTCCACCTATTTCATTCAATCCTGGGCGACGCTTGGTATTCTGCTAGTATATATTTGCACTTATCTCGTCAGATCTCGGGATTGACCTCATGTCCGCCACCCCATTCTTAAACATATACATGAAATAAAGTAATATTTAAATCGTAAACTGCTTCAGCCATTTCTGAGACTGACTTTCTATCTCCAATCAACTGTTAAAAATATACATGAAATAATGTAATGTCTAAATCGTAAACTCTTTCAGCCATTTCCAGGAATGACTTCATATCTCCCACCCCAATGTTAAAAATATACATGAAATAAATAATATTTAAATCGTAAACTGTTTCAGCCATTTCCGAGACTGACTTATATCCCCAACCCACTGTTAAAAATATACATGAAAAAATGTAATATCTAAATCGTAAACGCTTTCAGCCATTTCTGGAACTGACTTTATATCCCATAACCCACTGCTAAAAATATACATTAAGTAAAGTAATGTCTAAAAACGTAAAATGTTGCAGCCCTTTTCAGGACTGACTTCATATCTCCCACCCCACTGTTAAAAATATACATGAAAGAAAGTAATGTTTAATGCGTAAACGGTTTCAGCCATTTCCGGGACTGATTTCATATACCCCACCCCACTGTTAAAAAATATACATGAAATAAAGTAATGTCTAAATCGTAATCGGTTTCAGTTAATTCCAGGACTGACTCCATATCCCCCACCCCACTGTTAAAAATATACTTGAAATAAATTAACGTTTAAATCATAAACTCTTTCAGCAACTTTTCGAAATGAAAGGATAAAAACATTAATATGGTTAGGGGTTAGATAACCATTACTTCAACATGAATTTTTTAGCGTTGTATCAGTCTCAGCATTCCAATAACTTTAATCCCTCCTCCTTAAGAAGATTTTTTTGCAATTAGTGCCATGAGGACATTAAGGACGAAAATATGAAGTCAGGATCACTTAATATATTTACGTGATTTTTGGGATGTTACAAATAAGTCCCTAGCGTGCACTGATCCATTTCCCTGATTTTTGGATCAGCAGTACATCCATGTGATTTTTGGAATATGACATCTTATGTTAATGTAGTACATCATAAATATATTGTATGAATCTTTTTTAACAGAAGATAATGACCTCATATCCGGAAGTAAACACGTCAAACTATCATGCTCCCCTACTCGAAAAGAAGGAGGAGATTATGCCTGGGATCTTATTAAACACTCACAAAACCCATTAACTCACATTTAGTATAATCTATATATTAATATGATAGCGTGTATGTTCTTAAATCTCAACCAATAAAATTTGGCAGAAAGCGTGACACACAAAAGAACACTCACGCTATCGTATTAATATATAGATAATAATAATAATAATAATAATAATAATAATAATAATAATAATAATAATAATAATAATGATAATAATAATAACTAGCGGGACCTGTGGAAATTCCACAGGGGACTCATTCATATGCAATATATTGATGTTGGGATTCTGTAGATGTTCAGCGTAAATGGAGACGCTCGAATATTATTGCAGCTTTTTTGTTAAAACTGCAAAAACATTTATCTAAGCTAGCAGGGACGCCCGGCGTAGCCCGGTCGTAAAGTACACTTTGATATGATATTTGAATTCTTGCAGATTTCGTATATATTATTATAGAGTTAATGTTCTATCGATTCTTATGTATTATAAAGTTGCGATTTCAAAAATAAAAAAAAATATATCCATATATACACACACAAAAAGAATTAGTAAAATCTATAACACAGAAAACTGAAAGGTCAATCACGACAGCAAGAGATACTGTGGAAATGTACAAGACAGAAAACAAAGAAGCATGAGAGGACAAGAAAAAATGGGAAGAGAAACAGCTATATGAACGATTGATATGGACGACAAAAGATGATACTCATAAAAACACTTAAAGCATCGAATTCTTAATAACAACCGCACAAGATAACGCTATTAAAAGAAAAAAAAACTATATACAAAGCAAAAAGCGATAAGATACAGGAAAACAGCAAATGAAGATTCTGTGGACAAAAGATACGAAACAATAAATCACATAATAAATGAATGCATCAAATATGCCAGAAAGAATATAAGAATAGACACGATCAAGTACGATAAGCAGTAAACTTGGAACTACGCAAAAAATCTTGATCATCAAGAAAAATGTTGCAAGCACAAACCAGTAGCAGTACTTGAAAGTAGAAATCATAAAATCCAATAGGACATGGATGTACAAACAGATAAACCTATCCAAACAAGGAGACCAGACTTTATAATAATTAGCAAGACGGGAAAATTGAGTGCTGGAACGGCGAAATCTATGATCTGGTAAGATCATACATGGGGAAGTTAAGCAAATACAGGAACCAGACTTAAGAGCTGAGAGAGATATGGAGAATGAAGAAAGTCAAGATAACACCAACAACCGAAGTAGCACTAGGAACAATACCGAAATCTTCAAAAAAAGAATTGAAATAAACTTAAATCAAGCGGATTACTAAAAAGATACGATGGATGACAATAATGTAAAGGACTAAAATATTACAGAAAACCCTTGAATGCACTGACTATAGGGTGGAACGATTAAGTTGTCCCCCCTAAAGAAAACAACACTACAGCTTTATTTTAAAACTTTTATTGAAAAAAAAAAAATCAGTTCAGGTAACTTGATTAGAGCTTACATTTATTACATATAGCCACCTCTAGCCTTGATCACCGCCTCGATACATATCCGGAACTGGGAGGGAAAAAGCATGACGACGACGACGACGACGACGACGACGACGACGACGACACCAACAACAACATATTTAAATAAAGTAAGAAAATATAAAAATGCAAGAAGAAATAATACAAAAAAAGAAAAGATAAAAGAAATAGTTAAACAAGAATAAAGTGAAAAAGAAAGAGAATAAAATGCACTAAACACATGTCATAAAAATAAAGTAATATATATATATATATATATATATATATATATATATATATATATACATAGATATATATATATATTCCTACCCTCTGATGAGAAGGAAAGTATTTCTTCGAAACTCCGCGGATTAAGGACCATCCACTTATCAAATGTTTCCTTTTCAAATTAAATGTTTTAAACTCTTTTTTCAAAGTGTTTTTAACATGTTTTATTAACTGTTTGCTCGTATTATAAGCTCTATCTCCTATTTGGTTTTATCGAGCTTTTACATCTGGCTGAGATAACTTTATAAATATTAATTCTTTAATATTTATAATATACTTTAATTTTACCATTTTGGATAATTTTGGTAAATTTAATTGTAATTTCATTTTATATATATATATATATATATATATATATATATATATATATATATATATATATATATATATATATATATATATAGTAAAACTCCTTTAATTTGAACTTCCTCTAAAGTTGGACTTCCTCTCATTTGGACTTCTTCTAAACCTGGACTTTCTCTAAACTTGAACACTCTCGTCATTGAAATTGTATTAGCATATTTGATGCGGAGTTGCAGTAAGACAGTTTACATGGTTTAGTCAGATATTGCGCAGAAATGTTAATATTGGTTCTATGTAATTAATGTAGATTAGCTATTGATAATTAATTTACACTAACTGTAGTTGGTTGGTTGTTTGTGCTTTACGGCATATCAACCCTTTTCAGGTTATTTAATGCCGAATCCATAGATTGGAGAACATTTTTTTAATAGAATATATTTGTTGTTTTCAAGTCGGTTTCTATTTAACCCATAATTGGGACCCTAGCAGGTACTACCACTCCGGGTCAGAGTGGATCTGGGAGAAATGGTAATTAAAGGGTGGTTCCACACTCCCAAAAGCCCACAAGCTGGGGCCTCACTACTGGATATAGTTTAAGGTCATATCCAGGGCCACACTAACTGTAATTTTTTTTCAGATTGTTATATTTAAAATAGTGTAAAACAACCCATCACAATGGCTTGCAACTCTAAAATCAGAGAATACATCTGGTCTAGAAAAAATTCTTGAAACCAAAAGGTTACCGACCAGCCACGCTGTTCTTAAATCACTTAATGAAAATGATGTTTAAATGTGGGGGCAACAAGATGAGGAAACTACTGATTAATATCCTGAAGGCAGTTATGGTGATGAAAATAGCGACAGCTCCCATTCTCTTGACCCTAATGTAAATAACCAAGAACACTCTGATGAAGCAATATGGGATGATGCAGAAAAGTCTATGGAGACGGTTATAAAATTTCTAGAAAAAAGTCCTTACTTTAGTGACAACTATGTTTTGCAAGCAATGTCACTCCGAAGAGATATAATCATAAAGAAGCTACAGAACCAAAAAATTGGAATACAATGGCAGCGCCCGAGAGCTCAATCGATGAAAATAGAAACTGCAATGAGACTCATTCAATGAATAACTAAAAAAACTGTATTTTACATAAATGTATGATTTCTGTAGATGATAACTTAGGTAATAAATACCTTACAAGTAAGAGTAGATTTAATTTATTTTCAATGTCTTTGTTCCTGTTAATAATATTTAACAATTCTTACTTGCAATATATCGTAAACTCAACTTAATATATACTTGAAGTATCATATAGCAATGAATTTCATTTATTATTTCTTAATTCTTAGAAAATTAAAGTTAACTGCAGCACATTTTTTATCACGAAACTTGAACAGCATCCTCGAATTTGAACGAAGCGGATGTTCAAATTATAGGAGTTATACTGTATATATAAATTCGTATTCCTGTCTGTTTGTTTGTTCACAATCTGATTAATATATACAATAGGCTCCTTACTTTACCCTTTCATTTATTTCTATATATAATTTCATTCTTGCAAACTAGATACAATTAAGAGATCATGTCATTTGCATATTACATTAAGAAAAATCGATTTTATTAAATAGCGGTATCTTAATTAATGTTTCTAGCAAGAGAATTGTTTTAAGTGTTCTATTTGAAATTGTTTTTTTTAATAAATATTAAGCAATAATTATATTGATGAGATATTTAATTTATTTGGAATTATTATTCCAATATCGAATTAAAAAAAAAAGCCTTTTAGAGTTATTTGCCCCTTAGAATCTTCCGAACGTTTCATTTGTTTGTTGTTATTATTCTTTAAACCGCTATACAGAAATCGGTAATTTTTTACGATGTGTTCCAGCGTCGTTTAATACCTAAAAATAAAGATCTAATGCCCTCTTTACATAAATTTACACGTTTCTTTCTTTTTCACGTTAATCTCATTGATTACAAACTTAAATTTCTAATTAAAAAAAAGGTAAATTTTTACGACGTGACCCAGCGTCGTTTAACTCCTAAAAAAAATTAGCACCAACTTATTTTGGCCCTAATACGTTCAAATAACCTTTATGAATAATATAAAAGAAGAAATTTTGAAAAAAAAAAGAAAATTTACATTTTAAAGTGGGAGATCACTTTTCTATATAAATTTAACGTAAAATGAGCACCCACTTTTTGGTCACAAAGCGTCCAACGAGACGTCATCTCTAGCTTTTTTTAAAGTTTGGTGATCAAGGGGGGGGCTGGGCAAAACATGACAAATACAGTTTTTTTGTGGTGGGGGCGGGAATTACATTTGAAACATAAAATAATGATAAATTTAATTAATTTTTATGACACCTTTCTGCACTTTCACCCAACAATATTATAAACGAAATGAATCCCAAAATATGACAAATTCAATTTTTTATTTTGGAGGCAGGAGGATTACAGTAGCAACATAAAATGACGAAAAAGTTAATTGTTTTTGGAATCAATTTTTGGTAGATCTTCATTTTTTTAGGGGTCCTACCTACTTGGCTTTTTTTTGCGATTGCACGGGCATTCGCTGCTATTTTTTTTTATTGAAACAAAAGTGGTAATGATTTATTTTTAATTATTTATTTTTAGGGAGGGGTTCTTTACAGTAATCAATATCCGGAGAAAAGTTTCTTCTATTTGTATTCATTCTGCCGAAATATCTGGTGGAGAGGAAATCAGGTACTTCTTCTTTTGGGGGGCGATTACATTTACATGTTTTTATCCGTTCTTTAATTTTTGGAATTGTTGTAAGGGTATCCATGTTACCCATGATGAGAATATAGCAGGTGTGTTTCAAACGGAACTTCATGTCAAGCCAGGCAACACCGGGTACCCATGCTAGCACACACACACACACACACACACACACACACACACACACACACACACACACACACACACATATATATATATATATATATATATATTAAAAACAATATGGCCGCCGGTATAAATACGCCATATCCTCTTAAGTGACGTCAGCAAAGTTGTAAAATCGTAATTAGCCACATTTTATTCACTTTCAGTTGAAATCTCTAAGAAGTAAGAAGTTCACCCCACTAACCCCATCCTCCCGCTATTTGCTGTTATTTTTTTATTCAATAAATACTTTGCCACAGAAAATTAAATATAGCGTTTCCAAACGAAGGAAACATTTCTTCTTGATATACTCTCTTGCATATTTACGGACAAAACCACTCAACGCCGTCGATTTCAATGCCTTATTTTTATAACTATTTTTTAAAACAATCTATATAACGAAAACAGAAGATGTATGTGTGTCTGTGTGTGTGTGTGATTATGTCACCGATGAACTCTTAAACTATGGGGGTCACATAACACTGAAATTAGCATGAAATAATATCATTAACCAAGGGTGATTTATAAAAACTCAAATCTTTGGATGAACGATTAACGCGTACAGAAATTGGCAAGTTGTAGGACAAAATGTTCATTTCATCTTGCCAAAGTTTCTATTTCTATTTGTTTGAGCATGCGTAAATTAATCATAGCTAAAGGTGATTCAATTTTATAACATTCTGATCTATGGGGTTAGCGCAAACGATAGCGAACGCGGCTGGAGCGGTGAATTTTCTTGTTTCGATCCTAGCTGTTGGCATCTAGTTATTTTTGTTTACTTGAAAAATGAATACTGTATATTAGGTACAATATAATATTCAATAGATAATTGGTTCTGAAATCATATATATGAAATCTGGATGATTTAAAGTAGTCCAATAGGGTCTTTTCAAACGAGTAAGTTATTCGCGATTTTTTAGTCTGATTAAGAAATGAAACACACACACACACACACACGCAAACACACACATACAACCACACACACACACACACACACATACACACACGCTGTTTTGTATTTACTAAGAGAGGAAGGAGAAAGGGAGGAAGAGTTTTAAGGTGAAAGGAGAAGTTAAAGAGAAGAAATAAAAAGATTACAATTAGTGTTGGGACGATTAATCAGAATAGGGAATCGAAAAAAATCGGAACATTTTGGGGTATCTGAATCGGTATCGGAATCGGAAAATTTTGTGCCTATTCTCCGATGCCAAAAACGATTCTTTTAATTGGCTTTTTATTTGATTTTCTTTAAAGAAAAATATTCTACCGCTGACAGGAATACTAAAATAATATTTATTGATTTTAAGCTATCAATAAAACAAAAATCGATAGATCATCTCCCACAAGTGTATATTTACGTTTGAGAAAATATCTGCGCATTTAGCATGTGTTTTTACGGTAATCGTGAAAAATTACAACATTGTAGTAAAATATTTAGCGATTTATAAAGAATCGGAATCGGTAATTGTATCGGAATCGGGAATTTAATACGGAATCGGTAATTGTATCGGAATCGGAAAAATATTGGAGTCATCTCTTACCTAATTACAATGTTCAGGGGAGCTACATCAAACCATCTCGGCCTAATGTGCCAGTCTGTCAAACCTAGGAATCAACCGGATTAAGAGATAAAGCGGATCTTATCTTTAATTTGCATGGATCAAGTTTTAAGCGCTATCAAAATGTGAAATCGTCCATGTTGTAAATATGAAAATCACACGAAAGAATAATTAAACGAGCTTAGCATTGTGACAATGATATTTTTTTAAATAATATTTAATTTCATAATGACAACATTTTAACTTAATATGTGCCTTATTATAAATACTTGTAAGTTAATGAATCGAAATCGATATGTATGAGATCCCATCTTAAATTTAAAATTTTTTATGCATAACCTAGTACATACGTATACATATATACAAACACATAAACGTACACACACACACACACACACACACACACACACACACACACACACACACACACACACACACACACATATATATATATATATATATATAAATAAATAAAATAAAAATTACAATTAAATTTACCAAAATAATCCAAGATAGTAAAATTAAAGTAGATTATAAATATTAAAGAATCAATATTTATAAAGTTATCTCAGCCAGATGTAAAAGCTCAATAAAACTAAATAGACAATCGAAAAGAGGGGATGACTTTCGAAAATATTGGTGAAAAAAAAAACGACCCCTTCCTGTAGAAAAGTGCCCAGTTGATGGCGAAGAAATGAATGTTTTTGGCTAAGTTTTTTGGCATTTGTCGTCTGAAGGGTCGAGCTTCAAAATGATACTGATCTTGTGAAAATCCGTCGCCTTTATCCTCTACCAAACTCCCTCGGGCTGAAATGCTAGTATATATATATATATATATATATATATATATATATATATATATATATATATATATATATATATATATATATATATATAAAATGAAAGCTACAATTAAATTTACCAAAATGATCCAAGATGGTAAAACTAAAGTATATTATAAATATTACAGAATTAATATTTATAAAGATATCTCAGCCAGATGTAAAAGCCCTATAAAACCAAATAGGAGATAGAGCTTGTAATACGAGCAAACAGTTAATAAAACATGTTAAAAAACACTTTGAAATGAGTTAAAAACATATTTAATTTGAAAAGGAAACACTAGATAAGTGGATAGTCCTTAATCCGCGGAGTTTCGAAGAAATACTTTCCTTCTCATACGAGGGTAGGAATTAGACAAAATGCGGGATCGGATTTTGCATGCAAAAGTATTTGATGAAACTGCAAGTAAGTCAAAGATATTACTTGAAAACAAGAAAAGTGAAGCAGAGGGAATATGGTGAAGAAAAAGGTGATTACACATGAATGGATAGTCTGGTGGAAAATAAATAATCCAATGATTATATATATATATATATATATATATATATATATATATATATATTAGACATTAAGAGGAGATATCTATAAATACCCGTTCACATACACTTTTTCCTGATAAAGCTAGAACCCAGAATCAAATGGAATCGAGCAATTGCATTGACAACGGACAACGCCCATATGTTTAGGTAGTCAGTATTGCACACTTCATACGTGCGACGACCTGGGTTCGCGCCTATGTCGGAGCACGTCACTGATGAAATGCAGTATATCGAAACCCACTTTGGGTCTGGCGTTGTCCGTTGTCGATGCAATTGCTCGATTCCATCTAATTCTGTGTTCTTGCTTTATCATGAAAAAGTGTATGTGAACGGATATATATATATATATATATACATATGCAGAGAGAGAGAGAGAGAGAGAGAGAGAGAGAGAGAGAGAGAGAGAGAGAAGGTGAGAGTTTTCATAGAGGCAAAGTCTCATTTGTCTGAAACTTAAAAAAGGGGCCTGGTCGTGTTGGAGTCCATAGGAAACACTATCGCTCACACAGACACAAAGTGCCTTAAATATATATATATATATATATATATATATATATATATATATATTGTAATATACAAGATTTAAATAGCAAAATCTCAGTAAAATATATTTGAAGGTGTATTGCAGAGTATTACATTTATGATAAGCTCAATAGGTGTAATTACCTAGAGCTATATAAATAGAAAGGATGAGTGATTAATAATTGTGAAATTATCAATCAAGTTTTCATAAGAGGAAACTAGCCTGCACCAGCATCCAGACAAGTACGAGGCGTGAAACAAAACTCACATTAATCTTAATTCAATCTCTGACAACGATGGGTCTAACTGCTAGTACATATAGAAAAATCTGTAGCTTTTTAAGAAATTTAACACGTTTCACAATATCAGTATATATATATATATATATATATATATATATATATATATATATATATATATATATTTTACACAGTGATCACCACTTATCAAGGCCCGGAAGCCACTCAGGGATAAGGGTTATTGCAAGTACATTACGTTAGTGTGGAGATTTGATGGAGTGTTTACTTAAGGGGGCGGTTCATTAGGAATTTGTTAACATTAGACTTGAAGACATCCAAGTTGTAGTCCGGAGGGAAGCAGGCAGACGGAACAGAGTTCCACAGACGTGCAGTTCTAAGAAAGAAGCTTTGTTCATGGAATCCGCGTTTTGATTTAGGCACAGATATAGAGTGGGGGAAATTTTTCACAGTGGATTCAGCTAGACGGGTGTTTTTCGTGAAAGATTGGCGAGGGGGGACCAGGGCTTGGAGTTCAGACGAGCACCTGCCATGAAAATAACGATAAAACAAGGATAGGCTCGCAACGTCTCTTCTGTGGGAGAGGGGTTGCAGGGTAGAGAAAAGGGCATCCCCCACTAAGCCACGAAGTCTATTTTGTACTCTGTCAAGGCATGATAGGCTGTTTTTGGCAGCTCCTGCCCAGATATGGCAACAGTATTCCATCCTTGGACGTACTTGGCTTTTATATAGATAGAGAATTGCATCAGTAGTGAGATATCTTCTGGAGCGGTAGAAGGATCCCACCATCTTTCCAGCGACCTTGGCAACAGACTTGATGTACGTGTTCCATTTCAGATCAGGAGTCAAACCCAGGTCAAACCCAGAAGCTTGTCAAAACACGGGGCCTCACCCAGACGAGAGCCATCCATCACAATTGATGCCAGCTGGGGATCAGAGCGTTGATGATGTAAGGATAGGAGTTTGGTTTTGGATGCATTAAAGGTAACTAGCCACATCTTCCCCCACTGAACCACGCGCTCGAGATCAGAGGAGAGAGAATCAGAGAGAACTTTGTCATTTACAGCCTTTGATGTGTTGCCGTAGATGGTCGTGTCATCAGCATAGATGTCAACGAATGATTTAAGTATGTGTTTAGGGAGGTCATTGGTGTAGATCAGGAAGAGAGTTGGGCCCAGGATTGACCCCTGAGGGACCCCAGCATTTATATTGCAGGCCTCCGATTTTTGTCCATCTACCACTACTCTTATGAGCCTATCGGAGAGAAATGATTTAATGATTGAGAAAACATTTCCAGTTATACCGTAGCTGGAAATCTTGCGAAGTAGACCCTTATGCCATACCTTGTCGAAGGCCTTTGATATGTCAAGAGCAATTGCCCTAGAAAGGAAGCCTTTGTCAAGAGATTCACTAATCCTGTGGGATATAACCTTCAGCACATCTGCGGTAGATCTTGCAGAGCGGAAACCATATATATACACATATATATATGTATATATATGTGTATATATATATGTATATATACATGTATATATATATGTGTATATGTATAGGTATGTATATATGTATATGTATGTATATATGTATATATGTATATGTATGTATATATGTATGTTTATATATGTATGTACATATGTGTATATATGCGAACAAAGAATACAGAACTTCGCTTTTTCTTTGTAACAACGACACTTATTTCCTCATTGTTATAGCCGTGATGTGATCGCTTTATCTAACGTGATTTTGTACGTCATCCACCCTCTGAAGTGATCTTGAACGTTATCTCATTTCGTGCTTCATGTCTCTCATCCTCTTTCTCCTTTTTAAAGATTTTTTTCTTTACCAGTGACGTCATTTCGCATGCATTTGCATATATCCCTCTTGAAGAAGCCCGCATAAATCGGGCGAAACGTTGAGTATCCAGGTCCTTCCACCTCCATTTTATTTCATATCGTCGGATTTAATCCAGCTCAACAATCATATATATATATAATATATATATCAAGCAAACTACAACCTACTTATATATATATATATATATATGTATAGATTGCGCGAGCCTTTTCTAGTCTCACACAAAAACATGCGTTCACATTATAAGCCATATTACTTGTCATATACATACGCGCACACAAACATACGCGCCCACGTTCACACACATACATATATTCACGTTCGCGTATATACACTCACATTCACGTGTATACACACACACGCTTACGTACGCACAGATGGACGACGTCACTTCCCCTTTCAAAGGAAATCCACACATGCGCAAAAGACCACCGGAAACAATTATAAAAGCAAGAGACAAGCTGTTTCCGGTCCTTTTTGATTTAGCTCTCGAGCTGAGCGATCGTCGAACCATTCGCTCCCCCCCCCCCTATCGGGGCGCCTACGCGCGTCACGTCCCCTGCTACTATGTAGAGGGCACCAGCTAACAGACAGTATGTACACTTTATACGTTTTCTATCTCCATAACCTGGATTGACTTTCTTTCTCTCTCTCTCTCTCTCTCTCTCTCTCTCTCTCTCTCTCTCTTTATCTATCTATCTATCTACAATTTGTGCCAGAGAACACCTGCGCGTAGCTGACGGCTAACATGGCGCACAGTTTAACTGATTTCAACCCTTTATCTTTTTCTGTGTCTACACGCTGGACTATCATTCCCTTTTTCCACTACATCACTCACTTCTCTTCCCACGCGCGAACAAACGATAGTGACCCGAACGTGAGATGAACACACATTTCCTTTTTCCTTCTATACTACCAATCCCGCAACAAACGATGGTTACACCCGCGCAGACATGAACACGTGTTATATCTAAAACATTCATTCTTTCAACAGTAAATAAACGACACGTTTATCTTATCCATCAATTGAGTTTTTGTTTCCTTCAATTCCATTCGTTTCATTATTTTCTTTTGTAACGGGATTAGGATTTATATATCCTAGTCCTCTACAAGATAGATAGATAGATATCATTGCAAAGATGGTGACATAGTTTGCTAAATGCGCTCGACGCTTTTGCAATTCTATTGCCAATTTCCTCATTCAAAGTTCGAATTGAATTAATTTTACTACGAAGGTAGTTAAAACTCTCCACATACTTGAGGTCAGTTCTGTCATTGGTACCTCAGGGAACCTGTGTGCAGGTGAGATTTATTTCACGCCACGTACTTGCCTGAATGTAGGTGCAGGTTTGCAAACAACCGTTTCTGAGATGCTGATAGTTAGACCGAATGCTTTGCATTCAGCAGAGAGCCTGTCCACCAGGCGCTGAGCTTCTTCAAAAGAAGTTGCCCAAAGAGCACCATCGTCAGCAAACAGCAGATCGCAGATTATGCTGGTGCTTTTCCGAGTTTTGGTTTTGAATCGTTGGTGGTTCAATATATATATATATATATATATATATATATATATATATATATATATATATATATATATATATATATATATATACCGGCTGTACTCTGAAATGCGTTGCTGTGGCTCAATTTGGTGTAATGGAAAAATCTAATAAAAAGAGAAAATGCATGTTTCTTATATTCTTAGTACAGCAATCCACTCTAAAAGTGAAAAAAACCCCCCAAAAACCAAAAACAAAAACAAAAAAAAAAACAACAAAGAAAAAACAACAACAAAAAAAAAGGGGGCGAAAATGGAAAAAAAATGGTACTTTTGCAGAATTGGATCCGGATCCTCGGGAGTTTCCGTCATCATGGCTTGGACTCGACCAACAATCAGTGGATTAAGCCGAACGTTGCTAAAATGTTGAGACGCTGAATCGAGTTTTTATTTATTTATTTTTTTGTTTTGTATTAAAAAATGTGCGTTTTTAATTAATATTTGGGTTAGGGGGGCGTTACTATACACAGATTCGAAAAAGTTGTCCAAAAACAAATAAATGAAAGCAAAGGTAAGGTAAGTTACGTTTCTACCTAATTGAATGATTTTTAAGTGTTTTTATTTAATGTAAAATGTTTAATCGGCTCGAAAAACACACATTGTTTATCGATGTATTTGAAAAATGGTCGCGGACTCTGTTGAACTTTGGGGAAATAAGTTAAAAAACTATACAAAACAGAGTCAGAAACCCATCGAATATATGTTACCGTGAAATAGGCTGACATACTCGGTGGGTTTCTGACAGTATTTTGTATAGTTTTTTAGTTTTAACTCATTTTCCCAAACTTAACGTAATCAACAGTCCTTCACCATTTGTATTTTTCAAATACACCGATAAACACTGTTTTTCGATGTATTTTTCAAATACACCGATAAACACTGTTTTTCAAGCCGACTAAACGTTACATTAAATAAAAAGAGTTTGTATTACTAAACACAGGTTCGAAAAAGTCAAAAAATGAATATATAACAAATAAATGTTACCAAAGGCAAGATCAGTTACTCTTCTAGCTATCTGGATAAGATTTTAGTGTTTTTATTTAATGTAAAATGTTTAATAGTTTCGAAAACATGCAGTGTTTATCGGTATATTTGAAAAATACAAATGGCGGCAGACTGTGTTGAACACATTAAGTTTGGGAAATGAGTTAAAACTAAAAAACTATGCAAAATACTGTAAGGAACTCACTCAATATATGGTATCGTGACATAAGCTAACATATATTCGGTGGTTATTTAACAGTAATTTGTATAAATTTTAGTTTTAACTTTTCTGTATTTCACATTTTCTCACAATTTCTGTAAAAAAAGTGTACTTTAAAATTTGTTGCAAAAGTTCTCTTGAAAAAAACAAAAACAAAACAAAACAAAAAAACTTTAACCTAACAATTTACGGTAAAAAAAAAGCAAAACCAAAACAAATCGAATCTTAATCGGACCTTATTGCCCAATAGGCTCCGGCTACAATGTTGAATGCGCCGCGTTGTTGTTTTTTTTTCAAGTTAAATTCAACTTTCACAATATCTTTTTTCTTTATAATTTCACGATACCTTTTTTTTTTTAATAATAATAAATTGTTAGTTGAAAGCACAGAAGAGTTACAAAACACCCTCCCCTCTCCATGGTAAGAATGGCTGAAAAAAAGTAAAAATAAAAAATGTTATTCTTTCAGTACATTACTAAAATGCAGATGCACCGTGAATTTTCTTCGAAAAACAACTGTACTTTCACCTAACAATTTATAGTTTTAATAATAAAAACGTCCAGATTTTCTTATATAGAAACAACTGTTTAAAAAAACCGTGTGCTGCCAATTTATGCTTCAACTCAAAACGCACCTTCTGGCGAGCATTTTTTTTAAATTAAAAATTGGGAAGATAAACAAATTAATTTAAATTAAAAAAATAGGGGATGTTTTTTCTTACTTATTACTTAGAGTCGTCAAATCGTCGTGCATGAAATGAAATAACTACCGGAAGTAAAAACCGAGAAATCACGCAGAATCGACTTACGAGAAATATTTTTAGTTTATTTAATTTATAATTTGCAATATTAATTTATTTTATTTTAATAACATAATAACATAAAACAGTCCTCGACTCTAAGGATAGGCTGTCTAAAATTTTCAACTTAATTGGAAATGTAGAAATATCGTTTTATTGATAACTAACGAACCAAGAATTATATATATATATATATATATATATATATATATATATATATATATATATATATACAAGCAAAAGTACCCGTCGTTGACTGGGTTCAAAAACAGCCTACAGAAAATGGACTCTGATTTATGAAAGTATGATAGGTTATGAAAAGGAAGGGTTGTAAAGAGATAGCTTCGAATTTGGGGGTATCATGTACATAGATACATATACATGCATATATATATATACATAGATACATATACATGCATATATATATATAGATACATATACATGCATACATATATATACATAGATACATATACATACATATATATATATACATAGATACATATACACACATACATATATATACATAGATACATATACATGCATATATATACATAGATACATATACATGCATATATATATATATATATATATATATATATATATATATATATATATATATATTAGAAAAAAGTACCCGTCGTTGACTGGTTTCAAAACAGCCTACAGAAAATGGACTCTGATTTATGAAAGTATGATAGGTTATGAAAAGTGTTGTGTGTGCACAAATAATTAACAAAAACACGAAAGTAAAAGTATACAATAATATATTAGGAAGAAAAGTTATATACATATTTACATGTCTAAAGATATACTTCAACAGTCTATAAACAATTTAATAAGGTAAAGATAATAGTTTTATCCTACTTCGCGGATTTTCGCATATCACTGTTGGTCTCGGTCCCTATCTACCGTGATATTCGAGGGAATACTCTCTCTTTCACTCTCTCTCTCTCTCTCTCTCTCTCTCTATATATATATATATATATATATATAGGGTGACCCCAAAAAAACAAAAGAGGCCATCTAGAACATATGCTGTAGAAGGAGAAAAAAAGAAAAAATGCCCAAAGACCCTAGTGTTTTGATGTGATGTGTTGAATATAATAAACTAGTTGTGACCAAAGTTTCAATTCATTCAAACAAAATAGTAAGAAACGGGGCCTAAGTTGAGCCGGGCCCGTTTTTTATGGGTATCCTGTGTGTGTGTGTGTGTGTGTGTGTGTGTATATATATATATATATATATATATATATATATATATATATATATATATATATATATATATATATATATATATACAGTTTTTAAAATAATAAGCGGAAGTTTCTTAAGCGCTCTTTCGGCTATCATCTCATCGGGAACAAATCGATAGCGAACAAAATAATGTCGAAAATAAAGAGTTCTAATGGGGAACTTATTAAATGTGTCAAAAGTACGGTGACACTACAATAAATTTATTAACGTTTACAAACGATTAAAATATTGGCACAACGAGGGAGAAAAAAAACGGGAGAAAAGATTCAAAGTTCCCCAAAGAGAACAATGCGTTGGATGTTTCCTTTTGTCGGCACAAAGAAGGTTGACGCACCGCAATAGAGACTCTGCTATTGGCCAGCATTTGGTTGACAATCAATGCTGTGCCGATAGATATAAAATAGAATGGTTTGAGGTGCTACATAGAGCGGACTCCAAAAACCATTTAAAGATTTTGGAGTCTGTCTCTATTGCGGTGCCAAGTAGGACGTTCCCAAGTACGAAATATATATATACGAAATATACGAAATATACGAAATATATATATATATATATATATATATATATATATATATATATATATATATATATATATATATATATAATGGGATAAGAAATTCCAACGAGAGAAAGATGTATATTTAAATGAGGGGGTTACTAACAATGTGTATTTTTCAACATTTTATTATTCCGTGTTTTGGTTTTTCATTAAAAATTATGTTTAGATCATTGTAAAAATGTTTTTAAATCATTGAAATAGTTTTAAAAGCGTTTCAAACGTTCTGTGAAGCGTCCTCTTCAGAAAGTATTTAAAATGTAAAATATTTAGAATATACTTAAGATGTATTTAAAATGTAAAAGAGCATTTTCGTATATATATATATATATATATATTATTCCTTAATTGGAATTCATTTTTTGAGATGAGCATTATATGTTAATTTTTATTTTTATTTCGGACTATTAGTCTCATCTTTATTAGTTGTTGTTTTTGGATCTTTTTATTGGTTCACAACGTTTCGGCCAACTTCCTCTGGCCTTCGTCAGGTAGTAACCGCGACGGATAGGAACTTCGAATCTCCTAACTGCATTCTCAGCCCTCACTGCCATCCGTAGTTGTTGTCGTCTCACCACATTTTTGACCAATTACCTCTGGCACTTTTCTCTCTCTCTCTCTCTCTCTCTCTCTCTCTCTCTCTCTCTTCTTGTGTTTCTAATTATCTTCGTTTATTTTTTCTCTCATTTTTTCCTTTCTTATTCTTATTAGAATCAAGGTGAGGGGCACGTTGGTACTTGGTCAACTGGATACGTAGTGTGTATGTGTGTGTGTGTGTGTGTGTGTGTGTGTGTGTCTGTGTGTCTGTGTGTCTGTGTGTGTGTTTTCTTGTATTGGTTTGCAGACTGTGTGTTCTGTTTTATAGTATTATAAAGTTATTTGCTTCCCTACGAAGGCAACTGGGATCTAAGGTCGTTTCTAATGTGTGTGTGAGGTGGGGAGACCAGCTCATCTCTTTCTTTCTTGCCCCCCCCGCTCTCTCTCTCTCTTTCTCTCTCTCTCTCTCTCTCTCTCTATACATATATATATGTATATATATATATACACGCATACACACGCAAGGCCCGAAATTCTTCTCACTTTCAGTTTTATTTTTTATTTTTATTTCTTATGGAATTTGTTTAATTATAATTTTATAGCGATGTTTTTCAAGTAAGATTCTGAGAGTCAAACACTCATGTACATCAAGAAGTATGGCGTGGTTTGCTTGAAGCATTGTTTAACGGATAAAAGATATTTTTGAAGGCTTACAATGCAGGCATGTACATACTTTATGAGGAAATAAATATATAAAAGAATACTATATAAATAATTCAATATATATATATATATATATATATTCAATTTATCTTTACATAAGCAGTAATTTGTATTGAGCATTCTTGTATTAACCTCGTTATATTTCATTGGTTACCCAAACTTTGAAAAATAGCAACCTCATATATATATATATATATATATATATATATATATATATATATATATATATATGATTAGTTTTTTTTTGGAAAAAGAATTCCAGCAGAGTGCTCAATTAAAAGGAAAATCCAAAGAGACGAATATTGGCTAAAGAGAGCTTGATAAGGATACCTTAAACGGGCCTTATTATCGGGCTTGAAACCGACGGTACCAATGATCTGTCTCAACTAACAACTTTCTGTACACAATATATATATATATATAATTTATTTACTGAATTTTTTTTTCAACTGTGGATGGTATTTATTTCATGTGTTCTTATAACCCATCTACTGTGGAGAAACATATCCATTCTCTTGGCTGTCAATTTAACTTTATAATTCAACTTTACAATTAAAATAAATTCTGGGTCACAAAAGGTCGCTCATTTTAATGGTACTACTCCTGTTTTCGTAGCTCTTCAACTTTTTGGGTTAAAGAAATAGGCTTTACTTTTGAAACGTTTCTTGTATTTTGAAAGAATCCGTTAACATTTCTTTGCAAAGTAATCGGATTGCAAAAGAGAAAAGCAAGGTGCACTGAGAATCGAGTTTTGAAATTTGAACATCCTGGTGGTTGTGATGCCTAGTGATATGTTATCTAGTGGTCATGCTACATCGTGCAGCATTCAGCCTGACTGGGTTGGGATGATCCCCCCCCCGAAGGAGGAAGTTTCTAGGAAACAATTTAAAATTTTGTAAAAGCTGTTTTTGAAGGCTTACAATGCAGAAATGTACAGTTATTTTGAGCAGATAAATGAATAAATAAATAAATAATTCAATAAGTTTTTATTTATTTATTTAACTGAATTGTTTGTTTTTCTTTATTTTTTTTTAAATTTTCATTTACAATTGACAGCGTAAAGAATAGATAAGTTTCTCCACTGAAGATAGGTTATACACCCGAAAGGACCTATGGAATAAATACCATCCACAATTGATAAATAAATTTAAATATATATATATAAATAAAAAAATATATTAATTTATTTATTTATCTGTCCATAACGACTGTACATTCTTGCATTGTAAGCCTTCAAACATATCTTTTACATATATACATCATTTTGTACTTGCAATAACCTTTATCCCTGAGTGGCGTCCAGGCCTTGATAAGTGGTGACCACCGTGTAAAAAAAAAATTCCATCTTTTTCGGTCAATCTCCCGTGCCTATTTTTATTAGATGGTCACCGCTTACTAAGACCCAAGAGCCACTCGAGAATAACGGTGTCGAGAAAGTGTCGAGTAGACTGCAAGACAATACCGTGATGATCAGTGATGGTGAAACTTGGGTTGTTTTACGGCATATCAACCCTTTTCAGGCTATTTAATGCCGAATCCACAGATTTTGAAGAAAATTTTTTTAATAGAATATATTTGTTGTTTTCAAGTCAGTTTCTATTTAACCCATAGTTGGAACCCTAACAGGTACTACCAGTCTGGGTCAGAGTGGACCTGGGAGCAATGGCAATTAAAGGGTGGCTCCACACTCCCCAAAGCCCGCAAGCTGGGGCCTTACCACTGCATATAGTTTAAGGTCATATCCAGGACCGGAACTTGGGTAGAACTTAATTAAATAAAAGGACGGCTCAACAAGAACTTGTGTACATTAGACTTGAAAACGACCGCGTTATATTCGGCTATGAAGCCGCCCTGCGTTCCACGGACGGACAGTTCTTGAAAGTAAACTTTGCTCCAGGAATTTTCGTTTTAGACACTATTAGAGAGAAAGGAAAACTGCTGACAGTTGATTCCTTTCGTTCGCACCTGTTCTATACAAGTCGTTGACGTTGTGCGGTTGTCTGTCATAGATGAGAATCATGCGCGTGGTTTTTAATTAATGAAAGTCATACGATTGCATCCCACCGGAAATAGATTGATTGAGCAACTCATTTCCAACTTGTAGTCCCCATGGAATTGATGACGTCACAGTTTCAATCAAATTTCACAAAATCAACTGTCAGATCCATAGGGAGCTTTACGGAATTTAAGGACAGAAGTCTTTCTACCTATCAAAGGAAGATCACATCCAGAAATTTCACGACGAAGCATAAGCTGACACATTCCGTGTTGTTTTTACGCTGTACGCTATTCACCAAGGACTTTATTAAATCTTGGGAGACAATGGATACCCTCTGTAAGGGTTGGGATCAAATTTAATGCAAATCTGATATCATGACATCTGTTCAGTCTTTTGAGGCAATGGATACAACTTGTAAGGATTAAAATAAAATTAATTGCAAACCCGATAGCATGGCATATATTAAATCTTAAGAGACAATGGATAATCCCTGTAAGTGTTAAAATCAAATTTAATGCAAATCTGATAGCATGGGAATCACCATTTATCAAGGCCCAGAGGCCACTCGAGGATAAGGGTTAAAGAGTGTACATTGGTCAAAAGGACAATATCATAGTAATCGTTAGAAGTGTAAATTTGGTAAAATTGGATTACTTAAGAGAAACGGCTCATCAAGAACTTGTTTACATTGGACTTGAAGACGGTCATATCGTAGTCAGCTGGAAAGCAGGTAAACGGAAGAGAGTTCCACAGGTGTGCAGTTCTAAGAAAGAAGCTTTATTCATGGAATCCACGTTTAGGTCTAGGCACGGATAAAGAGTGGGGGAAATTATTGATAGTGTTTTCAGCCAAACGAGTGTTTCCCTGTGAATGTTTGGCGAGGGGGCACCTTAAATTGGAGCTCAGACGAGCACTTGCCATGAAAATAACAATAAAACAGAGAAGGCTCGTAACGTTTCTTCTGTGGGAAAGAGGTTGCAGAGAAGAGAAAAGCCCCCCCCACTAGGCTACAAAGTCTATTCTGAAATCTGTCAAGGAAAAAAAAAGGTCTTCCTAGCAGCTTCTACCAAGATGTGACAGCAATACTCCATCTTTGGACGTACCTGGCTCTTATATAGATAGAGTATTGCATCAGCAGGTAGATATCTACTGGATCGATTGAAGGATCCCATCATTTTTCCAGCAACCTTGGCAACAGATTTGATGTACGTATTCTATTTTAGATCAGGAGTAAAGGTCAAACCCAGAAGCTTGTAAAAACATGGAGCCCCCCCCCTCCCAAATGTCAGAAGGGGATCCGAACGTTGATGTATTGAGATACAATGGATAGCCTATACAACGGTTAGGATCAAATCCGATCGCATGACCTCTGTTCAGCCTTAAGAGACAATGGATACCTCCTGTAAGTGTTAGAATCAAATTTAATGCAAATCTGATATCATTGCCTCTGCCCAACCTTAAGAGACAATGGACACTGCCTGTAAGTGTTAGAATCAAATTTAATACAAATCTGATATCATTGCCTCTGCCCAGCATTAAGAGACAATGGACACTGCCTGTAAGTGTTAGAATCAAATTTAATGCAAATCTGATATCATTGCCTCTGCCCAACCTTAAGAGACAATGGACACTGCCTGTAAGTGTTAGAATCAAATTTAATGCAAATCTGATATCATTGCCTCTGCCCAACCTTAAGAGACAATGGACACTACCTGTAAGTGTTAGAATCAAATTTAATACAAATCTGATATCATTGCCTCTGCCCAGCCTTAAGAGACAATGGACACTACCTGTAAGTGTTAGAATTAAATTTAATGCAAATCTAATACCATTGCCTCTGTTCTGTTTTGAAAGACAATGGATAACCCCTGTAAAGGATTACGATACCATTTTATGTAAATCTGATATATTGGCATCTGTTCAGTTTTAAGAGACAATGGATACTCCCTATGATGGTTAGGATCAAATTAAATCCAATTTTGATATTCGTTCAGTTTATAGATTCAATTGATACCTCTGGATTTGGATCAAATTTAATTCAAATCTGATATCTTGCTCGCCGTTTAGTCTTGAGAAACAATGGATACTTTCTATAATAGTGTTTCTATGTGCTATTGGGATGCAAATGTTATCACACCTGTCTGGAGTCTGCAAAGCTTTATTCTCGTGCCAAAGAGAAATCCCGGATGAGTAGAAATCATGTTGGGTAAGTGGAGGGCACGTGCCGCATCTGGTATTTCGTAGGCGGGTTTAACCAGCTTCTTTTTTTTATCCTTCATCCCCCATAAGGATTTGGAACCTTCACCCACTTTTTCTCTAATAACGGTGCATTAAATGATGAATATTATTGGAGTTTTCTTTGATTTCGAATTTACAAGCCGGCAAAAACTTTTACACTGACCTGATATATTATCTCGTGATATACTTCTACACTATTATAAGGAGATATATTTTATGTACCGAGAAAAAAGGCCGTAGTTTAGTATACCTTGTACTGTGCCAAAGTGGGTGATGGTGCCTTAGGCGGGTTGAATCGGCTTCCTCCAAAGGAAGAAGTGTCAAGGATATATTAAATTCACAAGCTGTCCCTAGTCGCATGTATATCCTAGCCAGGGTAGATAATTACGCCAGGTTTTTGCAGTTATTGCTGGAAGGTGTCCTCCTACATACATCGCCTAGTATTTTCGAATTGTCACCTACCGGGTACTGACCAGACTCAACGTCACTTAACTTTGGTGATCTAACGGGAACCGTTGAGTCAACGTTATTATGCCGTATTTTTTGTGTGCACTATTACAATGTGCGAATTACGTAGAGGCGAGAAACATGTAGACCTTATAGGTTGTATGAATTATGTACGACTGATTAAGGAGCAACAAATGAACAACAAGGGACGACAACTTATATTCGTGTGATTTTTAGACACGTCATTCGTGCGGTTTTGGAGGCTTATGTCAAGAACGACAAGAAGAAACCGATTTTAATTTAGAAGATGCTGGGTTATAGTCAGTTAACGCTCGGTGTAGTTTCTTTACTTTTATAGTTCTTCGGGATTTTCACTGTGAAGCGATTTATTGTAATAAAATATAAGAAAAATACATTTTTTGAAATATATACAATAAAAATTAACAAAATTATACAAATAAAAACAGCACAACCAGTCTTTATTCATTATTTTAATTGGAATTCATTATTGAGATGAGTATTATTTATTAATTTTATTTATTGCGGACTATTATCCTCATCTTTCTTAGTTGTTGTTTCACGACGTTTCGGCCAACTATTCCTCTGGTCTTCGTCAGGTGGTAACCGCAATAGGATAGGAACTCTGAATCTCCCAACTGCATCATTAGCAATTACTGCCTTCCACAGTTGTCGTCTCACCACGTTTTGGCGAAGGAGCTTGTCAGATAGTGTGGGGCCTATTAGATTTGAGACATTTTTTGTGCCATGTCTAAAAGGCAGAGACTAGCGGTAGATGCCTCAGCACAGATGTGGAAATAAGATTCCATGCATGGGCGAATGCTGGCTTCGTAGATATACAGAATGCGAATGCAAATCATTTTCTAGCATGGTAGAGGGAGCCCACCGTCTTCGCAGTTGTGTTTTTTTTTTAACAAAACCGCATATCAGCCCTTTTCAAGATCATTTCAATTTTAATCCACACGTATGTTTTGTACCTAATAGATTTCAGAATTGAGATGAGGATGAATTATTTGGATTAAGACAGTCGGAGGTTATATCAGACAAGACATTATGAAAATAACAATTCGCAACAAACTTAACATTTTTTATTTATAATAGGAATTCATTATTGAGATGATTATTATTTATTAATTGATTGCGGACCACAATCCTCATTTTTTCGTAGTTGTTGTTTCATGATGTTTCGGCTAACTATTCCTCTTGCCTTCGTCAGGTGTTAACCGCAACAGGATAGCAACTCCGAATCTCCTAACTGCATTCTCATAGTTGTTGTCGTCTCACTATGCAATAAATAAATTTGCTGCTTGTCTCTTGCTCCTGGGCAGGGTTCAAAAGAGAGTCACCAACCTGATAGGACCTGAACTGTCATCTAGGCTTCAGCTTCTGTCCCATCGACGAGATGTTGCATCCCTCTGCCTGTTCTA
>NC_136525.1:13876066-13898566 GCF_053919585.1 Euprymna scolopes | reverse complement strand
ATAGACATAAGGAGACCCTATGGTTCAACCCCCCATATTCCAAAAACCTAGAGACAAACATAGCCAGAGAATTTTTTAAAATATTAGATAAGAACTTTAAAGCCCCCCATAGATATAATAAAATTTTCAATAAGAACACAATTAAAGTCTCTTACTCTACTATGCCTAACCTTCATCAAAAAATATTTATCTCTAATAATAAGAAAATTAATAAGCTACAAAATACAACTATACAAAATATATCGGACTGTAAGTTTGCTCAGTTGCTCGCCTCACATGCAAAAGGCTCGGGTTTCTAATCCCGAGTTCGAATGTGTCTAACTGATGAGCCTAAACGAGGGCGAAACTCGAGTCTTAGACTTCCGGTTTGTTGGCTGTCATGGCTCTTGTGAGCTACGATGTCTGACTGCGGAAATAATTATATATATATATATATATATATATATATATATATATATATATATATATATATATATATATATATATATATATAGAGAGAGAGAGAGAGAGAGAGAGAGAGAGATTACTTAGTCTTCTCAATGCTCATGACCATCCTAACGGCAGTTGCTGGGTGAATCGTCACGTCCATAAGCCCAGAGGTGACTTTTAAGGCCAGCAGTTTATTCTCACATTTTTTTTTTTATATATACCCTGCCCTATCTCTGAATACCCTTTATGTAAAATTTCAAATGTTTAGATCAGAAATTGTCAGGGGTCAATCTTTTTTTACTGTGACCCCTATAATGACCCCTTAACATTTATTGTTTTTGGCTCAAATCAAGTTATTAAGTTCGATCCATGTCCAAGGAACCTATATCTAAAATTTCAATTGTTTATCCCGTAAATTGTCGGAAGAGTTTGGTAGAGTTCTCAAAGGTCAAATCATATAACTTTGACCCCTTAACCGCCAAATTTCTGGCCGAACACTGATTACAAAGATTTTCCCTAATCTCAGTACCCTGTATATCAAATTTCGAGTCTGTAGACTAAAAATTGACAGAGTTATTGTGTAGGGAAATGTACACAGACACACACACACACACAAACAGACAGACACTTTCACTTTTATCGATATATAGATTTTGTTCAATGAAGTATTCTTCCGCTTCAATAACAACTTCTGTTCAAAACCTAAACCTTTGTCAGGCGCGTATAAGATGAGTCTCGTTAATATTGTCCATTACTTTGACCATGGATGCTTTCAGAGAATCTTTGTCATTGCGAGAATTTTTTTAATATCTCTCCAACAACGTCGCACACATAATAATCAAACGGATTAAGGTCAAAGTTCTTGTCATTGGACCCCCTCCTCCCCAAAAAACATAGCATGTTTCAGTTTATTTAAAAGTCTCTTAGATCTCACTAAACAATTTTCTTTGGTAGTCTCGGACATAAACTGGCTTCTCTTCATCACATAAGACTTGTATCGAAGATTCTCGCGGATAGTCCTTCGAATCATGGCGTCTGAAACACCAATATCTTTTGTAATTGACCTCATTGAGTTCTGGGGGCTCTCGTCAATGATATTCTGAACTTGATAAATAAACTCGTGTGTTCTAATGCTGTCAGAGCGTTGGTTGTGCTTTTTACATTCAACGACAGAAGAAATTTGGCCGTCATTATCTTCTAATTTTAAAAGCAAAGGATCGGGCGACTTTAAAAAAAATTGTGCAATTTGCAAATCGCTGTTTTCTACCATTATTGAACCTATGACAGCATGTCTTTTCATTTCAGGATTGATTGTTTGTAAAAGAAGTAAAAGTTAATACACAGGAAAGAATTGGTAAAATTAGTGCCGTTCAAAAATACCAGACTCATATATATATATATATATATATATATATATATATATATATATATATATATATATTATGTGTCTAACTGATGAGCCCAAATGAGGGCGAAACTCGAGTTTTGGACTTCCGGTTCTTTGACTGTCATGGCTCTTGTGGGCTGCGACGTTGTTTGACTGTGGAATTTATTATATATATATATATATATATATATATATATATATATATATATATATATATATATATAGAGAGAGAGAGAGAGAGAGAGAGAGAGAGGGGGGCGATTCCCCAAAACGGGCCCCAACTCTAATTAGGCCCCGTTTCTTAGTGTTTTGTCTGAATGAAATGAAACTTTGGTCATAACTAGTTTATTATATTCAAAAATCACAGCAAAACACTAGGGTCTTTGGCCTTTTTTCTCCGTTCTACAGCATATGTTCTAGATGGCCTCCATTTAGCTTTTGTTTTTTTTTTGGGGGGGTCACCCTATATATATATATATATATATATATATATATATATATATATATATAATTCTAAACTGGAGATCCGACGTTGCCCGGAATTGGATGAAGGTCAATGATTGATTGCCTGCTCTAGTTAAGGATCTTCCCTCGCGAAGTTGAGAGTGAAGGAATTAATGTTTTTGGCCAATTCATCGATATTTGTCGTCCGAAAGTTCGAAGTTCAAAACGATGCCGGTTTCATCACGTTCCGACGCGTCTGTCAAAAGTTTTAGACATACATACATGCATACATACATACATGCATACATACATACATACGTACATACATACATACATACATACATACACACATACATTTAAACAGATTTTTGCTCTATATATTATAGATAATAACAACGTTACACCAGCAGTAATTATCACTTCCTTCTCGGAAATTTTTTGAAACAGTTGATGTTTGTAAACAACTGTCTATATTCGTGTGCCGAGAGGGGCAACCTTTAAAAATGTGCGCTCATTAAAATGTGTGTGTTTGGCATGAGGCCCAAAATGTTGGAGACTTCAGTGCTCCCCCGAAAGTGTTACTTATCTATTGTGCCACAAGATAGCAGTATTTTGTTTTTATCTACAATCAGCTATTGTGGTGCAGTACTTGTCTCTAAAACGTAGAGCTCTGCTGGCCCACTTTCGACGGGGTATGAGGAGGAGGAGGAGGAGGAGGAGATAAAGCTTTGAAAGGGAGAGGATGATATACGTGCTTCTACATCACCATGCGTTTTTTCCTCTTTCTTTTTCTCTTCCTTCCTTTCGATCTTGGTGCATATTTATATATGGATTTAATTCTGTGACGTCACGGCCAACGCCTTAAAATCCTGATGCGACATTAACGTGTCCCGGCTTGATCATTTAATAATAATTTTAAGATATTTGAAATTTCTCCACCTCTATGCACGCAGTACCTTCCCGCCTTTTTCTTGTTTATCAATAAAGTGTGCTTTGAAGAAAAAGATTGTTTTTGTTTTGTAATTACGCCTGACTGACCAACCGATGGACGAGAAAACCTGTTACCGCATAAACAACAACAACAACAACAACAACAACAACAAAGGTAAAAATGTATAACAGAATAAAACTTCGCAGACAGATGAAGTGAGAGATTTCTAGCGGTAGGCTATAAAACAAAATGGCTGCTGTCCAACCCATTGCGCATGTGCAGCTTTGCGATAATAAAAATGGCGCTCATAAAGGATACGAACGAGAGAAAACAAGCATAAAAGAAAGAAAAAAATAATTTCGCAGTTGAAATTTCGTTTCTCTTATTTTGTTTTCATTAATAAAAGTCAGAAAGCGGGACAGAATTGCATAAATACAATGCAAATAACGCATACACACAAATATATATATATATATATATATATATATATATATATATATATATATATATATAAATTATATATATATATAAATTATATATATATATCAATTATATATATAAATATATATACATATATTTTGTATTTTGTGTACAGAAAGTTGTTAGATTAGACGAGTCATTGGTACCGTCGGTTTCAAGCCCGATTATTAGTACCGTTTAAGATACCCATATCAAGCTCTCTTCAGCCAATACTCATCTCTATTTATATTTTGTATTTTGTGTACAGAAAGTTGTTAGGTGAGACAAGTCATTGGTACCGTCGGTTTCAAGCCCGGTGATTAGGACCGTTTAAGATATCCATATCAAGCTCTCTTCAGCCAATACTCATCTCTGTTAGATGAGACAAGTCATTGGTACCGTCGGTTTCAAGCCCGCACACAAAATACAAAATATAAATACGTTCTTATATTTCGGATTTTCCTTTTAATTGAGCACTCTGCTGGATTTCTTTTTCCAAAAGAACTAATCACGCACACACACGCACACACACACACACACACACACACACACACACACACACACACACACACACATATATATATATATATATATATAAGCAAGGATCATTATAAAACTATAAACAAACCGACGAGTTAATACGCCGAAGGCGATGGCAAATACACTTCATTAACGAACATAAACACCTAGACATATGCATAGAATCTTACGGATCCAAAAGCGCAAAAAAATAAAAAAATATAAAACCAATAGAATTTTTGATTAACTTCGAAAATAACCTATTAAATGTAATTATGAAGTTAGAGTTGGGCAAACAACCCAACAGTTTTCAAAAACAACACCTTTAGAAATATAAGCAAAATATTTGTAAAAGCGCATGGAAGTAGAATTTTATTAATGAGATAGATAAACAGAAGTATAGCAAACTAATCACAGAAAACATCACGGGTTTAGTCGTGTTAATCAAGCGAGTGGTAGGGTTGTTGTTAAAATTAGATTTATGATCTTTAAATAAGATTTAGGCATCTCTGTGTTTTTGTTAACTGAATTTGTCGCTATCAGTTGAGCACTCTCCTTAGAATTTATTTCACCACGTTATAAAATAAATATTGAAAAAGTTCACTTAGAAACATTGATAAAAAACATACCGACATCTATGGATATATTACTAAATTAATAATAAAAATATGGGTTTAATCGGGTTAATTAAGCGAGTGCTAGGATTAAAAAAAAATTAGATTTATGATCTTTAAATAAGATGTAGGCATCTCTAGGATTTAGTTTACTGAATTTGTTGTTATCAGTTAAGCACTCTCATTAGAATTCATTACACCACGTGATAATATAAATATTGAAAAAGTTCATTTAGAAACATTGATAAAAAACATACCGACATCTATGGATATATTACTAAATTAATAATAAAAATACGGGTTATTTAAAAAAATTAGATTTACGATCTTTAAATAAGATGTAGGCATCGAGTAATCATGTATATATTATTAATAATAAAAAACCGGACGGACTAATGCAATGGCGAGAAAACTTCTTCCTTAACAAACATGAACACCGAGATGCAAAAGAATACTACGGATTCAAAAGCCTAAAGAACGCAAAAGTCAAAAGATTAACTTTGAAAAGGACCACTTAAATGTAATTAAGGATTTTGAGTTCAACAAAAAACCAACAACATTCCAAAGTATGGAAATAAAAAAATGAAAAATTACATAAAAACGTTTACAAGTGTTTTTCATATAGATGTACATAAGAATACTTTGATAGGTATGTTTTAACTTGAATAGGGATGGTATAATAAAATTGTGGGGTCTGCGTTCGCGCCTGACCTCCATAGAAAGGAAATAGGCAGAGACTTTACTAAAAACTTTTCATATCTATCTGAGTAAGTATATTTTGATAATTATGTTTTAGTTTGAAGGAATATGTTGGAGACATAAACAAATGCAACTTCAGAAAAGCAGATAAAATTAGACTTCTTTTTAATCAATAAACAAACAAGAGTATAATAAACTTATAATAGTAAACATCACGAAAAACTAAAAAAAAAAACAGATACAAAAGAATGCAACTACATAAATATAATAAATGTTGAAAGTAATCAACTCACCATTAAACTGAAAATTATCGAGGCCTACATCTTATTTAAAGACCATAAATCTAATTTTAAAAGAACCCTAGCAGTCACTTAATTAACCTGACGAAACTCAAAATAGACAGAATCAGCAAAACACTTATTTCTACAATATACAAGGAAATAAAAAAAGACCTAGAATTAAAACAGTGGATGAATACCTTATACTAATGTAAATATATTTTTGTATGCGTATGTTAGCCATTTTTCTTC
Organism: Euprymna scolopes; assembly: GCF_053919585.1. Lineage (NCBI taxonomy): Eukaryota > Metazoa > Mollusca > Cephalopoda > Sepiida > Sepiolidae > Euprymna > Euprymna scolopes. Next base: position 13,892,554 of record NC_136525.1, on the reverse strand, counting down.
TGCAGTTTGATAAATTTGGTGATTCTTTAAAATTTACTATTTCTAATTTAATAAATAGATACACTAGTATAGTCAAAAATATAAGTAAAAATATCTAAATACATCCAAATGTAAGAAAGTCTTCGTAAAACCAGATAAAACTTTTATAAAATAGATAAGATAAAGAAAAACAAACTAAACATTACGAAAAACTAAAATATAGATACAAATAAAGTCAATTACATAAATGTAATAAATGCTGAAAGTAAACAAATCACCAGTAGACTAAAAATTAGCAAGTAAAACTAAAATCTACGGGGCATACATCATGTTTAAAGACCATAAATCTAATTTTAACAAAAGTGAATTAAGCAGAACTTCGGTTTACATTACACTGATGAACTCATTGCACTTGTGTCCCCTCGACATACATATCATTGACAAACCTGCTGAGCAGCAAAATCACACCACTTCACTGTTGAGGTCCATGAATGCCAAAAAGCTTTTTATTTTAATAGTTTTTTTCCCCTCGAACAGCTAGACTTTGGAATTCCCTTCCTTCTACCAGCTTCCCTTCCAGAAGTTTGCATGTAACTGAAACCAACATTTTGTTAATTTTTTAAAATTTAATTTTCACAAGGTAAAGTGCAACTTTGAAATAGGAGGCTTCTTTACAGGAGTATTATGAAAGGAGATGAGTAGCAAGATGTCTGTTCACATTACACTTGAATTTATGCATGTCAATACAGTTGGGAAAGCAGAATCCCGGAAGGGAGTTCCAAAGTCTAGCAGTTCTGTGTAAGAAACTATTGGAGTAGAAGGCTTTCTTACACCTAGGGATATCTACTGTGAAGGGGTAGGATTTAGCCGCTTGTCGGGTTTGTCGGGGTATTCACACCGAGGGAGTACGAGTGCTTGTAGTTTGTCAGAGCATTCACCATTAAAGTACTTGTAGAACAGGCAGAGGGATGCAACCTTTCGTTGATGGGACAGAGGCTGAAGCCTAGATGACAGTTCAGGACCTATCAGGTTGGCGACTCTCTTTTGAACCCTGTCTAGGAGTGAGGGAAAAGTAGCAGATGCACCAGCCCAAATATGATAACAGTACTCCATACATGGGCGAATGGTGGCCTTATAGAGGTACATGATACTTTCAGGTGTTAGTAGCTTTCTAGCACGGTAGAGAGAGAGAGAGAGAGAGAGAGAGAGAGAGAGAGAGAGAGAGAGAGAGAGAGAGAGAGAGTCCGAGTCCGAGTCCGAACCCGAACCCACCTTCTTTGCAGCAGCCTTGCCAATGCTCTCAATGTATCTATTCCAGTTCATGTTTGTTGTAAACGTTAGGCTGAGGAATTTAAAGGAAGTACTTTCGGGTAATGTGTTCTTGGCCTTTGCTATTCGTGGTAGAGAAGCCTTACGTTCAAGTGGCGATGTGCCTTGTTAGAGATGAACGTGTGTGTGTGTGTGTGTGTGTGTGTGTGTGAGAGAGAGAGAGAGAGAGAGAGAGAGAGAGAGAACAGTAGTCCGATGAATCCAAATAATACGAATAAATGTAGCTTTAAATAAAAGAACATTGTGTAAACACAAACAAACTGAGATGGTATTTTTTTCTTTTAATGAAAACAAGCGACCATGCAATTTTTATTTGTTTTCCATGTAAAACGACAATACACAATCTTCGTCATCTAGCGAAAAAAACAAAAAACAAAAAAAACCCCCAAAAAACAAAACAAAAACAAAACAAAAAAACATGAATATACGAAATCAACCAGGAGTTTAACTTCACCTACCTATCTTTATCGCCACGTGTCACGGCTGACTTCCTGTTGGTGGCGTAACGTGCTGACACGTGCCCCAAATCCTAAAATCCAACCATTCACATGCTAACCATGGGGATTAAACTAAGGGCTTCGTTCAAAATTCTGTGCAGATTCCAGATTCATGTGAATGTTAATCTGAAGGGTTTGAACAGCGGATTATTCAGGTTGTGTATTGCTATATTATCAGTCATAGGAATAAGTGGTTGAGATTTTAAAAGTGTTCTGTTCGAAAATCAATACAGATTCCCGAGTCCAATAGAGGGGTTCCCGAGATTGACAGAAAGATTCCTGAGGTTGACAAGATACACCTGAAGAAGGTCGGAGGTTACATCGACCGAAACATTGTGCAAATAACATTTATGATAAGAACAGTAGCCCGAAGATTCCAAATAATACGACTACTAACAGAAAAAATACGATTGCAAATTACTTAGGACTAATATACACCATTAACGATTACTGTACAACGATCTTATATTCATTAACCCTTATCCTCGAATGGCCTTCGGGCCTCGATAAGTAGTGACTCCCAAGTAAAAAACCCAAAAAAACTTTTACCTAGTCATTGCTGATAGAATAAGAGCATGCTACCCCACTCTCGTGGATTCAATAAAGGGTTCCGTTTGAAATTCTGTTCATGAATTGTTCCAAGGATCCTGGCGTTACAAATAAAGCACGATGTTTTCAGTTTTAAGTGACGCTCTTCTAGAGGTTGAAGGTTCAATCACCAGTATGGACGATACGAAGAATTGGATATTACTTAATATTTCTACTCGGTCATGACTGACAGAACAAGAATATGATCCTTTCGTTCGAGATTCCGTGCAGGTTCTTGAGTTCCACAAAAACATTCCCGGGTTCGACATGATATATCTAAAGAAAGTCGGAGGTTACATAGATCGGAACTTTGCGCGAATAACATTTAAGATGAGAAACAATAGTCCGAATCATCCAAATAATATGAATAGATTTTATTTTTATTCCGGAGGGCGCACCAGTTTCATCCCCATCTAAAACATTCAGAACCATAATAAATCGTTTTAAAGTAAACTGGATTCCCGAGTTTGGGTGTATCTTGTCAAACTCACACAATCCTTACGAGTTCGACGAGATACGCCTGAAGAAGGCTGGAGATTACATCGGCTGAAACGTTGAGAAAATAACACTCAGGATTAGAACAATAGTCCGAATGATCCAAATAATACAAATATATATATATTTTTTTTATTCCGGAGGGCGCATAAGTTTACTGTCTCTACTATTATATAAAAAGGACTTTGTGTGTATCTGTGTATGAACGTGTGCGTGTGTATGTGCATGTGTGTGTATGTATGTGTGTGTAAGTGTGTGTGTGTAAGTGTGTGTATGTGTATGTGTGTGTGTCTGTGTATGTGTGTATATGTATATGTGTATGTGTGTGCATGAGCGTATGTGTATGTGTGTGTATGTATGTATGTATGTATGTATGCACCGGCGACAAAACTGGTTCCCCCACCAGACTTGTTTGGTGAGGAGGGCGGCTAGTCTCCCTGAAGGATTAAAAACAAGACCTTCCAAAGGACGAATGAACTCTTTTTCTGGGTCAACAGCCAACTAGCACCGTGTATATTTGTGCGTGTGTGTATATGTGTATTGGGGTGGAGAGGACTCCCGTAAGCCGTGGTAAAGTCAACCTTTCTAGGAGAAGCAAATCTCTGATTTAAAAAACCATAAAGCGGGAGACCAGTACCCGCATTAAGCTGGTCTGCAGTTTAATTTGTTGCTGGCTATCTTGCTCTTGCTTGTTGCTGGATCTCAACATTCTGAACTGAGAGAGAGACTTAGCTAAGACTCTGTAACATCATCTTTGTATAGATACTCCCTCAGGCATTTGGGCTCATGGATTTTAAATGTCTGAGGGAGTGGCTCTCGTCTGACAAGACGTTGCAATCATCATGTATGTATGCATGTGTTTATGTGTATATGTGTGTGCATGTGTGCGTGTGTGTGTGCGTGTGTGTGTGTATGAGTTCGTTTCCGATGGACTCAAAAACAGCTGGATTGATTTTTATGAAATTTCACAAGAAGGCACTTTATGTGTCTGGCAATGTTCTTAGATAGGTTTTGTGTAGGAATGCCTTCGATAAATATCGAAAATCAAAATAATCCGATGAAAGAAGGAACAAGCGATTTGGACCAAAGTTAACACCTTACACAGCCTAACATCATAAGTCCATTTGAGAAGTTTTATTACTAACACAAGCCGAAATGTCCGACATATAAAATCAACAGTAGGTTTTTTGATGTGACAGAGGTGCGTGCGAAACGAATGTTTCTGTTTAAAGCACAATTGAATCATGATACTTGACTTTTGTATTTTTAACTTCAAAACTTTAAAATTCAAACCGTTATATATAAAAATAAATTAATAAAATCAATATTAGGTTCTCTACAGTGCAATGTAGACTATAATGTATTGTGGACTAATTCATTGCGGGAAAGCATGTGAAGCTTTCTTCCGGTGCACCGCGACGGATTTCTGACTAGAGCAAGCAATCAATCGATTTGATTGAAAAATGATCGATTCCATTGTTTTCGATGATAATAAAGATATTGTAGTGTGAAACATTTGATCCCGGGCAATTTCAGATCACCCTGCTAGTTTTATATGATATACCCTAAGTTTTTTTTTTTTTAGTTCATGTATTTTTAAATGGCCACAGATACTTTTAAAAACATTTTCCTTCATATAATGGCGGACGACATGCAAAAATTAAAAAAAACGTAAAAATAAAAAAATAAAATGGTTTTACAATACGCTGTTTCCGTTTTGTTCATGCACACACAACAAAAAGCATCAATCAATTCGTACGGACATTTCCTGGACGTTTTCACGTAAAACGAATGTAAATATTTATAAACAATTGCTAATGACGCACGGAATACGACGATCGCATTAATGTACGAGGAGCGTTCATAAAACAATGGCTCCTATTTTTTTCTTCCGCCTAAATGGATAAGAGAGGGATCGCAAATTGTTATGACTGAACTCATACATTCATGGCCTGAGAGTTTCATCCTTCTGTTGCAGATATTGACAGTGTGAGACTTTAAGAAAACAGCACCTTTCATTGACGTGCGTCAAAAAAAAATGTCCTGGATATGACCTTAAATTATATCCGATGGTGAGACCTCAGCTTACAGGCTTTGGGGAGTGTGGAGCTACCCCTTAATTGCCATTGCTTCCAGGTTCACTCTGACCCGGAGTGGTAGTGCCTGTTAGGGTACCAACTATGGTTAAATAGAAACTGACTTGAAAAAAAAAAAAAAATATATATATATTCTATTAACAATTTTTTCTTCAAAATCTTTGGATTCGGCATTAAATAACCAGAAAAGGGTTGATATGCCGTAAAACAAAAACAACCACCCTACCCAAGTTCCACCATCACTGATCATCACGGTAGTGTCTTGCGGTCTACTCGACACTTATTAGCCGTTATTCTCGAGTGGCTCTTGGGTAAAAAAACAAAACAAAACAAAAACAAATATATTCTATTAAAAAATTTTTCTTCAAAATCACTGGATTCGGCATAGGGTTGATATGCTGTAAAACAAAAACAACCAACCAATAATAATAAATAAAAAAAAAAACAAAAAAAACCCTACGATGTGTCGTTGAATTCCTTGGTGACTTTGAGTTAACAATAAGCGATTTTCGTATGAAAAAGCACGCTCCAGACGCTCATGCACAGCCATTGTTCTTTGCTGTGAAAAGTGCAGTGAGAACAGCGCTGAATGTGTAAAATAAATTAATAAATACATAAATAAATAAATATGGAGTCCAAAAGGTCGCTCGTCTTAATGCTACCACTCTCGTCTTCGTAACTCTTCAACTTTTTGAGTTAAAATTGTGAAGAAAGTCGCACGTTTTAATGGTGTGACAGCGCATTCCCCTCTTCCCCACCTCTCGACAACTTGTCGACCCCTACGTTGTGTGCAGTGGATTTCTCCTTTTGTCTTCTCTCGTTCTAGTTCTGGCCTTGTTGTCTCACAAATTGGCGGCTGTTAGCCGGGTGCGCACAGGTTTGCAAATTTATTATAATGAAGTCATATTCCTGTTTCTTCACAGTTCGGTTAATATATACAAAGGTACACCGTTTCATAACTAGATCTTAATACAGTAAGATGAAACTTAGCAATGATTTCAAATTTACTTCGATATGATATGTTCATTTGTCCAGTTTTCATATGTATAAATTACTAGCAGTTTAGCCCGGCTTTACTCAGGCCCTACGTATTGTTCATAAATTTATGGGTATATATATATATATATATATATATATATACCTATAATTCCGTATTCCTTTGGTGTGTAGTGATATTCATATTAAAAACCCTATTTTTCTATTTATTTAAAAAGAAAATACAATTTTCTTATATATGAGTTATCGAATTGCATTCATTAGCAAAAGATCTAACTAATTTGCATATTCTTTTAAACATTCATTTTTAATTAATTCCCTATTAGTTTTTTCAGTTTTCTTATAGGGTGATCACCTTTAGTTAACTATTACGGGTAATTATATTCATGCAGATATTCTACATGATTTATACTTGCGAAATATTTGCGTAAAAAGCTTACAATGAACACAAAATCGTTTCCATATATATTTATGTATACGTATATATTTTTGTTTCATCTATCTGTCTATCTATCTATATATCTATAAAAGTGAACGTGTCTGTCTGTCTGTATGTCTGTGTACATTTCCCTACGCAATAACTCTGTCAATTTTTAGTCTATAGACTCGAAATTTGAAATACCGGGTACTGAGATTTGGGAAAATCGATGTGACGGGTGTCAGCCAGAAATTTGGCTGTTAAGGGGTCAAATTTCAACGATTTGACCTTTAAGAACTCTACCAAACTCCTCCGACAATTTTGGGTCTAGACACTTGAAATTTTAGATATAGGTTCCTTGAACCTGGATCTAATTTAATAAAGTGATTTGAGCCCGAAACTATAAATGTTAAGGGGTCATAATAGGGGTCAAATTAAAAACAAATTTACTCTTTTTTTTTTTTTGCTCAGCATACACCTCCAAACACCCGGGCAACGTCGGGCTGAAATGCTAGTATATATATATATATATATATATATATATATATATATATATATATATATATATATATATAAGTGAAAGTGTCTGTGTGTGTGTGTCTGTGTACATTTCCCTACGCAATAACTCTGTCAATTTTCAGTTTACAGATTCGAAATTTGATATACAGGGTACTGAGATTTGGGAAAGTCGATGTGATCGATTTTCGGACAGAAATTTGGCGATTATGGGGTCAAAGTTCAACGATATGACCTTTGAGAACTCTACCGAACTCCTCCGACAATTTTGGGTCTAAACACTTGAAATTTTAGATATAGATTCCTTGGACATGGATATAACTTACTAACTTTATTTGAGCCCAAAACAATAAATGTTAAGGGGTCATAATAGGGGTCAAAGTTAAAAAAAATAACCGTTTTTTTTTGCTTAGCACACCTCCAAACACCCGGGCAACGCCGGGCACCCATACTAGTATATCTATAAAAGTGAACGTGTCTGTCTGTCTGTGTGTCTGTCTGTGTGTCTGTGTGTACATTTCCCTGCCCAATAACTCTGTCAAATTTGTCTTCGACGATCGGGCAAGTCAATCTTTTCGAAGACAAATTGCAATCATCCGCCATATTCTCGAGAAAGTAGTAACCATATCAAAAAAGTCCTTCAGCGATTTCATCGCCACCAGAACGCAAGATTTTTACGTTAATGGCATAAATACACTTGTTTTGTGTTGGCAAAATGTGTTGATTCTGATGGTGCTTATTTCCATCAATAAACTTTTGGGATATGTTCATTTGAATTAAGTTAAAAACTGCAAAAGCGTTATTGTCAACCTGATAAGAATGTGCATTCAATACATTACAATCGCTAAAATGTCTCTTCCACATATTGACAAAAAACACTCTTACACCGACTTGAATTCTTAACGACGCGGAAGCCATTTTACACTAAATCGCGCTAAACCGACGGCACCTTGTTTTAAGATGCCCGGTCGCATCCCAACAACATGTGTAAACCGTTCCTGACAATATGCTAAGAATAAAGATCCTTCTCAAAGAGATTAGATTTACTGCACAGCGGATTAACGACATAGCGGATCAGCCGAACTTGTCCCAAGGCCACGATTAAATGAACACCCTCCTCATCACCCCCCTGATGCTTCTCAGTTCTTGATGTCACCAACATTAAATAGAAAACTTAAATGACACATTTTTTTTTTTAAATGTCTAAGTATTTTTCACATACTTTAAATAAAATGCAATGGTTGCTAAGCAACATGAAAGGATCAGTTTGTTTATTTGTGTGTAGCGATGTTTCAACCATCATTAGGTCATCGCAGGGCGAACAGCTTTTTAGAGTGTCAGGTTTGACTATTCATAATGCCCGGGTGATTTTGTTTAACTTAATGATTTTAAGATGCTTTTGATCACATCAAGGTTCATATATATATATATATATATATATATATATATATATATATATATATATATATATAGAGAGAGAGAGAGAGAGAGAGAGAGAGAGGCCAACCTAATAGGTCCTGAACTGTCATCCAAGCTTCAGCCTCTGTCCCATCGACGTAATGTAGCATCTCTCTGCCGGTTCTGCAAGCACTTTAACGGTGAATGTTCCGACGAACTACAAGCACTTGTACCACATGCAGAAGTTTAAGTGTAACGTGAACTGACATCTTTCTGCCCAACTCCCCACCTAGTACCCGTGTAGCCTGTGCCCCTAATAGTAGCCCCTACATCAAAGTGGCAATGTTCCTTGTTCGGGGTGAAAATGTAATAATAATAATAATAATAATAATAATATATATATATATATATATATATATACTCGGGGTTTTTTATTAGTCAAGTCGCTGCCTGATGATATCTGTTGTTTGATTGAAACAAGTGGCTATTTGTAGCAGCAGGATGTGACCATGTTTATATAACAATAAACAAGTACATATATATATATATATATATATATATATATATATATATATATATATATATATATATATATACGTAGTTTTTTAGTTGTTGATTTTTTAAAAACAATATTGAGGTTAGCGTCTTCACCTGGAAGATCGGATGTTTTTTTTTTTAGAAATTGGCCAGTTTTTATTTTGGACGTAAACAAATAATATTTTTATTTATTTATTTATTTATCAAATTTTTTTATTTATGTTGTTTTTGTTTTTGTTTTTTTTAATATAAAACAGTAATCTACGTACATACATGTTTCGGGGTTCTAACCCTCTTCAGCGTAGCTTGACTTTTATTAGGACTCGAACACTGGAACTTATGCATTTCAGTCCAGCGTCTTATCCGTTACGCTATGATTCCATAGACGATTTACTGTCTAGTTTTATCGTTTATATATATTTACGTAGTTTTTTTGTTGTTGATTTTTTAAAAACAATATTGAGGTTAGCGTCTTCACCTTGAAGATCGGATGTTTTTTTTTTAGAAATTGGCCAGTTTTTATTTTTGACGTAAACAAATAATATTTTTATTTATTTATTTATTTATTTTATTTTATTTTCTTTTGTTTATTTATTTTTTTTAAAAACAGTAATCTACGTACATGCATCTTTCAGGGCCCTACCCCTCTTCAGCGTAATATATATATATATATATATATATATATATATATATATATATATATATATATATATATATATATATACTAGCAGGCCGCCCGGCATTGTATTGTATAAGGAGGTGGATCGGCACCCAAAACAGTCATATTACATACTGAGCGGGACATATTAGAAGAATGATATTTTTGTCCTCCGAACGGCACCTGTATAAACTGTATGTATTGTTGTTTGGCCAGAAAATATGATATCGACGTATGAACTGAGTCATGCTGTATCAGAGAGTTATCACACGAGTATATATTACAGTTAATATTTACATAATTTTTTTTTTATAAGAAGAATAATATGTTTCATACCTTTTCTTTCTCCAAGAGTTCTTCTATCTTCACTGCTGAGCTCCGTGACGAAACATGAAATGATCAACACACTAACCAATTGACTTTAAATCACTTTTAATTTGACCAATTGACTATAAATCACTTTATATTTTTAAAATATAAATTTATTTCAGCTCTCTCAAATGGTCTTCACAGAGCCTGCATTTCGTCTACATGCCTATTTTTCACGGCCTCGCTTCCTGGCCTGAATTACGTCTATTCACTTGCGTGACTAAACTCCAACGCTTCGACTCTTCGACCAACTAAACTTCCCGACCTCCTGACCTCAGTTCCGGTGACGTAACCAATTAAAAGACACGTCTCTTTTACGTAATCTCCTCTGTCACATACCCTTGTTCACGGTTATTTTGTTTATATTTAACCTAGCTAATTAATGTAAACATCTTCAGCTCAAACCCATTGCTACACTTTATTCCATAAACAATAATAACAATAATAACTCCCTATATATAGTATATATATATAAAAGTGAGAATGTGTATGTATACGTGGTGTATGTATGTATGTATGTGTGTGTGTGTGTGTGTGTGTGTGAGAGAGAGATGATCATATTTATTAGCACGGTAAAATAAAAGTTAAATTTTGTCTAATAAATTCTAAAAAAGGGATTAAATTAAAGAAAATAACAAAGTATATTATGTATTTTTAACTGGCCTTTCCGATGCAGCAATCGGATTTTAGAAAAAATAAATAACAAAGGAACAACAAACATAATTGCAAAAAACCCTTGTTCAAAATTATTGGCACGGCTTTGTTTTTCTTTTAGTATCAGTATAATATCAATCAATTTCCGGTTTACGTGCTTTCTGAACTTTTTTATAGCCATATTATGCTTGTTTAACGCTAATTAAGTGAATAATTTTTTTCAGATAATTTTTAGATAGCGATTTATTTAAACTATTATAAGTGACTAAATTATAATTTTCAATCGCCATGGTTAAAACTAAGGAACACAGCGAAGACGTCAGGAAGCTTGTTGTAGCATGCCATACCAATGGGGAGGGCTATGATAAGATTTCAAAGAAGCTAAACCTTCCCAAATCCACTGTTAGAGCCATAATAAACAAGTTCAAATCGCAAGGCCACGTTATGAGTTTAGAGGGTAGAGGGAGAAAAAGGATTCTTTCCCCAAGAGATGAACGGAAAATTGTTCGACAAGTAAAACAAAACTCAAGGATCTCTGTTGGGAAGATTGTTGATGAACAGAGCACATCTGGAGTGAATGTATCTCGACATACAGTTGGTAGAGTTTTGAAGAGAGCTGGTTTAAAAGCATGTCGTCCGAGAAAGACTCCCTTATTGAAGCCTATGCACCTGAAAGCAAGGCTAGCCTTTGCAAAACGTCATATTGATAAAGATGTTGCATTCTGGAAACGTGTTCTATGGACTGACGAAACGAAAATAGAGTTATTTGGCCATAATAAAGTGTCTTATATTTACAGAAAATCTGGCGAAGCTTTCCTGCCTAAGAACACCATACCCACAGTGAAGCACGGTGGAGGCAGTTTGATGTTTTGGGGATCCTTTGCTGCCTCTGGACCAGGGCGACTTGTTAAGGTCACAGGTAGCATGAAAAAGGAAGATTATGTTAAAATATTGGATGAAAACCTGAAAGACTCTGCTAAAGAGCTCTCACTTGGTCGTCGTTGGTGGTTCATGCAAGATAATGACCCAAAGCATTCGGCTAAACTGACTAAGAAATGGCTTGAGGACAATCATATTAATGTTTTGGAGTGGCCATCACAAAGCCCAGACCTTAATCCAATTGAAAATTTATGGAGAACATTAAAATTGAGGGTAATGCAAAGGAAGCCTAAGAATCTTATTCAATTGGAGGATTATTGTCAGGAAGAGTGGGCTAAAATTACTGCTGAAGAGTGCAACAATTTGGTTGTAAACTATGAAAAGCGACTGAGGAAGGTAATCAAGGCCAAAGGCTATACAATTGATTATTAAATAAATCGTGCCAATAATTTTGAACAAGGGTTTTTTGCAATTATGTTTGTTGTTCCTTTGTTATTTATTTTTTTCTAAAATCCGATTGCTGCATCGGAAAGGCCAGTTAAAAATACATAATATACTTTGTTATTTTCTTTAATTTAATCCCTTTTTTAGAATTTATTAGACAAAATTTAACTTTTATTTTACCGTGCCAATAAATATGATCATCACTGTATATATATATATATATATATATATATATATATATATATATATATATATATATATATATATATATATATATATATATATATATATATATATCGCGGGGTTCGAATCGTTCGACTGGTAGTAATCGTGACACCCTGCACTGAAGAATCCCGAAAGGATGAAACACTAGTGTCTGTAGGTATTTAATTATTATAGTAAAATATATATATATATATATATATATATATATATATATATATATATATATATATATTCGATTTGCAAAATTTTAGAAGAATTGAGGAAAAAGATTGGATTTTTGTCGTTTTGTCCACTGTTTCATGAGGTTTGGAAACGCATTTTAAATATCCTGGCAAGCTGGTCTAATGGTTATCGTATTTGACTCACTGCCTTTAGGTTTTCTTTTCGATCTCAGCTCGAGTTTATATATGTTTTTTTTACTTACAAGAAGTGAACTCTTTAGAAAAAAAAAAACAACATAATACTCGCACGCACATGTCTCGGTTTCTTTTCGTTTTTTTTACTTCATTTTTTAAAAAGGAATTTAACATTACATTTAATACCGGGCAACGACGGGTACATCTTCTAGCATATCTATAAAGTTAAAATGTGTTTGTGTGTGTGTGTGTGTGTGTGCGTGTGTGTGTGTGAGGACACTTCTCAACCTATATACTCAACGGTATTTTGATCTACACACTTGGAATTTTGTATAAAGGGTATTCAGACATATGGAAAACTTTTTAATCGGTTTCCATCAGGACAAAGGGCTGCGAAGGAGTCGAAATAATAAAAAAAAAATTGTACGTGGGGGGGGGTCATCGGATTTTTATCTGTTTGTCAACTGTTTCACGAATGCACATGCGTAAATCGTTCATATGGCAGATTACGTATCTTAAGAATTAGTAGGTTTGAAACATTTTTTAAAGATTATGTCAAGCTGGCCTAATGGTTATCGTATTTGACACATTGTCTTTAGATTTCGGGTCCGATCTCACTTTGAAGATTCACTTACAAGAAGTGAACTGTTTAGAAAAACAAAAACAAAAAAAAACCTAATACTCGCATGCACATGTCTCAGTTTCTTTTAATTTTTTAATTTACTTTTTTTAAAAGTAATTTAACGTTACGTTTAATATCTACGATATTTATGTTTATAATAAATAAGAATTCTGCATTAATTAAAATATTATATTTATGCGTATTTTACGCCGAGTGGCCAGCTAGTATTATATAAGCACCGAACATTAAAAAAAATGTGAGATGCGACACCTATATATAGCAGTGCCCGGTAAAAAGAGTTTTCTTAATAGTCTCGGGTTTCTTTTACAATTAACAGAGATACAAAAAAGTGGTCAAATATAAGGCACCTCCAAAATTCACCACAGAATTACACCCTATATGTAAAACGATGTAACTTTATTATAAATTAATATAATCAATGTAACTTTTGTACCATTTAAAAGAAGGGCAAAATAAACTAGTAAGAATTTTAAAAAAATTTTTTCACCGAACAAACATAATGAAATTGCGAGATGAAAATCTTGTTTACATAATTGGCGATTTAAAATAACGTTCCCATGTAGTAAGCATTTCGAACGTGAAAACATACGCGTGTTTAATAAATCTAGCAAAAATCAACTAATAGTCAGATTTTCGTGAAATTTTAGATACTTATCAATTTTAGAATGAAATTACATATAAAATCAGGGTTCCGTAAAATATATGAGGGGAAATATTTTTTTAATGCGTTTCCTCCTCTATTTTTTCGAAATTTGAACAAAATATATGTACATCGATAAAAATTTCTATTTATTATGAAACATAAGAGTTCAAATAAGTAAAAAATATTTATTTTTTTTTAAATTTAAATACACATATTGAACAAAAACTTACCTGGAAGTTGCAATAAAAAAATTGATATAAATTTAATATTATTATGTTTTTCAAATAGCGCTTTTTCGAATTGATATATACTATAATCAATTGAATTGCCAAGAAAAAGAAACTTCCTAAAAATTAATTAATTATTTAAAGATTAAAACGATTAAAATTTCACTATTTCACAATGTTCCGTTACAACATATATTTTTAATTAATTGTGTTTAAATTTTTTTAATATTAAGTTTTAATATAAACATGCCAGCTATTTTATCGCAAAATTAAAACCGATTAAAAAATATTATTGCACAAATATTAAGCATTTTGTAGGCCACTCTCATATTTGCTTGTCTCTTTTTACCATAAAAAAGTATGGAAGCCGGTAATTAACCAAATGAACACTCGTACATGTTTAGTAAAACCGTATTTCATATTTAATATACAAATGTTTATAATATTATTAATCATTAAACTGTGTAAATCTTAAAACCTAACAAAATTATCACAAAGATTAATTATTAATTGCAGTCTGAAGAAGATAAACGAAGGTTTAAAAAATCATTAAGTCGCTTCTGCTTTTCCATAGTTCGTATAGTTAACACAAGTCTGACGTCACAGAAACATGCGTTGCTTTCTTCACAATTCTTCGCATTCGTTTCGCAGTGCCTATCAAACATTTTAAAGAGAAATAAATGTTAGTAAAAGCAAGATAAGTTACTCTTTTACCTAGCTGGAAATTTTTTTTTAATTGTTTTTCTATTAAAACGTTTAATCGGTTCGAAAAACATACAGTGTTTAGCGATAGGTAGGAACAAGAAGAATGGTCGCTAGCTGGTCCCTAAATATGTGAAGTTTTGAAAATGAATTAAAATAAAAATATAAAAATAAATAAATAAATAAAATAAATGGTTTTAGAAACCCACCTAAGATAAAAAAAAACTTTTCCAGATAGGTAGAAGAGTATCTTATCTTTCCTTTGTTAACATTTATTTTTTCATATACCCCTTGACCACTTTTCGTATATCTGTGGATTGTAAAACTGTTATGTGGAGATAGGTAACCAACCCGGAACATTCTACATAAGGAACCGAGTCACCGGATGTCACCGGACCTTTGTAAAACAGAGACTTCTCCCTGAACATTAACACGCTTTATTTCTCTCTATGTAAATACGTGAATAAACTTCTCTTTCAGTATTCAAACCACAGTGTATATTTATTTATTCCTTTCACGGAATTCTTTATCTTTGATTGTCCGAATAATAGGCCACCTTAGGATATATCAAAAACAAACCACGTTCTATGTTTAAGTAAGAGTAAATAAAATAGGGTATCATTTGTGCCGAATTTCGAGTTCCTAGGTCTAATATCCTAGAAGCGGTCGGTAGGAAAACAGCCGGAGGCTTTTCGTATTTTTATATTAAAAAGTTCCTCTACTCGCGTTTGTCTTCAAAAACAGACAGACAAACAACAACAAACAACAACAAAAACAACAACAAAACAAACAACAAAAACAATACTACTACTACTATTACTTCTACTACTTCTAATAATAATAACAATACGGACAAAGAAGAAGAAGAAGAAGAAGAAGAAGAAGAAGAAAAATTATAAAGTAAAATGAAGAAAGAATCCCATTAAAACGAGCTTCATTTTCGGTCTTAATCGCCTTATCAGATTGCATTGAAAGGCGGAAGCGCATGCGTTTACGATTGAAAGAGAGAGAGAGAGAGAGAGATAAAGAGAGAGAGAGAGAGAGTGGGGGAGGACAGAAAAAGAGGTTTAAAAGACAGAAGAGGAGTGAAAGAGAAAGAGAGAGTGGCAAAAAAACTATTAAAGTTCAGGTCGTTAAGTACATGCACACACACACACACACACACACACACACACACATACACACACACACACACACGCACACACACACACACACACACACGCACACGCACGCACATGAACGTAGATATACACACACACACGAGCGCTCGCACACAGTCTTTAAGGCGAGGAACTTGAGGTGTCCCACTTTTCCGGAGAATTCCACACGCGCGTCCACATCTCATCTGAGGCCATGTTTAGACAAACGCTTAACTGGAAACATTAACCGCCCAAACATGGGGGAAGAATATACAGCTGTTGAAGAACAAACACATTAAGAGAAAAGAAAAATAATCACACACACACACACACACACACACACACACACACACACACACACACACACACACACACACACACACACACACACTCTCTCTCTCTCTCTCTCTCTTTCTCTCTCCTTTCCTCTCTCTCCTTATATATATATATATATATATATATATATATATATATATATATATATATATAACTACTTCATTTACTCACATAAAATTAATATACGAAAGTATAGATTTATGCGTACACTTTAAGTATTTACTTTAAAAGTGTTCAATACGTAGGTAGAGCTAGTTAGTAATTTATAAAATATATATGGCGATTAAGCTACACTGAATATTCGGCGTTTCATCCACTCTAGGATTCCTCAGGCTTATGCGCGAATTCTGTGGTTGTTTATCGT
>NC_136525.1:13866066-13871066 GCF_053919585.1 Euprymna scolopes | reverse complement strand
TTTAAGTGTTTAGAGCCCAAATTGTCGGGGGTGTTTGGTAGAGTTCTCAAAGGTCAAATCGTTGAACTTTGACCCCTTAACAGCCAAATTTCTGGCCGAAAACCGACCACATCAATTCTCAGTACGCTATATATCAAATTTCGAGTCTGTAGACTAAAAATTGACAGAGTTATTGCGTATGGAAATGTACACACACAGACAGACAGACACTTTCACTTTTATATATATATATATATATATATATATATATATATATATATATATATATATATGACTACTCCATTTACTTTACTCACATAAATTAATATACGAAAGTATAAATTTATGCGTAAACTTGAAGTATTTACTTCAACAGTGCTCAATACGTAGGTACAGATAGCTAGTATGTTATAAATATATATATGGCAATTAAGCTACACAGAATATTCTGCGTTTCATCTACGGTAGGATTCATCAGGCTTATGCATAAACCTGATGAATCTTAGCATATATTATAAGTAGCTTAATTGCCATATTTACATTATATATATATATATATATATATATATATATATATATATATATATATATATATATATTCTCTGGATTTATATGAATGTAATTTTGTCTGTGTGTGTGAGTTCGTTTCGTATAGACTCCGAAACTGTTGAACAGATTTTCTTTAAAATTTACAGCACTTTAGTGTATAAGTTTGGGAGCAATCGTAGTTAAGTTTTGTCTTAGAATACCGTTATTTTAATTTATCTATCATCGATAAAGCAATTTTTCCATATCGTCGCTTAGCAACAATGATAGAACAATGGGCCGTGAAAATTCTTCTGCGGGTAAGTTGATAGCGTGTTCTTTTTCTTTTTGTACGACGTGGTGTGTAGGTTCAAACTCTGCACGTAAATTCCTTTTTTTTTTCTTTTTCGTCAACTAGAAAGAAGTTTATATAAAATAATTTTATAAAAGAAGCAGTAGGTTCTCTCGAGTGCAATGTAGAATAACATATATTTTGGACTAAGTTACTGCGTGGAGGCATGTGAAGCTTCCTCCCGGGCGATTTCAGGAATTTCGATGACAATAAAAATATATATATATATATATTGGGTTGAGCATATTGGGGAACGAAATAATAAACTGCTGCTAGCGTAAAAAGCAATACTCTGTGTAAACAAAGTAAACAAATGGCGCTTAGGTAGTTTGGACGTTATAATTTCGTATACCCGTCTCAATAGCAGCCAAATAGCGTAAAGATGAGAACGGTGACTGTTGTCACGGCGATCGAGTTTCAATCCTGGCTTAAGGTAGCTGCTGTTCTAGCTGCACTGATGAGCTGTGATACAACGAAACATTACTGTATCTATCTATCTATCTATCTATCTATCTATCTATCTATCTATCTATATATATATATATATATATATATATATATACAGCCGTTGGGACTTTATACGATCGGTCGCCACAGTCGATTGAAAATCTCTTTGGGGGACTAAAGGTCGTAAATCACTCGCCCGCCAATCGATAAAATTTCTTTAAATAAAGAAACAGGAAAAATTAATTTATTTTACGACCCTCAAATATGTGGTAACTTAGAATGACCTATGTGTCATTCTAATTTCATCTCTAGCGTTAGAATATGGTATTGAAAAAAGAGTGGTCACGCTAAAGTTCAACAAGAGGTCAAATTTACACATTCGGCGTGTAGTCAAAATGTCGCCATCATTTAGCTCTCTGATTTTGAAATTCATTTGGAAAAAAAATTCTTCGACGCTACAACTACATACACTTCATGCTTACAAAAGCACAGACGAACATTTGAAAGAGAAAAAAAAAACGCATCATTCCGTCAAGCACACACCGAAAATTAAATTATACAACAAGTAAGTAATCATATTTTTCTCAATTATATAAATTCAGATATTTGCATGTTCTTTTTTGCGCAACTTTCAAAAAATCATCCATACCCAATTTAAAAAATAATATTCTAAATTTTAGAATGTTGTTCCGAGGTGAATTCTTTGTTTTAATAGAAACAAAAGAAACTAATTTCTGTTCTATATCAAAGTTTTTTTTTTCCATAAATTACAAAGAAAAATTGACCGTTTAAATTTTAAAAAGATATTAAACCATGCCGATTTTCTAAGAAATCTAGTTCATTTCAGCTAAATGGTATTTTTTTTTTTTTTTAATATCGGAGGTTTTGGGCCACGGAGATCTCGTACCAGGAGATTTCAGTCCACAATCGTGAATACCCGGAGATTGGATAACACTTTTTTTCAACAATATTTTAATTTTTGTATTAAATTTTACGACATAATTTGGGTATCGGAAGAATAGTTTGTTGATATTTTTAACTTTAATTTAATGATTTTTCGGCCAAGACATTTTTTCAACACCTACGGTTTAGGTCTTTTTCAACATCCATGGGTATTGAAAAAATGTGTTGGCCGAAAAGTCATTCAATTATAGTTTTTTTTTCTTCTTTATTCTCCTGGTACGAGATCTCTGTGGTCCACAATAACACCTTAAGTTTAATCTTAATTAACGTTAGCTTTTATTTATTTTTTTGAGTTAAATCATATTGTGTCGAATAAATTCACCTCATAAATTCACATTCTTATTAAAGTGAAAGCCAAAAAAAAAAAAAAAAAGAAAAAATCGGAACTTTAGACGATTCTCGACACAAATTTTTCATAACTCTGTTTTTTTTTCCTTCTTCACTTGCACGTGGCACTCTTTCAAAAATAGATAAATAGATAAATAATAAAAAAAATAAGAACGTTATTTCTTATCGTGTCAAAAGAAGGAAAAAATCCTGCTCACGTGATTATGTGTCTTTTTAAAAACATTTGCATAACCTTTTTATTTTTATTTATATATCTGTTAAAGATTTTTGTCAGTGTACTAGAAGGAATTCAGTTGATTACAACCCTTTCTGCGTGTTCTTTACATTACAATAGTACAACCCTGAATATATATATATATATGACATAATCACGTTGACACAACGGACGTTGTCCGATCACCGAAGTTTAGCCTAGTTAGTACCAGGTGGGTGACCATTTGAGAATTCTAGACGCTGTCTGTGCTCTCCGCGTATCTCGGACTTTGATTCCATCATGAACACATTCCCTTGCGACTATGGAGAGGTGTGGTTGGTGAATGCGCACCTCCTCCCACAAAAATTTCAAGCGCAAAAATTTCAAGCGTAAAAATTTCAAGCGTAAAAATTTCAAGCGGTGGGTATCCTTGTTGGTCTGTCAATATATATATATATATATATATATATATATATATATATATATATATATATATATATATATATATATATATATATATATATACTAGAAGATTACCTACTGTTGCCCGGGATTGAATAACAATTTACGAATGTTCAACACCACTAAAGAAACAAGTCAGTTTATTATCGACCTAGAACAGAAAATCACCTATATATATATATATATATATATATATATATATATATATATATATATATATATATATATATATATATATATATAGTAGGTTATAAATATATACATGGCAATTAAGCT
Organism: Euprymna scolopes; assembly: GCF_053919585.1. NCBI lineage: Eukaryota > Metazoa > Mollusca > Cephalopoda > Sepiida > Sepiolidae > Euprymna > Euprymna scolopes. The sequence continues at coordinate 13,867,521 of NC_136525.1, read as the reverse complement.
ACACAGAATATCCGCTTATACCTGACGAATTCTAGGGAGAATGAAACGAAAATGAAACGCGCAATATTTTGCCAAATATATTTTTATAACTTACTACCTATGTATTGAGCGCTTTTGCAATAGATACTGAAAATTTACGCTTAAACTTATATTTTCGTATATTAATTTATGTGATTAAATGAAGTATTCATATATATATATATATATATATATATATATATATATATAAGCCTGACGAATCCTATAGTGGATGAAACGCAGAATATTCAGTGTAGCTTAATCGCCGTATATATTTTATAAATTACTAACTAGCTCTACCTACGTATTGAGCACTTTTGAAGTAAATACTTAAAGTTTACGCATAAATCTATACTTTCGTATATTAAATTCATGTGAGTAAATGAAGTAGTTATATATATATATATATATATATATATATATATATATATATATATATATATATATATATATATATATATATATATATATATACTAGCAGGAAATCTGCCGTGTCCCGGGATTTAATATAAATCAACAAATATTCTACACCACTAAAAGGACAACTCACTTTATTATCAACCAAGTGCCCATAACTTTTATCATATAAAAAAATGTAACTAAAAATTAGACATTTTTATAATTCATAAAAAAATATCGATTTTATTTCCAATATTTCATATGGATTATTTCTGGAGACTAAAGTCGTTATGTAACGATTTCTATAACCAACATATCTATCTATTTATCTATAGAAGTGAAGTTGTCTGTGTGTGTGTGTGTGTGTGTGTGCCTGTATCTGTACATTTTCCTACAAAACTACTCTGTCAATTTTCAATCTACACATTATAGATTTGACAAAATCTGGTAAATCCGTTTTCGGCTTGAAATTTGGCTGTCAAGGAGTCAAAGTTGAAAGAGTTGACCTTTGCAGACTCTACCAAACTCCTCCGCCAATTTTGGATGTAAACACTTGAAATTTTAGATGTAGGTTACTTGGACATGGGTCGCAGTTTATAATTTAATTTCAGCCCAATAAATTTTAATAGGTGAAAATTGGCGTTACAGCTTAAAAAATATTTATCACTGAGGTCTCTGCCAAATTACTGAGCTAATCTTTGGTCTAAACATTTAAAATTTTACATAAAATGTATTCAAACAAAAGGCAAGCCTTTTTCTTGAATTTTGGGCGAAAATTTGGCTGCCAAGAAGTCAAAGTTCAAAAGATTTGACCTTCTCTAGCAAAGATCCAAACATTTGAAATTTTACATAGACGGTCTTCAGACATGCAGCAAGCTTTTTAATCAGTTTTGTCGGCGGAAATTTGTCGGCCAAGAGATCACAGTTGAAAGAATTGACCTTTGCAGACTCTACCAAACTCCTCGGCCAATTTTGTGCCTAAACACTTGATATTTTAGATGTAGGTTACCTGAACATGAGTAAAACTTTTATATATAT
>NC_136525.1:13813566-13861066 GCF_053919585.1 Euprymna scolopes | reverse complement strand
AACGTTTTATTTACTTCACGTGGGTAGCATGCTCTTGTTCCGTCAGCCATGACTGGATCGAGGTCCTAAGTAATTCGCAATTTTATTTTTTTTTCAGTTGCCCACACTGAGGATTGAACCTTCAACCTTCAGGAGAATATCACTTCTTGCAATTGATTTTTCCAACCACTGCGCCACGGGTCCTTGTAGATTTAGGAGCCTTACACCTACTTTTTCTAGTTGTAAATATCGCTAGATTAACGTATATATATATTTGCTGTAATAATCTAATGGACAAACATCTGAAGGAGTTGGTGGGGTGGTGAGGAGAGGATATTTTATGGACACATAAATCGTAAAATAGTAGCCCCCTACACCAAAATGGCAATGTGCCTTGTTTGGGGTGAAAATGTAAAAAAAAAAAAAAAAAAAAAAAAAAAAAAAAATTGCCTTCTCACTAACGAAACGGTTGTAATGGGAAAAAAATCCAGAAAATAAACGAAGGTTATAAAAAAAAGAAAACGTGAGTCTTTGAATTTTCAACAAAATTTTGCATTATATATATATATATATATATATATATATATATATATATATATATATATATATATATATATATATATATACACGGGTGCCCCTTAGTAAAGTCATAGGACAATTATAGTGGTTTTTTTTTTATAACGGGGTTGTAATCATTAATTATGTTAGTGAGTTTATATATATATATATATATATATATATATATATATATATATATATATATATATATATATATATATATTATCGAGTCAGATATTACATTGAGTTAATTCTTTCAGGATGATCCTAGCCAAAAATGTAAAGCTCAATATATAAAAATAGAGCAAAATATAAGTTAAATTCTGTAGATTAAAATATACAAAAATAAATCTATTCAAGTTAATAATTTCTTGTTTGAAACAAGAAATATATGGAGAAAAATTCTATTTATTTCCTCAATCCATGGATTTTCAATAATGGCTCATATCAACAAAGGAAATGAAATGCAATTAGCAAAAAGTTCAGCTATGAATAAACATATATTTTGCTTTTCAGCACATATATTGAAAATGTTATTTAAAAGTTATTTAAAAGGTATTTGATTTTTTCTTTTCCGGTTTTAATAACTAGTCCTTTACTTTTCCATGTTTAAGCTTAACCATATTACTTTTCATGCTCGCATTTTTCTGTTGTAATCCATGATTTTTCCAGGCTTTCAATAAATTCACTTTTTCTTTGTTCAATTTCAGTTCCTATTTTTTGGCCCCCATAAACACATGTAATAACAATGTAAGGCACTCGTCTGCTTTCAATAAAAATCCCCCAATTATCTCCCTTTTAATGCTTTCATTCTCTCTGTTTCACTTGTTACTTCTCTTTTCTCGAGAGCAGTGATTTAGTTGCAACAGTAATCGCTGAAGCGACGTGGTTGCTATGGAAACCAGTAACAAAAACGTCACTCACTTCCTTACATATTTTTACAATTTTGAACAACAGAAAATTCATCATAACTTTTGTTTTACTGAATGAAAATTGAAAATATTTTTTCACAATGTTGCTGAGAAGATGATCTATAAACTGTAAGAAATGTTTGAAATTTGGTCGAAAAATTAGCGAGTGGTGAAGCTTTAAAGTAGTTTTAAGTGACTAAAACTGCCACTTAACATATTCAAACACGGTCGATTTTTTAACATGAATTTATGTGTTTTTTTTTTCAATTGTGGGTAGCAGGTTAAAGCACAGTAAACGGCAATAATACATTTCTCTTATTTGTTCATTTTCGTTTGTAGTATAATAGTCACTATTTTATTCATCTTTAATAAGACCGTAAAGAAATGGAAATAAAGATTAAGTCAATCTGGATGAGCGATGGTCTTCGGGCGTTTTTGTTTTCAAGATACGATTTTTAAATTTTTTTTCAATTGTGGGTAGCAGGTTAAAGCACAGTAAACGGCAATAATACATTTCTCTTATTTTTTCATTTTCGTTTGTAGTATAATAGTCACTATTTTATTCATCTTTAATAAGACCGTAAAGAAATGGAAATAAAGATTAAGTCAATCTGGATGAGCGATGGTCTTCGGGCGTTTTTGTTTTCAAGATACGATTTTAAAATTTTTTTTCAATTGTGGGTAGCAGGTTAAAGCACAGTAAACGGCAATAATACATTTCTCTTATTTGTTCATTTTCGGATGAAGTATAATAGTCACTATTTTATTCGTCTTTAATAAGACCGTAAAGAAATGGAAATAAAGATTAAGTCAATCTGGATGAGCGATGGTCTTTGGGCGTTTTTGTTTTCAAGATACGATTTTTAAATTTTAATTTGAAAACCATAAAATAAGATAGATAAATAGATAGGTTGATAGATAGATGTCGTTCTCTCCTGTTTCTTTACTGTTGGTTGGCATACTCTTCTTTCTAGTGAGTTTTATTTAATTCCCTTTATTGTGTTTATGTCATTTGGTTGTAATTAACTTGTCAACTCGTGGCTTTCGTTGATCGATGTTTTTAAGACGTTTTAAAAGTTCTTTTTTACTGCTTTTTCGACCTAAACAAGGCACAGTGCCACTCGGATGGAAGGGGCTACTATTTGGGACAATATTAAAAGGAGTAGTATGTAGGGAGTTGAGCAGCAAGATATCTGTTCGCATTACGCTTGAACTTCTGCATGTCAGTACAGTAAGGTAAGCAGGAAACTTAGAGGGAATTCCAAAGTCTATCAGTTCGGGGAAAATATCCGAGTCGAAAGCTTTCCGGTTTCTAAGAATATCTACAGTGTAAGGGTGGGATTTTGTTACACATCGAATTAGTAGGAGATATTTACGCCGAGGGTACACAAGGGCTTGGAGTTCGTTGGAGCACTTTCTATTAAAATACTAGTCAAATTGGCACATGTATGAAACATTTCGTCGATGGGACAGAGGTTGGAGTTTGGTTTGCAGAGTGGGATTATTAGGTTGGCAATTCTTTTTTGAACTCTGCCTAAGAGTGTGAGACTAATACCAAATGCAAAAGCCTTACAATAAATTGGAATCTACCTAAAATGTGGATTTATTCAACAAACTCGGACTCTAACCACAATATACCACTCTATAGAAGGATTATCAGACACCCGGATATCATAAATTCATATTCTTTCATTGTGCCTACTCTCATTTCATCTATTTTCTTTATCTTTGCCCATAAAAGGACGTAACTAATTTTTAAATATATTTTCTTTATATGTGGTAAATAGAAAATGATTTCGATTTAGATCTAATATTTGCTTATGATTTTTCCTCTTAAAAATCTCATTTGCTCTATCAAGTATATTGAACTATTCTCTTTTTGGCGGGGATTATCTTATATAATATTACCTCCTAATAATACTCTGTAATACTCAATACCACACGAGCCATTAATCCGTGTTTATATTCGCCTTAGTATATATATATTTAATAGTACAGAAGTTCAGAAAAACATTGGTACCGTCGGTTACAAGCCCAACATAAAGGGGACCAGTTAATGGTAAAACGTAAATGATGTTAGGCTTTCGTCAGCCATGTTGTATCTGTATGAGGAAAAAATTTCAGGCCCGCATTTATTTTTTTTAATGATGTTCATTTTTATTTAACTATAGCTTATTCCTACCTCTGTATATTTTATTTTATTCTAATATGAATTTTCTAATTGTTTAATTTTTTATTTAATGCATTTTAGTAAATATGTACTGTTTTGTTTTTGCATGGTTTCCGGTCTGCCTTCTGGTAATTTTAGCTTGTGCAAGGGAGATAATTACTTTATCTTATTTCAGTTAAGGGGAAATAATCCATGTTTCAGTTGGCCCAAGGGAGGCAATTAATCTATCTTATTTATTTTTTTTAACCTTTTATATTTTATTTTATTTTATTTTAAATAGTGGAGGCTATTTGATTTCTAAGTCTTTTATATATGTGTATTGTATTCTTTAAGGTAGCCATAATTTTCATACTTAATTTATACTTAATATTTATACTTACAATTGTCTAAAAGTCCATTTTCACTTTACTAATATGTGCGCTAAGTTGACTGCATCTAGAATACTATTGAAGAAATTCCTTTAGGTGGGGTCTTCGTTCGTTGTTCGGACCTCCCAGTTTATTAGGAGCGCTTGTCTCCTATGTAAACAGGCTTTGAGAGTCTCACTGCGTACGTTCAAACAGGTCTTTCGAGTGTCATTAATAGTCTTTATAATATGGTACTTCTCCGCATCACCGTTTTGAGGCTGGTGAGTATGCTGGTCTTCTCTCTATGATCCTCCATTTAATGCTGAAAGGTGTTCCGTTATCTTTTAGCTGCCATACTCGGGCGGCTAGTGCTGTCTTTATCCTTGCTTTTGCCCTGAAGGACCTGTTGTGCATGTAAAACCTCTGTTTAAACGTCCCTTTCGTCATGTCTATGTATATTTCTGGTGTATCGTTAGCCTGATGTGTGAGTGTCGCTTCATATACAAGGGATTTCATCCTGCAGTTTCCCTCTAATAGGAAATCTCCCCTAGATCTGCAAGAGCAGTCCGCAATTTCATTTTCATTGCGTTCCTTATATATATATATATATATATATATATATATATATATATATATATATATATATATATATATATATATATATATATATATATTACAGTACTTTTTAAGAAATTTAATTATTACATTTAACCTTGATGTTATTCCGGAACAATTTTCCCATAAACTAAGGTGATACCCCTAATAGACAAACACACACACACACACACACACACACACACACACACACACACACACACACACACACACACACACACACACACACGCACACATTTTCACTTTTATCTATCTATCTATCTATCTATATATATATATATATATATATATATTTAGTGGAGATGGTAATTAATAAAAACTGAAGAAAGTGCTCAATACTGTTGTAGAGCAAATATGCGTTTTATTTTTTATTACCGTATCTTTCTGTTAGGTTACATTATTGTTTCGGCTACTCGGCTGTTTTTTTGCTGTCTGTAGCGTCCTCAGCCTTTTACAGAAATGTTCGCTATTTTGGGATGAAAGAGTGAACGAGTGAATAAGGTACTTTATACAAGCAACTAGAATATACTTTATATAAGCAACTCGAATATACTTTATACAAGCAACTCAAATATATTTTATATAAGCAACTCGAACATACTTTATACAAGCAACTCGAACATACTTTATACAAGCAACTCGAATATACTTTATACAAGCAACTCGAATATACTTTATAAAAGCAACTCGAATATACTTTATATAAGCAACTCGAATATACTTTATATAAGCAACTCGAATATACTTTATATAAGCAACTCGAATATATTTTATATAAGCAACTCGAACATACTTTATACAAGCAACTCGAATATACTTTATATAAGCAACTCGAATATACTTTATATAAGCAACTCGAATATACTTTATATAAGCAACTCGAATATACTTTATATAAGCAACTCGAATATACTTTATATGAGCAACTCGAACATACTTTACATAAGCAACTCGAATATATTTTATACAAGCAACTCGAATATACTTTATATAAGCAACTCCAATATACTTTATATAAGCAACTGGAATATACTTTATATAAGTAACTCCAATATACTTTATACAAGCAACTCGAACATACTTTATATAAGCAACTCGAACATACTTTATATAAGCAACTCGAATATACTTTATATAAGCAACTCGAATATACTTTATATAAGCAACTCCAATATACTTTATATAAGCAACTCGAACATACTTTATATAAGCAACTCCATTATACTTTATACAAGCAACTCGAACATATTTTATATAAGCAACTCGAACATACTTTATACAAGCAACTCGAATATACTTTATATAACCAACTCGAATATACTTTATACAAGCAACTCGAATATACTTTATATAAGCAACTCGAATATAGTTTATATAAGCAACTCAAATATTTTTTATATAAGCAACGCGAACATACTTTATACGAGGAACTCGAATATACTTTATACAAGCAACTCGAATATACTTAATATAAGCAACTCGAATATACTTTATATAAGCAACTCGAGTATACTTTATATAAGCAACTCGAATATACTTTATATAAACAACTCGAATATACTTTATATAAGCAACTCGAATATACTTTATATAAGCAACTCGAATATACTTTATATAACCAACTCGAGTATACTTTATATGAGCAACTCGAATATACTTTATATAAGCAACTCGAATATACTTTATAAAAGCAACTCGGACATACTTTATATAAGCAACTCGAATATACTTTATATAAGCAACTCGAATATAATTTATATAAGCAACTCCAATATACTTTATATAAGCAACTCGAACATACTTTATATAAGCAACTCGAATATACTTTATATAAGCAACTCGAACATACTTTATACAAGCAACTCGAATATACTTTATATAAGCAACTGCAATATACTTTATATAAGGAACTCGAATATACTTTATATAAGCAACTCGAATATATTTTATACAAGCAACTCGAATATATTTTATATAAACAACTCGAACATACTTTATATAAGCAACTCGAACATACTTTATATAAGCAACTCGAATATATTTTATATAAACAACTCCAATATACTTTATATAAGCAACTCGAATATACTTCATAGAAGCAACTCGAATATATTTTATATAAGCAACTCGAATATGCTTTATACAAGCAACTCGACCATACTTTATATAAGCAACTCGAATATACTTTATATATGCAACTCGAATATACTTTATATAAGGAAGGAGCTGTAAGTTTATTTATGGAGTAACTGGAACATACTTTATATAAGGAAGCAATCATATTTCACGACCGTGCATGCGCAGTCGTTAAACAGTTGAAAAATAAAATCCGTTGACCTCCTACGTACGCATTTTTTTCAATTTTGACCCTATATCAGCCCGTTATATATATATATATATATATATATATATATATATATATATATATATATATATATATGACTACTTCATTTAATCACATTAATATATGGATATATAATTTTATGCTTAATTTTTCAGTATTTATTTCAACAATGCTCAATACAAACGTAGAGCAAGGTAGTAAGTTATGAAATATATATATATGGCAATTAAGCCACACAGAATATTCCGCGTTTCATTCTCGTGAAAATTCGTCAGGCTTCACACTGGTTCTCGCCAGATCACCGGAGTTAAGCAACGTTTAGCATGGCCGATATCAGATGGGTGACCATTTGGGAAGTCTAGGCGCTGTTTGTACCGCGCCGGGTCATAGAAATTTCCATGTTGGTATCTGGGGACGCATTAATTCATTGTACAGATGCACTTCATTAAGACATGCATCTAGCAGAAGGAAACTTTTATGTAAAAACCTGCGGTTTACAGTATTTTACTGTCCTGCGGCAGTTATCTGAATCGACGGAGGTTCTGAGTAATACTAAAAAGTGGGTGGTTCTACACAAAGCCTTCACCACTATAAACAAATCATCTGTGTGGATTTCTGAGCAAATTAGTTGTTGTGGCGAAAGCTCAGACGTCGAAATCGACGGAAGAGTTCATTATATATATATATATATATATATATATATATATATATATATATATATATATATATATATATATATATATATATATATATATATACACAGCCATATCTTGCTACGATGTGCCCACCGTTATCATCAGACAAGAAAAATTAAGGTACAAAATTTATAAAGGTTTCAGACCTTTTAAAATTTGGAGGAGATAATAATTTCGATTACTGGCAATGGGAAAAGATTAAAGTTCTTATGGGTTTTAATTGATTCAGAAGATCTAGTTTCTGTTAAAAGAAGGAAGAGAGGTTAAGAAGGGGAGAGTTGAAAGGGCAGTTTAAGCTTACGGGAAGTAGTGAGGCGGGGGGGGGTAACATAATAATATACAGGGAATATGTAATATATATATATATATATATATATATATATATATATATATATATATTATGGCAGTAGAGTTTAGTTTCCTAGAAGTACATCCAATGAAACAACATGTGTCTACCAAAAAGTGCTCAATGAGTAAACAGAGCAGTAAACAGTTTTCGAGGAAAATTCGTGGCCTGAAGACGTAATCTCCCTAGCACGGGTGATTACAGAAACATGTATGCACATATGTAGCCATCAATGTTTGTATAAATAAATTTAATATATATATATATATATACATATATATATATACATATATATATTTGTATGTATATATAATAAAATTAATAATAATTCTAATATATATATATATATATATATATATATATATATATATATATATATATATATATATACAAGTGACACGCGCGTTCCTGCACACACACACGCATACACATATGTAGTGTGTGTGTGTGTGTGTGTGTGTGTGTGTGTGTGTGTGTGTGTGTGTGGGCACGTGCGTGCATATTTGTGAATATCGTAAAGGCAGCAATAATACGTCTACTATTATAACTGCTAAACCGGGTTTATTTTTAAAAGTAAGACACTGCGCGTTTATATAGAGGTTCCTCTTGCTACAGCTCCTCCTCCTCTGTGATAATCTCTCCCCTATCCTCTCCGTCTTTATCTCTCTCACTCTCAACCTCTCTCTGTGCGTATCTATGTATATTTTATCTCTCTCTCTCTCTCTCTCTCTTTCGCACAAAAAATGAAAGAGAGAGTGAGAAGAGAGAGAGTGTGTGTGTGTGTGTTTGTGTGTGTGTTCGTGTGTGTGTGTGTGTGATAGAGAAAGAGAGAGAGAGAGAGAGAGAGAGAAGAAGAAGAAGAAGAAGAAACAATTGACAGCGAGGCAGAAACGCGAGTTCCCATTGTGTTAGACGAAGGCACGCACTCGCGCTAGGCTGGTGTTTACATCTATTAGCAGAAAGCTACATATCACAACAACGCGAAACACCACGAAAACCAGCATCGCCGAAATCCGTTCGAAAACATTAAAAAAAAGCCAAAGAAAATATTTATTTTTATATATACACAAACACATACACATATATATATATCACATATATTATATTATATTCTGTACATGTATTGTATATTAAATCTTAAAAGCTTCTATATTCTTAAGAACTAATTGAAGATTGAACATTACAGACTCTTGAAAAAAAAAAAAACAACCGGTGCCAACGAATAATATTTCTGTTTGATTGGAGATGAACTATTGGTTATTTACACGGCATGAAGGTAAACGACTTTTTAAAATTAACCTATAATGAACTTGCATACATGTCCATTTCGCATATATACGTATATATATATATATATATATATATATATATATATATATATATATATATATATATATATATATATATACACACATACACACACACACACACACACACACACACACACACACATATATATATATATATGCGTATATATGTTAGTGATGGGACGATTCAAATATATTTCCCGATTCCGACACGATTACCGATTCTGATTCTAGGTAAATCTCTAAATATTTAACCATAGAAGTGTTATTTTGTCCCGATTACTGTAAAAACACTTTAAATGTGCATATATTTTCTCAAACGTAAAAACACACTTGTGAGGAGGTGGTCTAGAGATTTTAGTCATACTGGAAGTTTAAATCAATAAATATTTATTTTAATTTACTACAAGCAGTGGAAGATGTTTCTTAAACCAAAATCAAACAAAAAAAGATAATTTAAGGAATTGGTTTGGGCATCGGGAAATAAAGCTCAAATTTTCTCGATTCCGATACCGATTCCGATACCGATTCCGATACCCCAAAAAGCTTCGATTTTTCCTATTCCCGATTCCAATTACTCGTCCCAACACGAGTATATATATATATATATATATATATATATATATATATATATATATATATATATATATATATATATATATATATATATATATATGGTGGACTTGTACGCGAGTGCCAACCCCCTAAAATTGCGTGATTTTCACCTCTTTTTTTTAGTTTTTTTTTCGGCGATTATCATAGATGACAGACTTACGTATCATATTAGCAGGATAAATTTTGAAAAAATAAAAAAAATAAAATAATAAATAAATAATTAAATATAATGGCTTTTAAGAAGGGGGTTCATTTTCTAATCACGTGGCACGTCGGTCAAGAAATGGACAGAAAGTCAGGTAGCAACGAAGTAGAACGTTATAACGAGAAAGTGAACCTCCTTCTTAAAAGGCATTACATTTATTTATTTACTTTTTCAATTTTTTTTTTTCCTACTCTTGTGATACTAAAATCTGTAAACTATGATAATCGTCGGAAAAAAAATATCTTTTAAAATAAGTGAAAAACACGTATTTTTAGGGGGTGGGCATTGTCTTCAACAGTCCCGCCACACACACACACACACACACACACACACACACACACACACACACACACACACACACACACACATACACAAACACACAAACACATACACACACACACATATATATATATATTTATATATATATGTATATATTTTGTTTACAGAAAGTTTTAGATGAGATAAGTCATTGGTACCGTCGGTTTCAAACCCAATAATTAAAGACCGTTTTAGATCCCCGTATCAAGCGCTCTTCAGCCAATACAAACCTTTTACTGATCATGGCTGAAGAAAGCTTGATATGGGGATCTAAAACTGCCCCTAATTATCAGGTTTGAAACTGACGGTACCAATGACTTATCTCATCTAAAACTTTCTGTAAACAAAACATAAATAATACACTTTTATTTCCGGATTTGCCTTATAACTGAGCACTCTGCTGGATCTCTTTAAAAAAAAAATACAACAGCAAAAAACTATATATATATATATATATATATATATATATATATATATATATATATATATATATATATATATATATGTTGTATTTATTTGCTTCCCCACAAAAGATAATTAGGCACAAGGCCGTTTTTAATGTGGGGGTAAAAACCAGCTCCCCTAAAAGTAGGCAAAAAGGGGGCACTCTGGTTACCAAAAATAATAATTGTCCCAGTGTAGAGTGTTTCTCCTCCATTGACTGGTACAAATTATCTTTAGTACAGCATCTGCAGACAGATACTACACTTTGATCTCGGTCCGAAGGCCAAAGCAGCCTACGCGGATCAATCAACGTTTCAACATTTTCCATGTTCCGTCAGGACTCCGATTGGAGCTCAGAAATTCTACTTACTATGTTTACATAATTGTATTTATATAAAAGCTCTACACTCGTATTGAGCACTTTTGAAGAAATATTGGTTTTAGTCCCGGTTAACTATATACCGGAACTTCAATAGTCATTTAATATATATATATATATATATAAGCAGCCTCCTTCAGTCTTGGACATACGTGAAATTTTTGTGGCAGGATGTGCGCAATCTCCAACCACACCTCTCCTGAGCCGACATTGTTAAATACCAGTGGCAATGGAAACACATGGCGACTGGAAACAAACGTCGAGATAAGCGGAGAGCAAATACAGCGCCTACCCTTCCCAAATGGTCACCCATCTGGCAGTGGCCAGGCTCAACGTTGCTTAATTTCGGTGATTTGGCGAGAACCGGTGTATCAACGTGATATATATATATATATATATATATATATATATATATATATATATATATATATGTATATATATGTGTGTGTGTGTGTGTGTGTGTGTGTGTGTAATTCCAAGTTAACACTATTCAGATGTAAAACATCCAGTGAATTTACATTCAAGAGTGCTCAATGCAAAGTGGGACAAGATATACTTTTTATTTATAAAACAACGGCATTCGTGGCCCGAAGGCCAAGATCAAAGTGTAGTATTAAAACAGATACTACACTTCAATTTTTTGTTCTCGTTTAGTGACGGAGAAACACATTTTTGTTCGCCCCCCCCCTATATTACATAACAACCTTGGTGTTCTAACTCTGCCCTCGTGGGGAGGCAAAGTAAATAGGGACTATATACCGGAACTCAATCATTTAACACACACACACACACACATACATATATATATATATATATATATATATATATATATATATATATATATATATATATATATATGTCATCCACATACAGTACTGTTTCGCTGTATCACAGCTCATCAGTGCGGCTAGACAGGCAACTACCTCAAGCCAGGATCGAAGCCAGGATAGAAGCCCGACCGCCCAAACGATAATCAAGGCTCCTCACCATTACACTATACGGCTGCTGCTGTGCGGGCAATGAATTAACGATGCTTTGATATCGTCCAAATGCCGAAGCTCAATTTGTTTACACAAAGAGTATCGCTTAATACGCTAATGGCAGTTTGTACATCACTTCCCAATATGCTCAACCCAAGATATGGGTTTGCGAATGAAAAGGAAAACCAAAAATAGATAAATTGTAGTAAACGTTTCGTCCCTATTTCAGGGGACATCATCAGGATTTTGTTTTAAAAATGCTGAGGAAACAGGTTAGAGACCACATGCGTGTAAAGAGGGAAAGAACCCTGTGTGTGTGTGTGTGTGTGTGTGTGTGTGTGTGTGTATAACAAAACAATACAAACTATTTCTTATTTGTTGACGTGTAGGAATACAAAATATCTCAAAGAAAAAACAACTTCTTTCTAGAAGACAGGATTTTCGACCGTACCTTCGTATTCCTTGATGTAATGAATGGGTGTGTATGTGTATGGACAGGGTGGATTGAGGGGAAGTGGCAGGGGAGGAAGATATAGCCAATGAGAGGGTGCCGTTTAAGCTTTGAGATTGTCGGTAACTTGGCTGGCATAGTTGCCCGTTCTTCAAAGGAAAGAATATATATATATATATATATATATATATATATATATATATATATATATATATATATATATATAAGGCCATATGTCTGTCTGTCAGGCTGTCCGTCCGTCTCCATATTTTCAAACTCTATCTCTCCCGAAACTAAAACTCGTACTTTTGATTAAAAATGTCCGACATAAATGTCCGATCACGTCACGTCTTAGGAGTCTCGATTATCGCTCAAACATAGTAAATTAAAGAAAATACTGCGGTAGATATAGTTTTAACTTCAAAACAAAATAAATTTGTATATTTTTAGGTAATGTCCAAGATCACTGCTCGGAAAAAAAAAAAAAATCAAGCTACCGGAACTGGATACGGTTGGTTATGTAATGAAACCGAACGGAAGGCACGAAAAACGAAACCATATATTTATTAAAAAAAAATACTTTAGTTTTTAACATTTCTTGTGTTATTACGAAACAAACAAAAAAAAAGGAAAGACTTTTTGTTTTATCAAATAATAAAACAGATATTTAGAAAAATTGATATTTCATGGGGTACGTGGACCCTGCATAAACGGTGTTTTTACTTAATGATTGCTCCCTCAAAGCGCATGCGCAAAATTTTTTCTTTTGTTTATTTAATCACGAAAACTTTTTGAAGAGACTACGTGAGGCCGAAAAAGGTGGGGGGGGGGCAAAGCATTATTTGAATATGTATGAAAAATAATTTAACAAAAAAATAATATTTAGTGGAGGAAATAATAAAAAAAATTAAAATAAAATGAAATAAAAATAAAATAAAAACAATCACTAAATAAAAGTATGAATCAAATTCACCCAAAGAAAAAAAAATTCAAAAAATAAAATAAATACACGCGCATTTAAAAATAAAGTCTTTGGGATATATACGAAGAAAGTTAAAAAAAAAAAAAAAAAAAAAAAGAAGAAGCACGCTTTGAGGGAGCAATCATGAAAAAAAAAACACCGTTTATGCAGGGTCCACTTTTCCCGTGAAGTACCGAAAAAATTATTTAGTTTAAACACTTTTTTTGTTCACGAAACAACAAAAGGCACTTCTGCAGTATGTGCACGGCGGCCAAGTTTTCTTGGTGCGTTTCACTAAACTGTTGCCATGTGGCGCGTCTCTGTCAAAAAACATTTAAATTACAAATTTTTTGTTGACCCTTTAAAGTTGCTTTAATTCAAAAAGATGTTTCATTTAAATTTGTTCGAAAAAAAAAAAAGAAGCTATTTTACTTAATAAAAATCCAATGGATTTTATTACAGAATTGTTTTATTAAAATTATATCTTCTTACGCAGACTTTTAAATAAATGTTTTTACAATATAATAATAATATTTATAAAAAAAAAAAATTTATACAATTAATGTTTCGCTTTTCAAATATTTTACTGTTCGGAAAAAAGCTTATTTGTTACTTATTTGCCGCGTTATTTGGCCAAGAAGAAAATTGAGTTATCGCCCCTAACAATAGCCGCCGTCCGCATACTGCACAGGTGCCTCCGAAATGACTTTTAAACGATACCCTCCCCTCTCATATTAAGAATAGCTTTCGAAATAATAACGTTATTATTTCAGTCTGGTACCAAAAATACATAAGTACCGTGTTTTTTTTTTTTTGTTGTTTCGTAATAACACAAGAATATATGGTTTCGTTTTTCGTATCTTGACTCCGTGATCAAGTTTATTTTTTTAAAACAAGAGGTAAAAATAATGTTTAAAAATATTATGTGGTGGGGGTATAGTCTCTTTTAAAAACAATATCTCCTTCAAGAACGGTCATAAAATGTGTTTTCAATCGATATTTATTCAATAAGGGACCAGTTTTCCTACCTAGCAAAAGGGGACGTGTTTTCCGGGTATGAGTTTTCCGGGCACTATATATATATATATATATATATATATATATATATATATATATATATATATATATATGTAAAGATGAATGTGTGTGTGTGTGTGTGTGTGTGTGTGTGTCTGGTCACGAATAGGCTCCTATATGGTTGACTATTTTAAAAAACTGATTACATATAATGATAGAAGATGTATCGAGACGCAGGAATGGGTATGTTTGATCTGGCAGAACGGTGGTTCATAAAAATTGTGCGGTCTGCGTTCGCGCCTGGTCCACAAAGTATGGAAATAAAAAATTAAAAAATTAAAAAAAAACGTTTACAACTGTTTTTAATATAGATGTACATAAGAATATTTTGATAAGTATGTTTTAACTTAAATAGGGATGGTATAATAAAATTGTGAGGTCTGCGTTCGCGCCTGACCTCCATAGAATGGAAATATGTCACAAAGTTTAACAAGGTTTTTTTTTTAATATAGATCCACAGAATATTGTGATAAGTATTTCAGTGTGAACAGGTATGGTATAATAAATTATGGGGGTTATCTATTTTATTTTTACTTTCATCATATTTTGCTTTGGCTTTGATACCCCCAAATTCGAAGCTATCTCTTGACAACCCTTCCTTTTCATAACCTATCATACTTTCATAAATCAGAGTCCATTTTCTGTAGGCTGTTTTTGAACCCAGTCAACGACGGGTACTTTTGCTAGTATATATATATATATATATATATATATATATATATATATATTGATTGGTCGGTTAATAGGCATGAGAATCTGACATTGGACAAATCGGAACCTTTTGGGGTATTGGCATCAGAATCGGAAAACATTTGTGCCTTTTTTCCGATGCCAAAAACGATTCCTTTCATTTTTTTTTTCTGATTTGATTTTAATTAAAACAAAATTTTCCATTGCTGGTCGTAATGATAAAACAATCAATACTTATTGACCTAAAACTACGAGTAAAACTAAAATCTATAGATCCCCCCCCAAAGTATTTTAATTTTTTAGAAAATATCTCCACAATTAACATGTGTTATTTACAATGATCGGGAATAACAATAACCTCAGAGATATATATTTAGAGAGTAACAAAGAAACCCGCATCAGAATCAGTACTTGTGTCGGAATCTGGAATTTAGTTCGGAATCGGTAACTATATCGAAATCGGGAGAAAGATCAGACGAAGGTTTAAAATAATATATATTTTTTTTTTTTTGGTTTTCTCTGATATATTTTTAAAATAACATTTTATTGGTCTGTCACGTAGCAGTTTGAAGTGTTACAGACCCATTTTTTTTTTTTTGTTCTTAAGTTTGAAATATAATTTGTTGTCGGTCAGTCACGAACCAGTTTGAAA
This sequence comes from Euprymna scolopes, assembly GCF_053919585.1. Classification (NCBI taxonomy): domain Eukaryota; kingdom Metazoa; phylum Mollusca; class Cephalopoda; order Sepiida; family Sepiolidae; genus Euprymna; species Euprymna scolopes. Next base: position 13,845,022 of record NC_136525.1, on the reverse strand, counting down.
TAGAATATATTATGAAATTGTATTTTCGTCAGTATGTCAAGTCTAATAAACAATCTAATTTTGTTGGTCTGTCACACATAAGTTCGAAATAAGATTTTTGTCAGTATGTCAAGTCTAATAAACAATCTAATTTTGTTGGTCTGTCACACATAAGTTCGAAATAAGATTTTCGTCAGTATGTCAAGTCTAATAAACAATCTAATTTTGTTGGTCTGTCACACATAAGTTCGAAATAAGATTTTCGTCAGTATGTCAAGTCTAATAAACAATCTAATTTTGTTGGTCTGTCACACATAAGTTCGAAATAAGATTTTTGTTAGAATGTCAAGTCTAATAAACAATCTAATTTTGTTGGTCTGTCACACATAAGTTCGAAATAAGATTTTCGTCAGTATGTCAAGTCTAATAAACAATCTAATTTTGTTGGTCTGTCACACATAAGTTCGAAATAAGATTTTCGTCAGTATGTCAAGTCTAATAAACAATCTAATTTTGTTGGTCTGTCACACATAAGTTCGAAATAAGATTTTCGTCAGTATGTCAAGTCTAATAAACAATCTAATTTTGTTGGTCTGTCACACATAAGTTCGAAATAAGATTTTTGTTAGAATGTCAAGTCTAATAAACAATCTAATTTTGTTGGTCTGTCACACATAAGTTCGAAATAAGATTTTCGTCAGTATGTCAAGTCTAATAAACAATCTAATTTTGTTGGTCTGTCACACATAAGTTCGAAATAAGATTTTCGTCAGTATGTCAAGTCTAATAAACAATCTAATTTTGTTGGTCTGTCACACATAAGTTCGAAATAAGATTTTTGTTAGAATGTCAAGTCTAATAAACAATCTAATTTTGTTGGTCTGTCACACATAAGTTCGAAATAAGATTTTTGTTAGAATGTCAAGTCTAATAAACAATCTAATTTTGTTGGTCTGTCACACATAAGTTCGAAATAAGATTTTCGTCAGTATGTCAAGTCTAATAAACAATCTAATTTTGTTGGTCTGTCACACATAAGTTCGAAATAAGATTTTTGTCAGTATGTCAAGTCTAATAAACAATCTAATTTTGTTGGTCTGTCACACATAAGTTCGAAATAAGATTTTTGTTAGAATGTCAAGTCTAATAAACAATCTAATTTTGTTGGTCTGTCACACATAAGTTCGAAATAAGATTTTTGTCAGTATGTCAAGTCTAATAAACAATCTAATTTTGTTGGTCTGTCACACATAAGTTCGAAATAAGATTTTTGTCAGTATGTCAAGTCTAATAAACAATCTAATTTTGTTGGTCTGTCACACATAAGTTCGAAATAAGATTTTTGTCAGTATGTCAAGTCTAATAAACAATCTAATTTTGTTGGTCTGTCACACATAAGTTCGAAATAAGATTTTTGTTAGAATGTCAAGTCTAATAAACAATCTAATTTTGTTGGTCTGTCACACATAAGTTCGAAATAAGATTTTTGTCAGTATGTCAAGTCTAATAAACAATCTAATTTTGTTGGTCTGTCACACATAAGTTCGAAATAAGATTTTTGTTAGAATGTCAAGTCTAATAAACAATCTAATTTTGTTGGTCTGTCACACATAAGTTCGAAATAAGATTTTTGTCAGTATGTCAAGTCTAATAAACAATCTAATTTTGTTGGTCTGTCACACATAAGTTCGAAATAAGATTTTTGTTAGAATGTCAAGTCTAATAAACAATCTAATTTTGTTGGTCTGTCACACATAAGTTCGAAATAAGATTTTTGTCAGTATGTCAAGTCTAATAAACAATCTAATTTTGTTGGTCTGTCACACATAAGTTCGAAATAAGATTTTTGTCAGTATGTCAAGTCTAATAAACAATCTAATTTTGTTGGTCTGTCACACATAAGTTCGAAATAAGATTTTTGTCAGTATGTCAAGTATAATGAACAATCTAATTTTGTTGGTCTGTCACACATAAGTTCGAAATAAGATTTTTGTTAGAATGTCAAGTCTAATAAACAATCTAATTTTGTTGGTCTGTCACACATAAGTTCGAAATAAGATTTTTGTCAGTATGTCAAGTCTAATAAACAATCTAATTTTGTTGGTCTGTCACACATAAGTTCGAAATAAGATTTTCGTCAGTATGTCAAGTCTAATAAACAATCTAATTTTGTTGGTCTGTCACACATAAGTTCGAAATAAGATTTTTGTTAGAATGTCAAGTCTAATAAACAATCTAATTTTGTTGGTCTGTCACACATAATTTCGAAATAAGATTTTCGTCAATATGTCAAGTTTAATAAACAATCTAATTTTGTTGGTCTGTCACACATAAGTTCGAAATAAGATTTTTGTTAGAATGTCAAGTCTAATAAACAATCTAATTTTGTTGGTCTGTCACACATAAGTTCGAAATAAGATTTTTGTTAGAATGTCAAGTCTAATAAACAATCTAATTTTGTTGGTCTGTCACACATAAGTTCGAAATAAGATTTTTGTCAGTATGTCAAGTCTAATAAACAATCTAATTTTGTTGGTCTGTCACACATAAGTTCGAAATAAGATTTTCGTCAGTATGTCAAGTCTAATAAACAATCTAATTTTGTTGGTCTGTCACACATAAGTTCGAAATAAGATTTTTGTTAGAATGTCAAGTCTAATAAACAATCTAATTTTGTTGGTCTGTCACACATAAGTTCGAAATAAGATTTTTGTTAGAATGTCAAGTCTAATAAACAATTTAAGTTTGTTGGTCTGTCACACATAAGTTCAAAATAAGATTTTTGTTAGAATGTAAAGTCTAATAAACAATCTAATTTTGTTGGTCTGTCACACATAAGTTCGAAATAAGATTTTTGTTAGAATGTCAAGTCTAATAAACAATTTAAGTTTGTTGGTCTGTCACACATAAGTTCAAAATAAGATTTTTGTTAGAATGTCAAGTCTAATAAACAATCTAATTTTGTTGGTCTGTCACACATAAGTTCGAAATAAGATTTTTGTTAGAATGTAAAGTCTAATAAACAATCTAATTTTGTTGGTCTGTCACACATAAGTTCGAAATAAGATTTTTGTTAGAATGTCAAGTCTAATAAACAATCTAATTTTGTTGGTCTGTCACACATAAGTTCGCAATAAGATTTTTGTTAGAATGTCAAGTCTAATAAACAATTTAAGTTTGCTGGTCTGTCACACATAAGTTCAAAATAAGATTTTTGTTAGAATGTCAAGTCTAATAAACAATCTAATTTTGTTGGTCTGTCACACATAAGTTCGAAATAAGATTTTTGTTAGAATGTCAAGTCTAATAAACAATTTAAGTTTGTTGGTCTGTCACACATAAGTTCAAAATAAGATTTTTGTTAGAATGTCAAGTCTAATAAACAATCTAATTTTGTTGGTCTGTCACACATAAGTTCAAAATAAGATTTTTGTTAGAATGTCAAGTCTAATAAACAATCTAATTTTGTTGGTCTGTCACACATAAGTTCGAAATAAGATTTTTGTTAGAATGTCAAGTCTAATAAACAATCTAATTTTGTTGGTCTGTCACACATAAGTTCGAAATAAGATTTTTGTTAGAATGTCAAGTCTAATAAACAATCTAATTTTGTTGGTCTGTCACACATAAGTTCGAAATAAGATTTTTGTCAGTATGTCAAGTCTAATAAACAATCTAATTTTGTTGGTCTGTCACACATAAGTTCGAAATAAGATTTTTGTTAGAATGTCAAGTCTAATAAACAATCTAATTTTGTTGGTCTGTCACACATAAGTTCGAAATAAGATTTTTGTCAGTATGTCAAGTCTAATAAACAATTTAAGTTTGTTGGTCTGTCACACATAAGTTCGAAATAAGATTTTTGTTAGAATGTCAAGTCTAATAAACAATCTAATTTTGTTGGTCTGTCACACATAAGTTCGAAATAAGATTTTTGTTAGAATGTCAAGTCTAATAAACAATCTAATTTTGTTGGTCTGTCACACATAAGTTCGAAATAAGATTTTTGTTAGAATGTCAAGTCTAATAAAAAATTTAAGTTTGTTGGTCTGTCACACATAAGTTCGAAATAAGATTTTTGTTAGAATGTCAAGTCTAATAAACAATCTAATTTTGTTGGTCTGTCACACATAAGTTCGAAATAAGATTTTTGTTAGAATGTCAAGTCTAATAAACAATCTAATTTTGTTGGTCTGTCACACATAAGTTCGAAATAAGATTTTTGTTAGAATGTCAAGTCTAATAAACAATCTAATTTTGTTGGTCTGTCACACATAAGTTCGAAATAAGATTTTTGTTAGAATGTCAAGTCTAATAAACAATCTAATTTTGTTGGTCTGTCACACATAAGTTCGAAATAAGATTTTTGTCAGTATGTCAAGTCTAATAAACAATCTAATTTTGTTGGTCTGTCACACATAAGTTCGAAATAAGATTTTTGTCAGTATGTCAAGTCTAATAAACAATCTAATTTTGTTGGTCTGTCACACATAAGTTCGAAATAAGATTTTTGTCAGTATGTCAAGTCTAATAAACAATCTAATTTTGTTGGTCTGTCACACATAAGTTCGAAATAAGATTTTTGTTAGAATGTCAAGTCTAATAAACAATCTAATTTTGTTGGTCTGTCACACATAAGTTCGAAATAAGATTTTTGTCAGTATGTCAAGTCTAATAAACAATCTAATTTTGTTGGTCTGTCACACATAAGTTCGAAATAAGATTTTCGTCAGTATGTCAAGTCTAATAAACAATCTAATTTTGTTGGTCTGTCACACATAAGTTCGAAATAAGATTTTCGTCAGTATGTCAAGTCTAATAAACAATCTAATTTTGTTGGTCTGTCACACATAAGTTCGAAATAAGATTTTCGTCAATATGTCAAGTTTAATAAACAATCTAATTTTGTTGGTCTGTCACACATAAGTTCGAAATAAGATTTTTGTTAGAATGTCAAGTCTAATAAACAATCTAATTTTGTTGGTCTGTCACACATAAGTTCGAAATAAGATTTTTGTTAGAATGTCAAGTCTAATAAACAATCTAATTTTGTTGGTCTGTCACACATAAGTTCGAAATAAGATTTTTGTTAGAATGTCAAGTCTAATAAACAATTTAAGTTTGTTGGTCTGTCACACATAAGTTCGAAATAAGATTTTTGTTAGAATGTCAAGTCTAATAAACAATCTAATTTTGTTGGTCTGTCACACATAAGTTCGAAATAAGATTTTTGTTAGAATGTCAAGTCTAATAAACAATCTAATTTTGTTGGTCTGTCACACATAAGTTCGAAATAAGATTTTTGTTAGAATGTCAAGTCTAATAAAAAATTTAAGTTTGTTGGTCTGTCACACATAAGTTCGAAATAAGATTTTTGTTAGAATGTCAAGTCTAATAAACAATCTAATTTTGTTGGTCTGTCACACATAAGTTCGAAATAAGATTTTTGTTAGAATGTCAAGTCTAATAAACAATCTAATTTTGTTGGTCTGTCACACATAAGTTCGAAATAAGATTTTTGTTAGAATGTCAAGTCTAATAAACAATCTAATTTTGTTGGTCTGTCACACATAAGTTCGAAATAAGATTTTTGTTAGAATGTCAAGTCTAATAAACAATTTAAGTTTGTTGGTCTGTCACACATAAGTTCGAAATAAGATTTTTGTTAGAATGTCAAGTCTAATAAGCAATCTAATTTTGTTGGTCTGTCACACATAAGTTCGAAATAAGATTTTTGTTAGAATGTCAAGTCTAATAAACAATCTAATTTTGTTGGTCTGTCACACATAAGTTCGAAATAAGATTTTTGTTAGAATGTCAAGTCTAATAAACAATCTAATTTTGTTGGTCTGTCATACATAAGTTCGATATAAGATTTTTGTTAGAATGTCAAGTCTAATAAACAATCTAGTTTTGTTGGTCTGTCACACATAAGTTCGAAATAAGATTTTTGTTAGAATGTCAAGTCTAATAAACAATCTAATTTTGTTGGTCTGTCACACATAAGTTCGAAATAAGATTTTTGTTAGAATGTCAAGTCTAATAAACAATCTAATTTTGTTGGTCTGTCACACATAAGTTCGATATAAGATTTTCGTCAGTATGTCAAGTCTAATAAACAATATAATTTTGTTGGTCTGTCATACATAAGTTTGAAATGAAATTTTTGTCAGTATGTGAAACTAAATTAACAATAAAATTTTGTTGGTCCGTCACACACAATCTCAAAAATAAGATTTCAATTCTCAGTTAGATATAGACACTTTGATTTTTTTTTTTTTTTTTTTTTTAAGGATGGCGTGTCGGTTTTATTGCGGAGGTTGCCACTCCTTTCGTCGGATTCTGAATTAGCGGCTCACCCTCGTGTCCTACATTTCATATATCTCACCTTTCCAACCTGAAAACTAACATCCTGTTTCATACATAATTATAGCAACATTTACGTTCTCGGGTAAAACGTCGATGAAACTAAACTGTTTTAGAATTTGTTATCCTCGATTTAAGCGTTGTATAAATTTGAACTGAAATTCGTTTGTTTAAAAAGCCTATAAAGCATAGAATTATTTAAAAAAAAAAAACCCAAAAAACAACAAAACAAAACAATTATTTATTTATTTATTTAAAAATCCGAAACCAACTCAATTTCGACGATATAGCACGTCATCAGACATAGGAACAGTATTTTTTCTTTCGCCTTATTCTTCTTTGTGGATTGTTTTCACCATAAAAGTAAAGTGTGTGTTATATTTTCTTTTTCGACATGTTTAAATCAAGAGGGTCACGTGAAAAATATATATTAGAGATTTTGTTTCTTAATATAAGCGTTGTATAAATTTAAATTTGAATTTATAAATTAAGAAGCCAATGCAACGCAATTAATTTAAAAACAAGTAAAGCATGCATGGTCCCCCGTGCACAGTGAACGAAGCATAAAAAATGACTAAGTTCAGCATTTGCTCCCCCCCCCATTTAGCCCCAAAATCTTCAGGGGACGTGAAATCCTGGCGAAAATGAACAAACGGTGCAGTTTTAGGGATTAACATATATAAATTTCAGTTCTGCACCATGCAAAAAAAGAAATGACTAAGTCCATCATTTGCGACCCCCCATTTAGCCACCAAAGTCCCCAAGGCCTAAACATATTTAAAATTGACGTCTGCCCCATGAAAAAAAAAAGAAGAAATATACAAGTCCGTACTTTGACCACCCCCGCCCCCATTTAGTTCCAAAAGTCCCCAAAGCCTTAACATATTTAAATTTGAGTTCAGCACCATGCAAAACTGCTAAATAGATATACACAAACAATTTTGGACAAATATTGTAAAATAGTCCCAAAAATGGAGTGTTTTTATTAACCCTAAAAGAGCCCCTGGGGCACACCCAAGAGTTATTGTGAAGTATAGATAAACAAAATTATATAGAAATCAGTTAGTTACAACTTTTCAGAAAGTTTTATAAAAATCCAAGGTATCAATTTTTTTTATAAGCATAAAGGTGTCAATTTTAGCCATTTTAACCCAAAAGGTACCCTTAGAGGCGGGGGTGGGGACAACCAGAGTTTTCCCGGAAAATCTGTTCTGTTACATTTTTACTCCTATCATGTTTAATGTTTGTACAAAATTAAAAAAAATTCCAAGGCGTAGTTATTGACAACCGTGTGGACAAACGAACGGACGAACGGACAAGGGTGAATTTACAGGGCCACCCTCCTTTTGTCAGGGGGACCAATTAAAAGTAGTTGTTTAATATTAAAAACTAGCAGGGAGACACGACGTTTCCCGGGATTAAAAGATGATCAACAGATGTTTCACGCTCTCATATTTTTATTGTTATCGACATCGTTGAAATCAACCATTTTTCAATTGAATCAATTGATTGCCTGCTATAGTTGAAGACTCTTCGCCTTTCGCAGTGACTTAGTTCTCAATACATTGCACTGTAGAGAACCTGTTGATTTTACAAAATTAGTTTATATATAAAGTTTCCGATCACCTGCTGATCCATAGGTTGGAGGATTGGAGTGGTATTGGGAAGAGGAAGGGCATCCGAATGAACTTAAAATGTTCCATTCTGTCGTATTCTAGGCCGTTGCAGTTAAACACTTGCTGCAAGACATAACCTTCCGAAATTAGTGAAGCGACACGCTGCGAAAACTCGTCCACAGCTTTTGTATCTGCACTCAGTGCTTCGCCATGCCTTACCACAGAGTGGTTACCAGTCCTCCTTGAATTTCTCAAACCAACCATAACTGGCATTGAAACCCACTCCAAGATCCCATTTTTGGCCAAGATCAAAGTTCAAAAGTGTAGTATCTGTTCCGGCAGATACTGCAATCAAAGACCATATGTGGGGGCGACCCCACATATAATACCATTGCTCTTGTAGCAATCAGTTATTGGTCAATGTAGGGGAGACCCTTCATACCAATTGTCACTATCCAGCTCCCCTACTCCCCGGGGAGCTGATCCTTATTTATCCAATCTCTACATTAAAAAACGGCCTTGTGCCTAATTTGCCTAGTGAGGAAGCAAATAAATACACATTCCTCCTCTGTTAACGCTGCTTCACGTTATAGATCCGTGTACAAGGATGGTTGGTTGATTGTTTTTGTTTTACGCCATATCAACCCTTTTCAGGTTATTTAATGCCGAATCCAAAGATTTTGAAGAAAATATTTTAATAGAATATATTGTTGTTTTCAAGTCGGTTTCTATTTAACCACTAGTTGGGACCCTAACAGGTACTACCACTCCGGGTCAGAGTGGACCTGGGAGCAATGGCAATTAAAGGGTGGCTCCACACTCCCCAAAGCCCGCAAGCTGGGGCCTCACCACTGGATATGGTTTAAGGTCATATCCAGGACCCGCAAAGTAAAATACCAAGTTGAGAAACTATCTATCCTTCTCTCGAGAGTAGATGGGACTCTCTTAAGCCGTAGTAGGCAACCCATATAGTGATGTCGTCACGATAAAAAATACTCTTGATAGCCCTGGCTTTAAGGTCATATCCAGGACCCCATGTAGAAGGAGAGCGCCTTCTCGGAGATTACGCTCTTTGTGACGTTCTCTCCCATCGCGTATCCACAATAACAAAAGCCTCTCCATCTCGTCATAGGTCTCGGTACTCAATTTTGAAATAACAGTCACACCCTTGGTCGATTTTATAACTTTTATGGCATCTTTTTGTTTCAATATCGAACAGATCGTCGATGATGACCGATTGTACTGCTTTAGGTGGTCACTCACATGAACACCTGGTTCACGTTTGCCTGTTATCTTTTGCTTCGATCGACATCGTCCTCTTTTTTTTTTTTTTTTTTTTTTGTTATTTTTTTAGAAAACACCCTTCCCTTTCTCGAACTCATGGTCACAAAAATATCACAAAAAGGAGATGAAATGTGATAAAAAAGACACAACACAAGAGCGCGGGATCAGGTCTCTGCTAACTGGGACGAGCTGATGCTGAGCGGTCTCGACAACTCGGCCACCTAGCGCTAGCATCTGGAAACTCTCGTAACTCGGATCTTCTCTCGTATGTAGGTCAAGATTTTCGCTTGGAATACACCTCGTGTCTCGAATTCCTCGTAAATAGAGTAACTAGGGCGTGGCTTGAATTAAAGTTTAAAATGCAAAAGTCAAGTATCCTGCTTTAACCGTGCTCTAAACAGAAACCTCCATTTCGAACGCGACTCTCTCATATAAAAAACCTATTTGTTGATTTTTTATGCCTTGCCTTACTGCTTGTGCGGTGATAATAGCTTGAATTTAAGTTTAAAATGGTGCAATTGTGCTTTATACAAAAACATTAATTTCACACGCGCCCTTGTCATATCAAAGAACCTACTGTTGCTTTTTTTTATGTCGGGCCTTTCGGCTTGTATTGTAATAAAACTTTTCAAATGCACTTTTGATGTTAGACTGTATAAGGTGTTAACTTTGGTTAAATCGTCTGTTCCTTCATTCATTGGATTATTTTGATTATCGATACTCATCGAAGGCATTCCGATACGAAACCTATCTAAGAACACTGCCAGGTATATAAAGTACGTCCATGTGAAATTTCATAAAAATCAACCAAGCCGTTTTCGAGTCCATAGGGAACGAACTCACGCACAGAGACACACAAAGTTCCCTTTAAATAATACTAGCAGGGCGACCCGACGTTGCTCGGGATTTAAAAAGGATTAAGAAATGTTCCACACTTCTAATACTTTTATTTTCATCGAAATCGGTGAAATCAGTCATTCGTCAATGAAATCAATTGATTGCCTGCTCTAGTCAGGAACTCACCGTTGTGCACTCGAGGAAGCTTCATATACCTCTCCGCAGTGACTTAGTCCGCAATTCATTGTAGTCTGCATTGCACTGTAGAGAACCTTTATCATCTTTTTTACTAGAATATCTTGCCCTTTTCTTTTCCAGTTTTAACAACTAGTCCTTTACTTTTCCATGTTTAAGCTAAACCATATTACTTTTCATGCTCGCATTTTTCTATTGTAATCCATGATTTTTCCAGGCTTCCAATAAATTCACTTGTTCTTTGTTTGATTTCAGTCTTATTTTTTTTTACCCCCGTGTAACCCATATGTAATAACAATGTACGGCACTCGTCTGCTTTCAATAAAATCACCCCCAATTATCTCCCTTTAATGCTTTCATTCTCTCCATTTCACTTGTTACTTCTGACCTCAAATGTTATTTGTTTATCTTCGCCCGTTTTACGTAACTGGTTTAGTAATTGTTTAAAAATATTTGTATACGAGACGAACTCGTTGAATAAATAGAAAAAAAAAACTTCAATTAAGCGATACGAAAACAAAAAAAAAAACAAGACAATAAAGATAACACGTACGTTTCTTTATTAAACACAATCTATACAATAGTCTGTTTTTTTCTTTTGCTAGTCTGTACGTTACACTTAAAAATACCATATAACTTTTGAAGGCCAAAATGTTCAAAACGGGCCAAACTTGTGAAATTTGGCCGTAAAAAGGCTTATCAGGCAACTTAGGACAAGAATATGTGAGTTGCCTCCCTTTGATTCTGACACGTTTTCGAATATTTTATATGATATTCTGCTTGTTCCTTCCTTAGTTAATCGGCAGGTTACGCTTTGAAAAAAGGCTAAATACAATTATAGAAGGCCAAACTGCGTAAAAAAGGCCAAATTCGCAAAATTCAGCCTTTAAAAAAGACAATATGGCAACCGAGAATGACAATGTGACAGTGGCCTCTTTTTAATATAGTCTCGTTTTCAAATATCATGTGATCATTTTTGTAATAGTGTGAGAAAGGAACTTGTAGTAATTTCGACGGGCATCTCTAGGTGTATCAGAATGTTGGGGGGGGGGATTTTGACACCCCTGACACGAAACTGCGAATAAAATATTAAAAAAACTCGTAATTCCTCTTTTAAAAGTGGGTTGTTTATTTTCTTTATGGAGTATACTTAAGTTGTATAAAAAGTAATAGAAATATTAATTTTTTATTAAAAAAAAACAGTAATGAAATCAATTGAATTTTACGAGTAAAGTATTTTTCAATTTTTAAACTTTAAAAATCTATCAAAATTTTTCTATTGATTCAATTTTTACGATATTTTCAGGGTCAATGTAAAATTTTATGCTCTTTCCGATAAACCGAATATAATATTTTAGACAAACGTTTTTTTTTTTTTAATTCACGCTCCCTATTTTGAAATGTCTAGTAAAAAGTAACTAATTAATTTACTCACCAAAGTTTTATATATCACAAATTAAAGATAAAAGATCAATAAATAATGTATTCAAATTTAAAACAAACAAAAAAAAGAAGTGTTTTTTTTTAGAAATATACCTTTAAAAAAAGACTGCAATTAAACAAAGAACAACGAATTACTGGAAGCCTGGAAAAATCATGGATTACAATAGAAAAATTCAATTTATAGCATCATATAATCAATTCTTAATGCTGCAATATTGTAAGTTATAAATTTATTATATTTTTTACTAGAATAACTTGTCCTTTTCTTTTCAAGTTTTAATAACTAGTCCTTTACTTTTTCATGTGTTTTTTTTTTTTAGAAATTTACCTGTAAAGTCCGAAGTTTAAAACCTTTTTTTTTTTAACCACGTCTTTTTTTTTTAATGAAACCTTGGTCCTTGCTCCTTTAATTGAAAAAAAAATAGGGATTGAACTACATTTTTCGAGTAGTTATAAGCTTGGAAAGACATGAGGTCGAATTATTCAATATATTTCACGCATTAGTAAGGTCAGTTTCTGACAGACCTAGTGCAGCAGTTCTTCAGCAAATAAAGAAATCAGCGAAAATTACATAAAAACAAGGCAACATTCGAAAAAAACAGGACAAAACATTGTTTTATATACGTATATGCTGTAACGGCCCAATCAGGTTGACACACCAGTTCTCGCCAGATCACCAAAGTTAAGAAACGTTGAGCCTGGCCAGTAACATATGGGTGACCATTTAGGAAGGCAAGACGCTGTATGTACCTCGAAGTAAAATACCAGGTTGATGGTTGGTTGGTTGTTTTTGTTTTACGGCTTATCAACCCTTTTCAGGTTATTTAATGCCGAATCCAAAGATTTTGAAGTAAGATTATTTAATAGAATATATTTGTTGTTTTCAAGTCGGTTTCTATTTAACCCATAGTTGGGACCCTAACAGGTACTACCACTCCGGGTCAGAGTGGACCTGGGAGCAATGGCAATTAAAGGGTGGCTCCACACTCCCCAAAGACTGCAAGCTGGGGCCTCACCACTGGATATAGTTTAAGATCATATCCAGGACCCGCAAAGTAAAATACCAAGTTGAGAAACTATCTATCCTTCTGTCGAGGGTAGATGGGACTCTCTTAAGCCGTGGTAGGCAACCCATCTAGTGATGGCGTCACGATAAAAAATACCCTTGATAGCCCTGGCGAAGCATCAAGTATTCAGCTACCGACAAGATTTGAATTACACTAGAAACTCGTGTAGTGAGTTCAATCTCGGCTACGGCCGCACTGGATGGATGGATATACTATAAATTTATTTTTTGTGTGTATTCATATTAAAAACCCTTTTTTCTATTTATTTAAAAAGAAAATGCAACTTTGTTATATATGAGTCCTGGAATTGCATTCATCTGCAAAAGATTTAGCTTCTTTGCATATTCTTTTAAACATTCATTTTAATTAATTCCCCAAGTGTTTTCGGTTTTCTAATAGGATGATCATTTTTAGTTAACTATTACGTGTAATTATATTCATGCAGATATTTTACATGATTTATACTTGCATAATATTTGCGTTTTTTGTTGTTCAAGGTTATAAATCGTAACGTTTATTTCACATGCCACGATGTTCTTTTAGTGATCGTATGAAGCTCATTAATATCCAATCGAGAAATCGGCCGCAGATTCAAATGTGATAAGAAAATGGTACGAAAGACTGTGCAAAAGCACAAAAACACCGGCAGTGTTCGCGATGCCCCTAAATCTGGTCGGACTAGAGTTACTTCTAATCAGGGAAGACAATGCTATCAAGATGCGCAGCCTAAAAAACAGATTTAAAACAGCTTTTCAAATCCAGCAACAGTGCAATCTTTTAAAAAAAAAGTGGTCTCTTTCTACTGTCAAGAACAGATTAAAGGGATTTAATTTGCGAGAATATGTTTTAAGACGCAAGCCAATGATTTTTGTAAAGAACAGAAAGCCTCGTCTGGACTTCGTCAGATGCAATGAAGATCATGACTCTTCATTTTTTCAAAAGTGCTTTTTAGCGACGAAAACAAATTACATAGGCAAGGCAGTGATGGTAGGCAGTACGTCCGTCGGAGGAAATACGAAGAATTTAATCCTAGGTGCTCAGTTTCCACGCTGCAAGGTGGTGAGGCTTCAGTTTTAGTATGGGTCGTTACTAGTCCTAATGGTCCAGGGCCTAAAGGTCACTTGCAAGGCCTAATTAATTTGACCAAGTACATTAATATGGTAAAAAGTGCTTTTTAGCGACGAAATCAAGTTTAATAGGCTACGCAGTGATGGTAGGCAGTATTTATAACCTTGAACAACAACAATTACGATTAGAGATGCTCTGTTGTCTGTTGGTGGATATTTTAAATATTTTTTACAGTAGATACAAAATTGTTTCCACATATATTTATGTATGCGTATATATTTAATCTATATATCTATAAAATTGTTTCCACATATATTTATGTATACGTATATATTTAATCTATAAATCTATAAAATTGTTTCCACATATATTTATGTATACGTATATATTTAATCTATAAATCTATAAAATTGTTTCCACATATATTTATGTATACGTATATATTTAATCTATATATCTATAAAAGTGTTTCCACATATATTTATGTATACGTATATATTTAATCTATATATCTATAAAAGTGTTTCCACATATATTTATGTATACGTATATATTTAATCTATATATCTATAAAATTGTTTCCACATATATTTATGTATACGTATATATTTAATCTATATATCTATAAAAGTGTTTCCACATATATTTATGTATACGTATATATTTAATCTATATATCTATAAAATTGTTTCCACATATATTTATGTATACGTATATATTTAATCTATATATCTATAAAATTGTTTCCACATATATTTATGTATACGTATATATTTAATCTATATATCTATAAAATTGTTTCCACATATATTTATGTATACGTATATATTTAATCTATATATCTATAAAAGTGTTTCCACATATATTTATGTATACGTATATATTTAATCTATATATCTATAAAAGTGAACGTGTCTGTGTGTCTATCTGTGTGCCTGTCTGTGTATCTGTGTACATTTGTAGACTGTGTAGACATGGATCTAATTTAATAACTGTATTGGAGTCCAAAGCAATAAATGTTAAGGGGTCATAATAGGGGTCAAATTTAAAAAAAAAATACCTCTGCGGTCTCTACCAAATTACTCAGACAATTTCTGGTTTAAGCATTTGAAATTTTACATAAAGGGTATTCAGAGATAGGGCAAGCTTTTTAATCGGTTTTGGTCGAGAATTTGAGCTATCAGTATATAAATGTATGTATGTATGTGTGTATGTATATTAAGTATTAAACAAAAGTAATCTTGAATCTTTATGTTGAGTTACAGAATACAAATTAGTGACTGTTTTCTAGAATTTCAATGAAACCCTCTTCTAAACAGTAAAAGCGTACATTCCATGAACAAAGCTTCTTTCTTAGAAGTGCACGCCTGTGGAGCTCTCTTTCGTTTGCTCTCTTCCGTTTGACTACAACCTGGATGTCTTCAAGTCCAACATTAACAAATTCCTGATGAACCGCCCCCTTAAGTAAGACAATTTATCAAGTCTCAACATTAACGTACTTTACACGCAATAACTCTTATCCCCGAGTTGCTTCCGGGCCTTCATAAGTGGTGACCACCTTGTAAAAAAAAAGCAAAAAAGTTTGTCAGCACAAGAAATAGATTAAAGTAATGAATATAAATGATCCTCGTTGTTTAATACTATATATATATATATACTGTATAAGGAAAATCAAGACTTCCAAAAAGGTGTTGATAGCAACAAAAAGTGTATTTAATTTTACGTTACAATTGTTTCCATGCCAGAACGACAATTTCAAACATTATGGCGTTTGAAAATTTTCACAAAACCAGCATTTCTTCAGACATTATGAATAAAAACACTCTTGACAATAGAAGATTTTTAAAGAAAAAGAAAAAGAAAAATTCCCTTAACCGATAAGCAGCACGTGAAAAATATATATAAAATTATATTTTAAAAACTATATATGCCGCTCTCCATTTGGGGTTACCAAATTGGTCAAAGGGAAAATTATTCCCAATTCGCATTTAGGTAAAAATGCACTTTCGTATCGCAAAAACAAAAAGGTGGACAAGGGGTAAGAGTTTAGGCTTCTTACCATGGGGTCCCGATTTCGAATCTCACTAGATTCAGCCACTCTGATAAGTCGCAGACGACGAAACACGTGTCAGTGGAGTCGTAGACGACGAAACACGTGTCAGTGGATACTTATATTTTAAAAATAATATATATATATATATATATATATATATATATATATATATATATATATATATAGTCTTGGAAGCTTTTAACCTTTAAAACTATACAAAAAATATTTTTTATCATTCGTTTGAAAACCATCTAGTCAGTAAGTCATTTAATCACCTGCAATCACTGCATCAACTCGCTCTTGAATTTACTATAATACCAATAATTTATTTTTCAAGGGATCATCAGTTGTTTACCATGAAACACTGTTTCGGGGATTTAAAAACAAAACAGTATATTACACACACACACACACACACACACACACACACACACACACACACACACACACACACATATATATATATATATATATATATATAAGAGAAAGAAACTGTAAGTTGAACTTTACCATCAAAATTTAGTGTTCGACTGAAAACTCCAAAAAAACAATTTACAAAGTCCTTATTCTGCGGAGTTTGAAAGAATGTTATTCTTATTATTATTCTCATCAGAGGACATAAAGAAATCAGCAAATAATATTTGTAGCAATGCTAGAATTTGCTATTTAAGGCATTAAGTGAAACCGCAATTTATTGTAGTTATATATTGCCAAATAAAAAAATGAAAAAATACTGGATATGTAAAAAACTAATATAAAAACAAACCGTGCATAATATTTCAGCTTGAATGAAACTCCTCTAGAGTTGATCCAAAATGCAAAATAGTTCTTTATAATAAGCTCTATTCTCTATTGTGTTGCGTATTGAGCTTTTTAAATTCGGTTGGGATTACATTTTCTATATATAAATACTGTTATTTATATTAGTTTGAAGTTTATCATTGCGTATATCAGGTAAACACTACATTCCTTTGTTTTCATTAATATATATATTTAAAAATAAAATGTTTAAATTCAACATTATTTCACGCGGTTAACGATAATGTTGTGAAAATAGATGATGAGAGCAGTAGCTTGAAGAATAAAATTAATACGTAGTAGTTTTCGACCTGAAAAAGTTTCGACCGACAAAGTTATGGATATAACACTCAGGATGATTCCCGAGTTCGACAGAAAGACTCCCGAGTTCGACACGATACACTTTATGAAAGTCGGCGGTTTCGTCGACCAAAACGGTGCTGTGAAAATATCACTCAAGACGAGAACAGGTATACGAAGAATCAAACTCATTCGGATTAGTTTTTCGATCTGAGGAAGGTCGGAGGTTAAATAGACCAAAAAGTTGAATCCTATTTCAAAGTAATACGGATTAAAAGTAATACAGATTTCCACAGGTTCCGTAAGTATATTTTTTCAACACTCAGGACTTTTTTTTTTTTTTTTACACAGTGATCACCACTTATCAAGGCCCGGAAGCCACTCAGGGATAAGGGTTATTGCATGTACATTACGTTAGTGTGGAGATTTGATGAAGTGTTTACTTAAGGGGTCTACAAAGTCATGGCTGACGGAACGAGAACGTGCAACCGGTTGGATAAAATAAACAGTTCCGTTCAAAATTCCGGATTAATATGCATTAAAACAGCTCGTGAAATTGAACGTGAAATTCATAAAGTGTTGCATTCGAAATTCCGTTCAGATTCCCGAGTTCGATAGAAGGATTTTCGAGTTCGATAGAAAGATTCTTGAGTTCGACAAGATACACACAGAAAAAGTTCGGAGGTTACATCGACCGAATCGCTGTGAAAAATGACACTAGATGAAAACAGTCCCATGGATGACGTTATCTTGTGATCCGTTGTTTTTGTTGGCAAAGGTGGATCTACTCCTTGCCGATCCGGCTGGCGGATGTGAAAGAGATCACCGAGAAAGATGGCTGTCCAGGTAGCAGACATGTTTATCTTCGTTTCATCTGACACTCATGTTGTTTTGCCGTTTTTAACTTTCTGGCGTCGCCGACAAAGCCAACCAAGGCGACTGGTCGCTTTATTTCAACACCCCTCTTTTCCTACCGTCTCTTCTTCCCTCTTTCTCCCAATCCGTCGTGCTGTGCCATGAGATTGAATTGTTAGTCCCACATAGCGGCTTCTTCAAAATGCAGAGAATATAATTACGCAGGTGAGAAACTAACGAACGGCTGATCGCACGAACGTGGATCTGCTCCGTAGCAACGGTAATTTGGATTAGAGTAAAAACAAAAAACAAAAACAAAAAAAAAATGTCGACGTTGCCGATTTGGTTTGCGATCATCTATTTTGGTATGCTATCTAGATAAATTGAAATCAACATGTGGGTTGAGTTATGATAGATAATATAACAATTATAAACATGTCTTCAACGTCCAAGATTATGTTTATTCCAGAGTGATAAATAATTAATTTAACGATTAAAAGTTGCCCGGGTGTTTGAGTAAAAAAAAAAAAAAAAAAAAAAAAAAAAAGCGGTCAATTTTTTTAAACTTTGACCCCTATTATGACCCCTTAACCTTTATTGTTTTTGGCTCAAATCAAGTTATATAGTTAGATCCATGTTCAAGGAATTTATATATAAAACTTCAAGTGTTTAGACCAAAAATTGGCGGAGGAGTATTGTACAGTTCTCCAAGGTCAAATCGTTTAACTTTGACCTTTTAACAGACAAATTTCTGGCCGAAAACAGATTACTAAGATTTTCCCAAATCTCAGTACGCTGTATATCAAATTTAGAGTCTGTAGACTGAAAATTGACAGAGTTATTGCGTAGGGAAATGTACACAAACAGACAGTCACACACACATACACACACTTTCACTTTTATAGATATATAGATAAACGGTTATGTGCTGGAAAAAGATGATGTATATGCAGTCGCTATGTTTAGTTGTTTATAATTGTTTCCTGTTGCGTTTGCCACATACCTACAGCAAGAAACCAAGACAAGTTTTCAGAAGCATAATCATATGCAACGTGTCTGAAAGAAACTGGGGATTAGATAAGGAAAGCTATGTGTTCGGTTTTTACATTACGCGCGAAATTGTGACGCAAGAGATGATTATTTTGGCGCTTCTAATTGGTTGAAGAAAGCTGCTGATTGTGCTATGATCCAATCGAGAGCCGATGGTTTTAAGTAACATTTGCTAATCCCTGTTGTTGCCATAAATAATTAGGAAAGGTGTGTTATTTATTTGGAAAATGATTTTCGCAATTATCATCCGCACTTTCCCTGACAGGGCATCACTTTATTAAAGGAAGCTCTAATTAACTAAGTCGATTGCTTCGCACGCAAATCGTGCGTACTTTCATTAAACATTTCTTTGGACGCCTGCATGCGTAAAATAAATAGAACCCTTCCTACACACATATATGTGACCTCTTAGCAGCTATTTTACCGCTAAGTTTCTAATATAGTTTTTCATTATATATATATATGTGTGTGTGTGTGTGTGTGTGTGTGTGTGTGTATGTGTGTGCGTATATATATATATATATATATATATATATATATATATATATATATATTACAATAAAAAATGCAAGCATGAAAAGTAGTATGGTTAAGTTTAAACATGGAAAAGTAAAGGACTAGTTATTAAAACTTGAAAAGAAAAGGACAAGTTATTCTAGTAAAAAATATAATAAATTTATAACTTACAATATTGCAGCATTAAGAATTGATTATATGATGCTATAAATTGAATTTTTCTATTGTAATCCATGATTTTTCCAGGCTTCCAGTAATTCGTTGTTCTTTGTTTAATTCCAGTCTTTTTTTGCCCCCATAAACATAACATACACATATGTAGTGAAAATGTGCGGCACTCGTCTGCTGTCAATAAAATCTCCTCAATTATCTCCATTTCATTCTTTCATTCTCTCTGTTTCACTTGTTATTTCCCTTTTCACGAGAGCGGTTAATTGATAACAACAATAGTTGATGAAGCGACGTGGTTGCTATGGAAACAAGTCATAAAAAGCTTCGCTCATCTTATTCCGTTTTTTTATGATTTTGAGCACCAGTAAATTCATCATAACTTTTGTTTTACTGAACGAAAATTTTCACAATATAGCTGAGAAAGTGATCTATAAACTGTAATATTTTTTTTTGAAATTTGCTCGAATGAATGAGTGAGCGGTGAAGCTTTAAAGCAGTTTTAAATGACTAAAACTGCCACTTAACCATATATTCAAACACTTCTGTGTTTGAATTATATATATATATA
This sequence comes from Euprymna scolopes, assembly GCF_053919585.1. Lineage (NCBI taxonomy): Eukaryota > Metazoa > Mollusca > Cephalopoda > Sepiida > Sepiolidae > Euprymna > Euprymna scolopes. The sequence continues at coordinate 13,824,856 of NC_136525.1, read as the reverse complement.
TATATATATATATATATATATATATATATATATATATATATATATATGTAATTCTTGGTTCGTTCAAAATCGATAAAACCATATTACCAATTTATTTGAAATTTTCAGACACTCGATATTTAGAGTCTAGGGATGTTTCCATGTTATTAAAATAAATTAACATCGCCAATTATAAAAATATTAAATATTAAATAAAATAAAAATATTTTTCGTAAGCCGATACTGCAGACCTTTTTTCTGGTAGAACTGAACTTCCGTTTCAATTCATTTCATACACCACGATTTGACGAGACGAATTAGATTTCATTTTCTGTTTACTCGATAAGTAACAAAAACATAATTCATTTGTTTATCTTCCAAATTTTTTAATCTAAAATTTATTTCTTTATTATATCAGGTAAAAAAAACTTGCTCGCTTGCGTTTTGAGTTGAAGCATTGTTTTTTTTGTTGTTTTTGTTTGTTTTTGTTGTTTAAACAGTTGTTTCGATATAAGAAAATATGAACTTTTTTATTTTTAAAACTATAAATTGTTAGGTGAAAGTACAGGGTTTTTTCGAAGAAAATTTACGGATTAGTAACGTGCTTAAATAATATTTGGTGCTAATGCAGAGAGTGATCCGCGCTATGTTTTAAATCATATTTCCGCGTTTACTTAAAGTTTTATTATATGTTTTTTATTCAATTGTAAGGTTAAAGTACAGATTACGTACAAAACACCCTCCCCTCCTCATGTTAAGAATAGCTTTTTAAATAATAAGGTTATTATTTCAGCACGGATCACTCTCTGCATGAGTACTTTTTTGTTTAAGAAAACCTTTTTTTAACAAAATTGAAAGTACACTTTTTTCTTTTCTTTTTTTTTTTAAAGAAGTTGTTTTTATATAAGAAAATATGAATGCCTTTTTTATTAAAGAAATTGGGTACTCATGCACTTATTGATCCGTGCTGAAATAATAACGCTATTATTTAAAAAGTCATTCTTAACATGGGGGAGGAGAGGGTGTTTTGTATCTATTCTGTACTTTAACCTTACAATTGAATAAAAAACGGTAAATTTTAAGATTAGGTCCACCTTCACAATTTTCTTTTAAATGACGACTTTATAAGTTTTCGACTATGCTGAATATGGAAATCGCATTGAAATTTTGCAGAAAGAAGTCGTTCTCGAGATATAAAAAGTTGTATAATGCATTGTATTCTTCGGCTACCATCTTTTTTACTCGCGTCATAATCAAATCTACGTGCGTAACAAAGATGGCCGCGAAAGACTACAATGCATAAAACAACAATTTATATCTCGATAACTACTTATTTCTGCAAAATTTCAATGCGACTTCCGTATTCAGCATAGTCGTAAACCTCCAAAAGTCGTCATTTAAAAGAAAATTGTGGAGGTGGACCTAATCTAAAAAAATATCAAAAAACATATAAAACTTTAATTAAACTTGGAAATTAAAAAAAAAAAAAAAAACGCGGATCAGTAAGTGCATTAGCACCCATTAATTGACTAACGTGACCTTATTGCCAAATAAGCTCCGGCTACAATGTTGGACGCACCGTTCGCGTTTTTTTTTTCTTTTTTCAAGTTAAATTCAACTTTTATAATATCTTTTTATTTTTTTTATAATTTAACGATATCTTTTTTTAATAATAAATTTTTAGTTGAAAGCACAGAATAGTTACAAAACACCATCCCCTCTCTATGGTAAGAATGGCTAAAAAAAAAAATAAAATAAAAATATTAGGTACTCATGCAGAGAGTGATCCGTGCTGAAATAATAACGTTATTATTTAAAAAGCCATTCTTAACATGGCGAGGAGAGGGTGTTTTGTACATATTCTGTAATTTAACCTTACAATTGAATAAACAAACATATAATAAAACTTTAATTTAACTTGGAAATACGATTTAAAAATTAGCGGGAATCAGTAAGTGCATCAGCACCAGAAATTGTTAGGTGAAATACAGAAAAATACAGAAAAGTTTCTACCAAAAAACCGTTATTTTTTCAGCCCTTCTTACGAAGGGGAGGGGATGGTGTTTTGTCATTATTCTGTGCTTTCAACTAACAATTTATTAAAAAAATAAAAGATAAATTTTCACATTAGGTCCACCTCCACAATTTTTAACATGGGTAGGTTGGGGGTATTTAATCCGAAAGCCGTTCTTAACATGGGGAGAATGGTGGTATTTATTCCAAAAGCCGTTTTTAACAGATGAAAGACAAGTAAAAGGTTAAAACACGAGGTTAGGTATGGGTGTTGTTTATTCCGAAAGCCGTTCTTAATATGGGGAGGTTGGAAGTGTTTATACGTGGCCGCCAGTGAATTATAGTGCACAGTACAGGTCTTTATATCTCGAAAACTACTTGCCTCTGCAAATTTTAAATGACATTTTCTTGTTCAGCATAGTCGAAAATTGTGGAGGTGGACCTAATGTAAAAAAAGTACCCCCCGCCAAAAAAAGATATCGTGAAATTTAAATTTAAGAGCAGTACCAAAAATAAAATTAGGCAGAAAAATACCCCCTTCGGGTTTGTACTTGCACAAAGACTTAAAGTTTTCAACAAAAACAAATATATAGCAAGTAAATATTTTCAAAGCCAAGATTACTTTTCTACCTAATTGGATAATTTTTAGTTTTTTATTGGGTTTGAATTACTGTACATATAGATTCGAAAAAATTGTCAAAAATAAATGTATAACAAATATTATCAAAGGCAAGATATGTTACTTTATTACCAAAATGGATAATTTTTTTAGTTTTTTTTAATGTAAAATGTTTATTCGGCTCGAAAAACACAGCGTTTAAATTCTATATTTGAAAATTACAAATGGCGGCAGACTCTGTGTTAAACATGTTAAATTTGGGAAAATCAGTTAAAACTAAAAAAACTGTACAAAATACTGTTAAAAATCACAGAATACATGTCTGCCTATGTCATGGTAACATATATGGAGTGAGTTCCTGACAGTATTTTGTATAGTTTTTTAGTTTTAACTCATTTTCCCAAACTTAACGTGTTCAACACAGTCTGCTGCCATTTGTATTTTTCAAATATACTGATAAACACTGCATATTTTCGAACCGATTAAACATATTACACTAAATAGAACCACTAAAATCTCATCCAGTTAGGTAGAAAAGTAACTTATCTTGCCTTTGATAACATTTAATTGTTATATTTATTTTTGAACAACTTTTTCGTTCCTGTGTTTAGTAATACAAACCCGTTTTATTTACTGTAACATTTAGTCAGCTCGAAAAACAATGTTTATCAGTGTATTTGAAGAATACAAATGGTGGCGGACACTATTGATGATGTTAAGTTTTGGAAAATGATTTAAAGCTAAAAAACTATACAAAATACTATGAGAAACCCACCAAATATGTCAGCCTATGTAACGATAACATATGATCAGTGGGTGTCTGACACTGTTTTGTATAGTTTTTTTTTTTTTTACTGATTTTCCCAAACTTAACGTATTCAACAGAGTCCGCAACCATTCGTCTTTTTCAAATACATCGATAAACACTGAGTTTTTCGAGCGGATTAAACATTTTATATTAAATAAAAACACTAAAAAATCATCCAGTTAGTTAGAAACGTAATTTACCTTATCTTTGCTTTCATTTAGTCATTTTTGGACAACTATTTTGACTCTGTATAGTAACCCCCACCTCACCCAAAAATTAATTAAAAACTCACATTTTTGAATATAATAAAAAAAACTCTATTTAGCGTTTCAACGTTTTAGCACCGTTCGGCTTAATCCACTGAATGCCATGATTGACGGTAACTTCCAAGGATCCGGATACAATTCTGCAAGAGTACCATTTTTTTCATTTTCGCCCTTTTTTTTAATCTATTTTTGGAGTGGATTGCTGTACTAAGAATATAAGAAACATGCATTTTCTTCTTTTATTAGAATTTTCAATTACACCAAATTGATCCACAGCAACGCGTGGCATGGTATAGCTAGTATATATATATATATATATATATATATATATATATATATAAAGAGAAAGAAAATTAAAACTGTAAGTTGAACTCTACAATAAAAATTTATTGTTCGACTGAATAGTCCAAAAAACAATTTACAGAGTCCTTATTCCGTGGAGTTTCAAAGAAGCTATTCTTGTTATTCTTCTCATCAGAGGACATAAAAAAATCAGCAAATTATACTTGTAGCAATGCTAGAATTTGCTAGTTAAGTCTTTAAGTGGAACTGCAATTTATTGTAGCTATAAATTGCCAAATAAAAAAGTAAAAAAGGTATTGGATATGTAAAAATAACTATATATAAAAACAAACCGCGCATATTATTTCAGTTTGCATGAAACTCTTTTCAAGTTGATCCAAAATGCAAAATAGTTCTTTAGAGAAAATGTATTCCAAAATAAGACTTTTTCTAATTAAGCCGATGATGAAGGTTCTCATATTGGATTTCTTTCTTTTTACTATTAGGTCCCATTTGACTAGGGACAGACTTCTATTTGGGGTACTGCACTGCCCGGAAAAAACAATTTTCATTATTACAGCTGTTTTGAAAACTTTCCAATCGGATTATATGCATCGTCACGCTGGACTTATTTTGGAATACATTCTCTCTAAAGAACTATATTACATTTTGGATCAACTTGATAGACGTGTCTGAACGTGGCGAAATCGTTATTGTTTTAAACCTCGACTACTCGTACAACAAATATCGAAAAATTGGCCCAAAACATTAATTTCTTCACTCTCAGTTGGGCACTTTTCTACAAGGAGGGGCCACTTTTTTCGCCGATATTTTTGAAAGTCATCCCCTCTTTTCGATTGACTAGCCTTAATTTTAACTTTCTCCACTCCCGGTTGTGCGATAGATGGAACGACAAAGACATCACGTTTTTCTTTTTTTCAGGTTCTTTTCCTCCTTCGCGGCATGGGTTCGAACCTGCCTTCCTACCAGCACTTTTTTTTTTTGCTCAACACACACTTCCAAACACTCGAGCAACGCCGGACATCAATTAAACGACAGTCGCTCGGATGTAAGCGTGACACACAAAATAAATAACACACACAATATCCTATTAATATATAAATAATACCAAGAATAAGACTGTACATCTACAAACAAAAATAGGTTTAAGGCTACTAACATTCATACTAGAATTGTTCACAATCTAAAAAGTATTTGAAAAATTCAGTTGAAAATGACATTGTCCTCGAGGTTGAGGGTTCAATTCTCAGTGCAGCTTACACTAAAAAAATACACCTAGTCATGGCTGAAGGGACGAGAACATGCTACCCACGTGCATTAAATGAAATGTTTCGTTCAAAAATCTGTGCAGATTCCCGAGTCCGGCAGAAAGATTCATGATTTATACAATATACGCCTGAAGAAGGTCGGAGGTTACATCGACCGAAACGTTATGCAAAGAACACTCAAGAATCCAAATAGTAGGGTTGACTGTCCTCTTAAGCTGTGCAGCATACTTTCTATTAATGACTAAAGGAAAGGCGAAAGAATGAACTAATTCGTTGGTACGAGGTGCCTTCAATAAGTTTCCAGACATTTCATATGGGAACTTTTATTAATGGTACACACATGAAACTCTACTTCCCGTCAAAGTAATCTCCTCCGGCTGCAAGGCGTTTGTTTTACTGTTTCAACAGCTTGTGCAAGGCCTCATGGAAGTCCTCTTCCGTGAGCGTGTCAATGACCTTTGTCACAGCCTCTGTCATCTCCTCGATTATCTCATAACGACAGCCTCTAAGGTTTTCCTTGAGCTTAGGGAATAACCAATAGTACCAGTGAGCAAGGTCTAGACTTTAAGGAGGGCGAGGAAATGTCTTCGCAGAAATCTTCCTCATCTTCAGTTCCTGACGAATAATTGTGTGCACAGTACACAAACTGACATCAAACCAATTATTGTCTCCATAGGTACACGACGGCCCTTACCCATGAAATTCTTTATTTGGCCAATCAATTCTTGTGTTCTTACTTCTTCACTTCTTCCACACCTCTCATCATCTCTCGCAGACTCTCTGTCTTCCTTGAATCTCTTATGCCACTCAAAACTTGATGCTCGCTTCAGGCAAGATGGTCCAAAAGCAGTCTGAAGCATTCCATACGTTTCTGTGGCATTTTTTTTCCAAGTTTAAAGCAGAATTTTATCGCATGTCGTGCTTCTAAATGCCCTCACGTCCAAATTGCATTTTTGATGTTTAACAGCTGTGACAATCAGGCTTTAGTAGGGTGTATTCCGATTCCTGCTGTAGCTGTTCATTTGAACCTGAAGTCATAAAAATTGGCCAGTCATCTCATAAGATGTATATCAACAGCAATACTGAATTTTCAAGAGTCTACGACAATTTTAAATGCCTGTACAACAAAGTCTGGGAACTATTTGAAGGTGCTTCGTAAGTGAGTTCATTTCCTATGGACTAAAAAATGGTTGGGTCAATTTTTATGAAATTTCACACAAAGGTACTTCATGTGCCTGGCGGTGTTCTTAGATAGGTTGGAATACTGAATTTTCAAGAGTCTATTTTAAATGCCTGTACAACAAAGTCTGGAAACTATTTGAAGGTGCTTCGTAAGTGGGTTCATTTCCTATGGACTAAAAAACGGTTGGCTCAATTTTTATGAAATTTCACACAAAGGTACTTCATGTGCCTGGCGGTGTTCTTAGATAGGTTGGAATACTGAATTTTCAAGAGTCTACGACAATTTTAAATGCCTGTACAAAAAAAAATCTGGAAACTTATGGAAGGTAATTCATGAGATGATTTCACGGGGAAAAAAATCATCCGTTTTATTCCATTTAACCTATTTCCGGGCAATTGCGTTATTAATGGCAATAAAATGTTTTCTTTCTTTTTTTAAAACGCAAGACAATAAAGATATATCGATTTCTGTTGGCTTAATTTTACGCATGAATGCGTTTTATTGCTGCCAGGGAGTCGCTAAAAAATAATCCTTCCAATAGAATATGGCGCCCGTGGAGGCGTGATATCATTTACATTTTTTATTCGTACTTTAGCAGCGTTAAAATAAAGATGATATCTTTTGCAGTTTTTTTTTTTAATTTTTATTTTGTACTAACTGTTCCGACCCAGGGTTGCCCGGTAGTCTTTTGATTGCGTTTGTACTTCGCGTTTTATCCTTTTTTTATTGGTTCGATGTTGTTATGCAAAGTTCTCTGCTTAAAATACTAGAAACCTTAATGTCTTTGTGTAAGTGCATAGGGGCTGCGTGTGTGATATATGTGTGTTCCATGTAGAAAGACAAGTTCGGGAATCTACATATAGGGTGGCCCACTTAAAAGTAGCCCTGAAAAAATCTAGTAAAGAGGAGGAACATTCTTTTATTCTTTAAATGAACTGTATCATTGTTTAAATTACCTGTTGTGTTATAAAAGACGATGGAAGTGCTCCCCGTTGATAATATACATTTCTGGACACATTTCACAACGTTTGTAGACACTGCTTTTAGATCTTCTTTGGTGATTCTCCTGATAGCGTTAGTAATGTTCTTCTTTAGTTGGTCTAGATTGTGAGGATTATTTGCATAAACTTTTTGTTTTAAACTCCCTCAAAAATAAAAAAAAATAAAAAATCACATGATGACAAGTCCGGGGAACGTGATGGCCATAACCCTTTGCTTATTGTTCTCTCTTCCGTAAACATGTCATGAACTCGGGTCAGTGATCTGTAAAACGTGTGGCATGTAGCGCCATCTTGTTGGAAAAAGAATTGCATTTTTGTCTTGTGGTGTCAGTTGGTCATTAAGAGAAAGATTAGAGAGATATGATAGAAAAGTGTATTCTTATTAGTTATTCCGATACAATTACCGATTTTGTTCTAAATTTCCGATTCCGATTCAATTACCGATTCCGTTTCTTTAAAAATATCTAAATATTTAGCTATAAAGTTTTTTTTTCTTTAATATTTTCGAATTTCCGTTTAAAAAAAAAAACACATGATGTGTGCAAATATTTTCACAGACGTAAAGACACTTGCAAGGAATGATCTAGAGATTTTATATTTACTGATAGCTTTAAATCAATAAATATTTATCATTTTATCAGTAGTACCATAAGTGGAAAATTAAATTTTAAACAAAGGCATAGAAAAAAATTACTAAAAAGAACAGTTTTGGCATCGGAAATAAGCCTCTCTTGTCAATTCTGATACCCACTTTTCCAATTTTTTAAATTCCCGACTCCGATTAATCGACCTAATATTAATTTTTATCTAAAATTTACTGGACAAGCAAATGAAAATGTTCTCAGATTTCTAAGTGCATCCTAAATCGTCTATAAGGGCATAACCACGACCTTCTTTAAGAAGGCCTTTTCACAAAAAACAATGACGTCATGCTAATGGTACAGGTAAGCACGATACATCAGACCGTAATAGTGACGATAATGAATGCGACTTTTTTTTTTAGAAAGCTTTTTACAAAATACATTTAAAAAAAGAGAAAAAAAAACATTTAGTATTGAGCAGGCTCGGCGTTGCTTAACTTCGGTGATGTCAGCGGGAATGGATGTCTCAACGTGATTATGCCTTATGTGCAATTATACTGACATTAATTTAATTTTAATCACGTGTTCTGGTGAGAAATGATTTTTATACCATTTCAAAAATATGCAAATTAATTAATATACAATTACGAACGTGTATTGCTTGTATTAATTCTAAACGGCGCTAAGTAATAAGACAGTTTATACTTTTTTATCTGCGTCTATTTTTACAAGACCTTTAAATGGAAAAATTTAAAAACGCGATCTATCTATCTATATACATACCTATCAAGTTTAGTGTTTTTATCGCTCTGACATTGATATTAGAAGCCTATGTTTCCATTTAAAAAATCATAAAAAAGAACTTTTTAATATACTCAGTCATGCATATGCGAGCGACTACATGAAGGTTAACTAATTTTCATATTCCTTTGAAAAACGAGCGTTAGTGTTTTACTTATTCATTTAAAATGGCTTCTTATTAGATGGTTCGTTTCATTTAACTGTCACGCCGAGATATATTTGTGCATAGTTTCTACATTCTGCATAATTGCGTAGAATTTAAAATAGGAACATTCTAACACACGGAAATATTTTTTTTCTCTCGCTCTCTGTTTATATATATATATATATATATATATATATACTAGCAAAAGTACCCATCGTTGACTGGGTTCAAAAACAGCCTACAGAAAATGGACTCTGATTTATGAAAGTATGATAGGTTATGAAAAGGAAGGGTTGTAAAGAGATAGCTTCGAATTTGAGGGTATCAAAACCAAAGCAAAATATGATGAAAGTAAAAATAAAATAGATAAACCCCATAATTTATTATACCATACCTGTTCACACTGAAACACTTATCACAATATTCTGTGGATCTATATTAAAAAACCTTGTAAAACTTTGTGACATATTACAATTTTATGGAGGTCAGGCGCGAACGAAAACCCCATAATTTTATTATACCATATTTCTTCAAACTGAAACATAATTATCAAAGTATATTTACGCAGATAGATATGCAAAAAGTCTTTATTAAAGTTTGTGCCTATATCTGTTCTATGGAGGCCAGGCGCGAACGCAGACCCCACAATTTTATTATACTATCCCTATTTAAGTTAAAACATACTTATCAAAATATTATTATGTACATCTATATCAAAAACACTTGTAAACATTTTTTTTTTAAAGTTTTTATTTCTATACTTTGTGGACCAGGCGCGTACGAAGACCCCACAATTTTAATGAATCATCATTATGCCAGTTCAAACATACCCATTCCTGTGTCTCGATACATCTTCTATCATTATATGTGATCAGTTTTCTATAATAGTCATCATGATCGGGCAAAGCCGGGTGACCTTTGAAATCTACCAAATTCCTCCGCCAATTTTGGGTCTAAACACTTGAAATCTTAAATGTAGGTTACTTGGCCATGTATCCAACTTTTTCATTTGATTAAATGTAATGGGTTAAAATTAGGGTCAAAGTTTAAAAAAAAATTGACCTCTTACCCAATTTCTGGTTTAAACATTTGAAATTTTGCATAAAGTGTATTCAGAAACAGGGCAAGCTTTTTAATCAGTTTGGGTCGAAAATTTGAGCTTCCAAGGGGTCAAAGTTCAAAAGATTTGACCTTGCGGTGTCTAGCAAATTATTCAGCCAATTTTTTTTTACATAGACGTCACCACTTATCAAGGCCGATAGGCCACTCAAGGATAAGGGTTAAAGTGTAGAGTAGTCAAAAGGACAATATAGTAATCTATAGTAATGGAAGTTCGGTAAATTTGTTAACTTAAGTGGAACGGCTCATCAGCAAACTTGTTCACGTTGGACTTGAAGACAACCATATTATAGACAGCTGGAAAGCAGGAAAACGAAAGACAATTCCACAGGCGTGCAGTTCTAAGAAAGAAGCTTTGATCATGGAATCTATTTTTAGGTTTAGGCACAGATAAAGAGTGGGGGAAATTATTGATAATGTTTTCAGCTAGTCTAGTATTTCTTGTGAAAGTTTGGCGAGGGGGGACCATAGATTGAAGCTCAGTTGAACACTTTCCATGAAAATAAGGATAAAGCAGAGACAAACTCGCAACATCTCTTCTGTGAGACAGAGGTTGCAGGGAAGAGAAAAGGACATCCCTACGAGGCTACGAAGTCTATTTTGAACTCTATCAAGGCAGGACAAGTCCTTTCTAGCAGCTCCTGCCCAAATGTGGCAACAGTACTCCATCTTAGGACATACCTGGCTCTTATATAGATAGAGAATTGCATCAGCAGTGAGATATCTACTGGATCGATAGAAGGATCCGACCATTTTTCCAGCGGCCTTGGCAACAGATTTGATGTACGTATTCCATTTAAGATCAGGAGTAAAGGTCAAGCCCAGAAGCCTGTCAAAACTTGAGGCCTCCCATGACGAGCGCCATTCATTTTAATTGATGCCAGATGGGGATCAGAACGTTGATGATGTAAAGATAGAAGCTTGGTTTTAGATGCATTAAAAGTAACCAGCCACTCCTTTCCCCATTGTACAACGTGATCAAGATCAGAGAAGAGAGAATCGGAGAGAACTTGGTCGTTTACTGTCTTAGATGTGCTACCATAGATGGTAGTGTCATCAGCAAAAATGTCTACGAATGATGTAAGGATGTGATTTGGAAGATCATTAATGTAGATCAGGAAAAGAGTTGGGCCCAGGATCGACCCCTGAGGGACTAAACATTTAAAATTTATACATAATGGGTATTCAGACATGGGGCAAGCAT
>NC_136525.1:13741066-13811066 GCF_053919585.1 Euprymna scolopes | reverse complement strand
GTGATAAGTGTTTCAGTGTGAACAGGTATGGTATAATAAATTATGGCGTTTATCTATTTTATTTTTACTTCCATCATATTTTGCTTTGGTTTTATACCCCCAAATTCGAAGTTATCTCTTTACAACCCTTCCTTTTCATAACCATCATACTTCCATAAGTCAGAGTCCATTTTCTGTAGGCTGTTTTTGAACCCAGTCAACGACGGGTACTTTTGCTAGTACACACACACACACACACACACACACACACACACATGACATAATTGCGAAAAACACAAATATGAATTTATCATAGAAGGTAATGCTATAAGAGATATAATCTCTCTCTCTCCCCCCTCTCTCTCTCTCTTTCTCTATTATATATATATATATATATATATATATATATATATATACACACTGGCGCCCCAAAATCTGGGGACTGTTTAGTTTTTTTTTTCAATTTCTCAAGAATATTTTTGGGGGAGGTATAACAACTAAACTTACACACATTTAACATATCTCTTGTGTTGATACACTGTATTAATTCATTGTAAAGGATAAAAAAAAGTTATGAACATTTCAAATTTTGTTTCTTTTTTTATTAAAGTGGCTAAAACCGTGGGATAATAAATTTAAAAATAATATTGAAACATCAAAATACCAAAATTGGTGGACACGCATTTAATATCTACCGAAGAAGCCTTTATTTTCTATAACTGCAGCGCACCTCTAGCAGTGTCAGAAATTTCGTGAAAACTATTGAATAATTCCACCCGCCATCTTTCGAAGCTTATAACTCCTCGAAAAATGTCATTCAAGCCCTAATCTTTTTTTCAAGTTAAGGTTTCATTAAAAAAAAAACAACACAAAAACAAAAAACGTGGGTTTTTTTTAAAAAAAGATTTTAAACTTCGGACTTTACAGGTAAATTTCTAAAAAACACTACTTTTTTTGTTTTAAATTTGAATATATTATTTATTGATCTTTTATCTTCAATTTGTGATATATAAAACTTTGGTACATAAATTAATTATTTACTTTTTAATAGACATTTGAAAATGGGGGGGGGGCGTGAATTAAAAAAAAAAAGTTTGTCTAAAATATTATATTCAGTTTATTGGAAAGAGGATAACATTTCACATTGACCCTGAAAATATCGTAAAAATAAAATCAATAGAAAAATTTTGATAGATTTTTAAAGTTGAAAAATTGAAAAATACTGAACTCGTAACATTCAATTTATTTCGTAAAATTTTTAAAAAATATTTCTATTACTTTTTATACAACTTTAATAGTTTATTTTGGAAGTATAATCCATAAAGAAAATAAACAACCCACCGTTAAAAGAGAAATTACGAGTTTTTTATATTTTATTTGCAGTTTCGTGTTAGGGGTGTCAAAAATTCCTACAAAAATTCTGATACACCTAGCGTACCTCCCACTGCAAAATTGAATCAGATGGCGACATTCATCACGTGAAATTTTCGGTTTTAGCCACAAATCTTCAATATTCATAAGATTTTCTTGCACTCACTCGGTTCCCCAAAGTAGACCATGGGTTTTCAATGAGGTTTATGACATCTAGCGTTTCAGCCATGTTTCCTATCAAAAGTAGCTATTGAGAAACAGGTAAAAAAGAATTAATATTAAACGACCTGAATAAATGCATCGAATTTTGGCATGAATAGAAAAAAAAAATATGTCGGCAAGTTGAAATGAACAGTTGGCATTCCAACTTGCCAATAAATTTCTGTACGCGTTATTTATCCAAAGGTTTTGTTCGTTATAAACAATCGTTGGTGTATGATAACTATTTCCTGTTAATCCCAATGTTATGTGACTAGTTGTTTAAGAGTTTATCGGTTAAATATTTTCACACCCACACACCCACCCCCACCCCCACCCCCACACCCCCACACACACGCACACACATATATATATGTACATACATACATACATACATATATATATATATATATATATATATATATATACACACACACACGACGGTTCCAGGTTCGATCCTCGACTTGGGAGAGGTGCTAGTCTAGCGGCACTGATGAGTTGTGATACAACGAAACAGGACTGTTAGAATCGAAACAAAAACATTTAGCTATCTAGCGTAATTCCCGACAATTTGAGCTATCGACAGATGGATGAAAGACTTAAAATTAAACCACTTGAAGCTACGAATGAATTTGCACATGCGGAAAAGTAATAGAATTATATCGGCAAGTTGAAATGAACATTTTGCATTTCAACTAGTTGACTCATTACAAACCACCCTTGGTGTATGGCTACTATTTCCTGTTAATTTCAGTGTTATATGACCAGTAGTTTAAGAATCGATCAGTTAAATATTTGTACAGACAGACAAACAGATAGACAGACAGACTGACTAACATATATACATCTACAACGTGGAACGATAAAATTGTCGCCCCTAGAAGAGACGACCTGATTGCATGTCTGTTTTTTCTTTTTTTTTTTTGTTATTGCAAAACATCTACTAGTTGGCCAGTTGTGTACAAATCTTAACAGCGATAGGAGTCTACTATCATGGCTGGAAGTGACACAATATTCAATGAGCGGAATCGGTGATGAACTACTGTACAACATACAACATATGCTCTCTACCGATGCAAGTTATGACAACAGGACCATTGCCAACACCCTCAAAATGCATCGCTGGATTGCCACAAATAACAGGGACATACCCAGGGTGATAAAAACAAAATATCCTGCCACGGTTTTAGTTTTTGGTGTGGTTTCAACTGAGTGCCACGTCATGCCACCTCACATCTTCCGAGTCGACTTTTTTATATAAGAGTCGCTACTTATCAAAGCCAAGAAGCTACTCGAGGATAACGGTTACAGACCGTACAGTACTCAATGGGACAATATCATAGGAATCGTTAGTAGTGGGTAATTTTGTAAATTGGATTACTTAGGGGAACGGCTCATCAAGAACTTGTTTACGTTGGACTTGAAGACGCCCATATTGTAGTCAGCTGGAATTTGTACAAACGGAAGACAGTTCCACAGGTGTGCAGTTCTAAGAAAGAAGATTTATTCATGGAATCTACGTTTAGGTTTAGGCACAAATAAAGAGTGGGGGAAATTATTGATAGTGTTTTCAACTAGACGAGTAAATTTTGGCGAGGGGGACTATAGATTGGAGCTCAGACGAGCACTTGCTATGAAAATAATGATACAGCAGATTGGACGTACCTGTCTCTTATATAGGTAGAGAATTGCATCTACTGGATCGATAGAAGGATCTCACCATTTTACCAGCGACCTTGGCAACAGATTTGATGTATGTGTTCCATTTCAGATCAGGAGTAAGGTCAAGCCCAGGAGCTTTTCAAAACATAGAGCTTCCCCAAGACGAGAGGCATTCATTTCAATTGATGCCAGATGGGGAACAGAGCGTTGATGATATAAAGATAAAAGCTTGGTTTTAGATGCATTAAAAGTAACCAGCCACTCCTTTCCCCATTGTACCACGTGCTCAAGATCAGAGGAGAGAGAATCACAGAAAACTTGGTCGTTTACGGTCTTTGATGTGCTGCCATAGATGGTAGTGTTATCAGCATAAATGTCTACGAATAATCTAAGGATATGATTTGGAAAATCATTAATATAGATCAGGAAGAGAGTTTGACCCAGGATGGACCTCTGAGGAACGCCAGCATTAATACTATGAGCTTCTGATTCCTGCCCATCAACCACTACTCTTATGAAGCTAGCAGAGAGAAATGATTTAATAATTGAAAAGACATTTCCAGCTATACCATAGCTGGAGATCTTGTGAAGTAGACCTTTATGCCATACCCTAGCAAAGGCCTTTGATATGTCAAGAGCAATTGCCCTAGAAAAGAAGCCTCCGTCGAGTGATTCGTTAATCGTGTGACACATAGCCATAAGCCCATTTACTGTAGATCTAGCAGAACGGAAACATATTGCATGTCACTAAGAAGGTTATTTTTGCTGAGGTGGTTGACTACTTCTCTATTTAACACAGATTCCAATAACTTGCTTATGACGCACAGGAGACTTATTGGTCTGTACCCAGAGGGAGATGAGCGATCACCTGAATTCTTAAATACAGAGCATACTGATGAGATTTTCCAGGGTGTTGGGATCCAATTCTCTTTAAGACAATGCTTAAACAGCTATCTAAGTATGTGGCGATTCCCTGTTACAACCAGGTGACAGATGGCTAACCCTTTGTATGACAGCAGAACTTGACTCCTGCGTACAAGTCCCGAGAGACCCACGATTGGCTTTAGAAGGTTGTTACTACTTTGATTTCTTCATTTGCTCGATTATTTCGTTTGGTTATACGTTGAGAACATCACAAACATGACCTCCCACAACGCCAAAGCAAGCCTGATCGCCACCATCCGCCGAGTATTCATCGAGCTCCCGCCGGCGCTTGTGGAAAAGTCATGTTCCCAGTTTAAAACCCGTATCGAGTCCGTGATTGAGGCTGAAGGCGGCTACATGGAATATATGTCAGCTCTACTACATAATCACGTTATCTGAATTGATTTTTTTCAATAAAAGTTTTAAAATAAAGCTGTAGTATTGTTTTCTTTAGGGCGACACTTTTATCGTTCCACGCTGTACTGTTTTATTTATATAGACTAGCAGGACATGTGGAAATGCCACGGCGGACTCATTCATGTGTAATATATTGATGTTTCTGTGGATATTCAGCATAAATGGAGACGCTCTGATATTATTGTAGCTCTTTTGTTACAACTGCAAAAGTGTTTATCTAAAATACGCTTAAATATGATATTTTAATTTATGCGGATTTCATATATATTATTATAGTCAATTTTCTCTTGATTCTCATATATTTCTAAAGTTGCGATTTCCAAAATAAAAAAAATATATCTGTATGACTTGGGTGCATCAGCTTGAATCGAAACCGAAACCAAAACTTATATATATATATATATATATATATATATATATATATATATATATATATATATATATATATATATATATATATATATATATATATCTCAAAATGTGAGAGAGAATATATACTTATGTTCACAGCCGGACAACGGCGCAGCTCACAAGAGCCAACAAACCCGAAGTCCAAGATACACCCTCATTTGGGGTCATCAGTTAGACACATCCAAACTCTGGATTTAAAACCTGAGCCTCTTGCATGCTGGGCGAGCACGCTACCAACTGAGCAAACATGCTACACACACAAGAAATTATAACTAACACAGATCAAGCGAACCTTGGAGAAAATCCGACAATGGAATGAACCTATTTCATACGGAACAAGGGATGTGGCCGTCAAACCAGCTATAACACAAGCCGACGTCTCACAACTGGCGTGTTTGCTCAGTTGATAGAGTGCTTGCCAAGCATGCAAGAGGCTCGGGTTTCAAATCCCTAGCTCGGATGTGTCTAACTGATGAGCCCAAATGAGGGCGAAACTTGAGTCTTGGATTTCTAGTTTGTTGGCTCTTGTAAGCTGCGACGTTGTCTGGCTGTGGAAATAATTATATATTCTCTCTCACATTCCGACATTTCTATTGCTGATTGCTTGCTGGGTTAGCGTGTCTTGACGGCATCATCTTTACGAGTATAAAATTTTTATTTGTGAGACGTCGACTTGGGTTATAGCTGGTTTGACGGCCACATCCCTTGTTCGGTATTAAGTAGGTTCATTCCACTGTCGGATTTTCGCTGCGGTTCGCTTAATCTGTGTCGGTTAATAGGCTTTCTCGGGTGTGTGGCATGTTTGTTCAGTTGGTAGAGTGCTCGCCTAGCATGCAAGAGGCTCGGGTTTCAAATCCTGAGTTCGGATGTGTCAAACTGATGAGTTCAAATGAGGGCGAAACTAGAGTCTTGGACTTCTATTGGCTCTCATGATTCTTGTAAGCTGCGACATTGTCTGGCTGTGGATATATATATATATATATATATATAATTGAAACCGAAACCAAAACTTATAAAAAGTTCTTGGTAAAATTATTTATAAAAAAAATATAGATGACTTAAGTGATAATCGTAACCGAAACCAAAACTTTTGGAAAATTCTTGGTAAAATTATTTATTACAAGAAATGGAAGGTCGTAACAATAAAAAGGCAGTCACTCGGAAGATAAAATAACACGCTATCATATTAATATGTAGATTTGTCAGAAACAATAGCACCATTCTTTTTTCTTTGCATTTCCAAGTGACAGAAAGGCACTTTGGCCAGCTGTTGCAGCATGTCTTGTCGGATTAATTACGACTAAATAATAACTGTGAATATGTAATGTCGAATTCTCGAATCGTCGACAATATACGAATATAGATTCTGCTGTCATCGATTTCTTAAAGGTATACACCTTTCAGAAATCGATGACA
The DNA here is from genome assembly GCF_053919585.1 of Euprymna scolopes. Taxonomy (NCBI): domain Eukaryota; kingdom Metazoa; phylum Mollusca; class Cephalopoda; order Sepiida; family Sepiolidae; genus Euprymna; species Euprymna scolopes. The sequence goes on along the minus strand of NC_136525.1, from coordinate 13,804,688 downwards.
GATGAACGTGACCGGAATCGCAAGAGAATTCTGTGGACACTTCATCTTGTGCGTAGATTCTGTTGTTGTTGTTGTTGTTGTTTGTGTTGTTGTTGTTGTTTGTGTTGTTGTTGCTGTTTGTTTTGTTGTTGGTTTTGTTGTTGTTGTTGGTGTTGTTATTGTTGTTGGCCTTGTTGGTGGTGTTGTTGTTGGTGTTGTTGTTGGTGTTGTTGGTGGTGGTGGTATTGTTCGTGTTGTTGTTGGTATTGTTGTTGTTGTTTGTGGTGTTGTTGTTGATGTTGTTGTTGTTGTTGGCCTTGTTGTTGGTGTTGTTGTTTGTTTTGTTGGTGGTGTTTGTGTTGTTGTTGTTGGTGGTGGTGGTGGTGTTGTTTGTTTTGTTGTTGGTTTTGTTCGTGGTGTTTGTGTTGTTGTTGATGTTGTTGTTGTTGGTGGTGTTGTTATTGTTGTTGGCCTTGTTGGTGGTGTTGGTGTTGTTGTTGTTGTTGGTGGTGGTGGTGGTGGTATTGTTCGTGTTGTTGTTGTTGGTGGTGGTGTTGTTGTTGATGTTGTTGTTGTTGTTTGGTGGTGTTGTTGGTGTTGGTGTTGGCATTGTTGCTGCTGTTGTTGTTGTTGTTGGTGGTGGTGGTGGTTTGTATGTGTTGTTGTTGTTGTTGAGCAATAAGACAAACAACCTGTAGCGCAAAAAAAAAAATACACTATATACCATAAAATCAAATACGGCCTTACCAATGATGTCGGAAAAAAGACACAAACACACACAAACACACACACACACACAGAAGACGTATACACACTCACACCTTTACATGCACACACACATACCGAAGACTTATACATACTCACACACACACACACAGAGAAGATGTATACATACTCACACCTTTACATGCACACACACATACCAAAGACTTATACATACTCACACACACACACACACACACAGAAGACGTATACATGCTCACACCTTTACATGCACACACATGCACACATACCGAAGACTTACACACACACACACGCACACACACACACATACGCCAAGGCCACTCACATATGGATAAAAAGACAAAATGGACAACAAATTAAACCCCGGAATAAATCATAAAAAACAATAGCTTTACTGGTTCCGTTGAGATATATAGAAGATACTGCCAAGACAGCTGCAAAGAAGGTGACGGTTTTGCTTACGGTATATTCACGTTAACAAACCAATTTTCTTCAGGTCACGCAATATAAGCAGTGCTGAGCCTTGTCAGTACCAGATGGGTGACCATTTGGTAATACCAGGCGCTGTATGTAGGAAGACATCAATCGAAACCCTCTTGCAAAAACTACAAAAAAACTAACGTCGTCATCTCCCTTGATATGGGATATACATGCGACTGTGGACTGCTTGTGAACTTGATATTCCCCTGAAACTTCTTCCTTCGGAGTAAGCCACTTTAACCCACAATAGATTTTGTGAATATTTGTAAATCAACTACTGTGTGTAATGGGTTATTTTTGTTTATACTTTTTATTCGCCGTTCTGTTTTTCTGCATTGCCATCATTCTTTATAAATACCTATCATGTATATCTGTAATGTGAAACTAAAATACATAAAATCAAATGCTGTCGGAACATGATGTCTTGAAAGGAGAAAACAAATTAGACACCGGAATAAATAATAAAACACGATAGCTTTACTGGTTCCGTTCAGATCAACGAATGTCTTCAGAAAAAATAAAGATTTTAAATTCATCGAAACAACTAGAGATGCACTGATTGATTGACAGGTAATAGGTAATCAGCCCATGACGAGCCTAGCGATGGCGTCTCGTGAGAGGTTAAATGTGGCACCGTGCTCGAACCACCGTGTTCGGCAGGAAGTATTGCCAAGGTACACACAGATGCAACACAGACAGAAATGATAAAAAACAACTACCAGTCTGCAAAGATCAGCAACTCTCATCAACAGGTACTACTAGTCTGCTAACCAGGACTCACAACCGTAGTGGAGAATGGTGCGCACGAGTGCTTGGTAGACTCTGACCTTTGTGACTAGCTTGGTTTCCCGTCTGAACCAAACTCTGGAATAAAGACGGCAGAAGATGAGGCGGTCGCTAGCGATACTACTATTAATATCTGCATCCCCTTGTCCAGTCGCAATGATAACTGAACTTAGGTACTTGAAACAATTCATCTTTTCGAGAACTTCTCAATTTAAGACGATTGGTAGGGAGAAATCCTACTTTTGTTTTTTTAGCTAGGCATTGCCACTTATCAAAGCTACGAGACCACTCGAAGATAAGGATTAAGAGTGTACAGTAGTCAATTGAACACTATAGTAATCGGTAATAATGGAAATTCGGCCATTTTATTAACTTAAGTCGAACGGCTCATCAAGAACGTGTTTACGTTGGACTTTCAGACAAGCAGATGTTATTCAGCTGGAAAGCAGGAAAACGGAAGAGAGTTCCACAGGCGTTCACTTCTAAGAAAGAAGCTTTATTCATGGAACCTACGTTTAGGTTTAGGCATAGATAAAGAGTGGAGGGAATTATTGATAGTGTTTTCAGCTAGACGAGTGATTCTTGTAAAAGTTTTGCGTGGAGGGACCATAGATTGAAGCTCAGTAGATCACTTGCCATGAAAATAACGATAAAACAGAGACAAACTCGCAACATCTATTCTGTGAGAAAGAGGTTGCAGGGAAGAGAAAAGGACATCTCCTACGACGCTACGAGGTCTATTTTGAACTATCAAGGCAGCATAAGTCCTTTCTAGCAGCCCCTGCCCAAATTTGGGGTTTCTAGCGTTCACCTTTATGCCAAGTTGGGAAGCAAAGCGTTGGTGTTCGTCAATTACTGACTGGATGTCTGGAAAGTTTGGCCAGAATCGCGATGTCGTCGGCAAAGTCTAAGTCCTTAAGGACAAACACTTGACCAACAGTGACTTCCGGAAATTGCTTAAGAGTGTGTGACATAATCCAGTTCACAGCAAAATTGAACAGCGTAGGCGAGAAAGCACAGCCTTGTCGAACTCCAGAGTGAATTTAAAAGGATTCTGACTCCTGACCATAAATAAGAACTTTATTTCGAGTCATCTAATATATAAAAGGCTATATGTTTGTCTGTCTGTCTCCATATTTTCAAACTTTATCTCATTCCGAAACTAAAAGTCGCACAGCGGCGTTAGGGGCCTCAAATGAGTGGATGTTTTTATGAACCGTTCTTTTATGGGTCTTTAGCTGATTAAAATAGTTTTTAAGGGGTCAAAAATGGATCAAAATGGAAAAAAATCGTTTTACATTTTGTACATTCATCTTAGTTTGTTTTTAATTTTTAATCAGTTCATATGCGTATCGCGCTAGTAAAGTGGTAACGTCACCAGCTTTGAATACTTCGGTTTCGATTTTAGCTGATTGCATCCAAATATTTTTTTTTCACTTTTGAAATCACGACTCTATAATAATACATACGAAATCTGGACAAATTAAAATATCATATTTAAGCGTATTTTACGACGGGACAACCCCGCCACCACCACGCTAGTTCTTTCAGAAGGTTAAGAAGTTTCGATGGCACCCCGTCTCCATGCAAGCTATCCATAGCGATCGACAATCGAACGAATTAAAAGCTGCGGCAAAATCAATGAAGCAGATAATGTTTTTTTTTTGCTTATAGCATCAAACGATGTTCGAGTGTTCGGCGCAATCAACGACCAAGCCGAAAACCGGATCAGTTTGGCCTTGTTCAGTCTAAGACTCAATCTTTATATTTTACGAGTTTTAGCGATTAAAAAGTTTTAATCATTTTTGATACAAACAAAATCTCTGTAACCAAATTTAATGGTCGCCATTGTATTTTGGCGAAATATAAAACAATATGGTTACTCCAGGTTTTTTTCCTAGCTTTGTAATATAATTTGATTTTCTTAATTAAAACAAAAAAAAGCACTTCTCGGTCAATTTACGTGATTTTTGGAATATGACATCTTCGTTCTGTGGCGATCACATAGATCATAAAGATCATTCTGTATTTTTTTGTTTTTTTAATCAATTGTAATTCTAAATTAGCAGAGGATACTTTATTAATCGGAACATATAATTTAGTGCAACTGAATTATCTTTATATGACCAGTGTTGGAAAGCGGTGGGTGGGTGGATGGGTGGAGGTAAAGGTGTTGCACCAGCAGATTATCTCTCTCAAGGGCTCTGTAGACAGTTCTTAAATCACGCCAGACAAACTCGTATCTTTCTGAAAACATAAAATTATGAAGGGCTGTCCACTTATCATGTAAGAAAACATACTAGATAAGTGAAAAATGATATTAGGATAAGGTTAGAATCGAACCCTGTATGCAAGTTTTAAAGATAATGGAAAATGAAATGTTAGAAATTAAGTCCATTGTTAATTCTATTAGAAATAGTTTAATATTGTTTATGTCGGAAAAAGAATCGATTGTCAATTCTTTTAGAAATCTGCATATTAAATATGTCAGTTAAAAGAATGGACAATGCAAATTAAAAATATATTGTTTAAAAATAGGTTAGAATTAGAATTGAGGATTCTTTTGTTTGCCAAAAGTGTGCTTGGACAAACATATGTAAAGCCACGTGAAAATTAGTCACGTTTGAAAACACACTTCTGACGTCATAAACAAAGGAGATTTCTTAATATAGGAATCTAAGGGTTCGAAGACAGAGGTCATTTGGTCAGTTGTCAGTCAGGAGTTGATGGGCTAGAGTTGATGAGTTAGAGTCAGTTGGAGAGGAGAGCCCCTTAGAAGCGAAGGGAGGAAAAATAGACCATGTAAATTAAAGTTTGCATTCCTGTCGTCAACAATCGGTCGATTGAATAAAGAACCAAATATGTTTGTAACTGTTTGTCTCGTCATTCCGTACAACAAAAAGGTTAATGCGTTTTACCATTTTCTTGTGACGAACATTGTAACCCCTTCCAAGATTATGTGTCCTCCTCACCATCATCGTAAGTGAATTATCTCCTCCTCTCTATATGTGTATAAGAACTGTTGCATCATATCACACAGTCTGTATTAATAATATGAAGTCCCCAAGAAGCATCCCAGTCTGGTATAAATGTCTACCTCATCATCACTATCGTTATGTCTGAAATGGAGGGGGGTAAATGCTGAACTTAGTCATTTTTTTATGTCTCGTTCATTGTGCACTTACGGGGGACCATGCATGCTTCACTAGTTTACTACATAAATATTTATGATAAACCGCCACGCTATGCGTTATATGATGCTTCGGCCACTTCATTTGAATACTATATAAGTAAACTTACTGTATAGAAAACTACTGACACCTGAAAGTATCCTGTATCTCTATAAGGCCACCATTCGCCCATGTATGGAGTATTGTTGTCACATTTGGGCTGGTGCATCTGCTGCTAGTCTCTCGCTCCTAGACAAGGTTCAAAAGAGAGTCGCCAATCTGATAGGCCCTGAACTGGCATCTAAGCTTCAGCCTCTGTCCCATCGACGAAACGTTGCATCCCTCTGCCTGTTCTACAAGTATTTTAGTGGTGAATGCTCTGACGAACTGCAGACACTTGTGCCCCCACGACGTAGACACCCTCGACAAACCCGATAGGCAGCTAAAGCCCACCCCCACACAGTAGAGATCACTAGATGTAAAAGATCTTTCTACTCCAGTAGTTTCTTCCCCATAACCGCTAGACTCTGGAATTCCATTCCAGGTCCCTGCTTCCCTAACTGTACTGACGTGCAGAAGTTCAAGTGTAACGTGAACCGACATCTTGCTGCCCAAATCCCAACATAGTGCCCCAGTAGTTGCTGCCCCTGATAGTAGCCCCCTACACCAAAGTGGTAATGTGCCTTGTTTGGGGTGAAAATGTAATAATAATAAAAAATTTCGCTGATTTCATATATTATAGAATTTCCCATTTTAATTGAGTCCCGTTATATATGTCTCTAATTTTGGTAATTTTTCAATTTTTATACGTACAAAACTCACACGGTGTTTCCATTATTTTGCCCAACGTCTGTGCATACAAACTGGCAACAAGCTTCCTTAAATGGTTCTTTTTACTTGGAAGCCTATGCATTTTTCCAGTCCTATATTTTTTTTGTGTATCGCATTCAGTCTTTTATACGTCTAAGCTTCAATCTATGATCCCCCTCCCGCCCGGACTTTCACGAAAAACACTCGCCTATCTGAAACCATTATCAATAATTTCCCCCATTCTGTATCTGTGCCTAAACCTAAACGTAGACTCCATGAACAAAGCTTTGTTTCTTAGAACTGTATGCCTGTGGAACTCCGTTCCGTTTTCCTGCTTTCCAGCTTACTACAATATGCTATCCAATTTACCAAATTTCCACTACTAACGATTTCTATGATATTGTCCCATTGACTACTGTACACTCTTTAACGTTTATCCTCGAGTGGCCTCTTGGCCTTGATAAGAGTTGACACGTTTATAAAAAAATAAACAATCAAAAACCAAACTTGGGAAGAACTTCTTAGAGCATTCTTTCTTGCCTTGACAGAATACAAACCCGACTGTTTAATCTAGCTGACGATGTCCTTTTAACCTCTTTCTCATAGAAGAGATGTTACCAGTCTCTCTCTACTCTATCCTTATTTTCATGGAAGATGCTCGACTGAGCTTCACTCCATCGTTCCCCCTTTTAACCCTTCGCGACAAACACTCAACTAGCTACAACAGCTGTCAACAATTTCTTTACTCTCTACGTGTGCCTAAATCTAAGCGAAAATTCCATGAGCAGAGTTTTTTGTCCTAGAGCTTCTCATCTGCGGAGCACAATACCACGGAGCTGCTTCCAGACTGACCATAACAATTTTCAAATCCAACATGAACAGGTTCTTGAAGAGCCGTCTTCTAAAATAGATTGTAAAATTTTCAATTTCGTTAACTCTTGTTCTTAAGTGGCTTTCAGGCCTTGATGAATGGCGGCTATATTATCCTATATATAATAATTTGATTGCAGAAATTCCCTTCACACCAGGTTTGCTTCACAGAGGCCACATACAAATTTATTATATCTAGACTATTAGCCAGTATATTATGCAACTTTCGAACGTCATCTTACACACATTTATCCGCTATATTAAAATCTTACATTTCATCCTAGGAGAAACATCATCACGATCGCAAAGTTCTACAATGGAACTAGCTGTTATTTTTCCCTCTAAATAAAAAGTATTACTCCCACTCCCAGCCGACACCGGGGGGTACTTTGCATTATAGTCATATTAGGGGTTTCACCCTAATTTTCTGGCTCATATACTTATACACATACCATAATCTTCCTTTTTCCGATCCCCCCAAATGATTTCTCCCTCCTCACATTTCACAAAATCTTATTAGCTGACAACTAATTATTCGTTCATTCTGGAATGAACGATTTCTCATTCAAAAAAGAACGCTCCAGAGATTAACACAAACATGGCTTCCCTGATTAGATTAGACAGTCATTTCAGATAAAATGCCCAGATTACAAACATATTAAGACATCGAAACATGTTCATAAGCAACGGCTGCTTTCATTTACACATGGAATATATCGTACATGTTAGCTTATTGCGTATACAGCTACGCTAACGTGATACATATTTTGTGTTTAACTACAGCTTACATAATGTTTTTCTGACAAAGGATAATAACCATTATTTCTTCTTCCTTTTCTAAAAGCTAGATTAAACGTCATCATACACTTATTAAAAAAATAAAAAAAACTCATTAGGCGATTATTGCAGTACACGTCCAGCATTTGTGTGATTTGGAAGCCTTTACACTGTCTAAAACGTTTAATTTCTTCTTCATTAGTACAACTGACTAAACTGATTACGCAACTAACTAAAATTCTTTCCTTATACGCTAAATACCAAAAATACCTAACACCATTGCTACATTACTATAATCCAGACACGGATTTTGTTTGTTTTGAAGGCTTTAACCAGTGGTTTATTTGATAATTGAAAATTAAACAAAATTAGATTATTAAAAATAAATTGTTGCTTTCCTTTTAATGTAGATATTGTTCTCGAAAACAAATATTCCAGAATGACGTTTCACAATGAATACATATGCTTCGTTTTATCATACATAAATTTCATAAACATTGACCAATAAAAATAAGCTGTTGCTCCACTTTTACAGTAGATATACTTCTGTTTACATTACGCGATTTATCATGTCCACCGAACGAGTCCCTTGCAGTGATTACATGATTCCAGTTTGTTTAAAGCATTCATTTCGAGGCCGGAACGTCAAACGTTCGTTGTAGAGCAATCGGTTAAAGTGTTTCCGTTCTTTGCACCACCTTCTACAACTAACATTGAACGTTCGATCCCGACCACTGCGACTATCCCCCCCCCTATAACGGGTTAGCACTGCTATTTAAATTGTTTTTAGGGCGTGGATTATTTTGTTCTATATTTTTGAGACACACAAACAGGCCAAAAACCAAGATAAATTGTTTTTTTCCTTAATTCATCATAATTTTCTTTACATGAAAATAGCTCACTAAATATATTAAATTGTTTGGACCTAATATTCCCCAATTTAATTTCCTTTAAACATTATACAAAAAATCTGTTTCTGTTGTTTAACACTTAACAATTAAAGTGGTTTACAATCTCTAAAGTGTTCTATTTACATTATTTATAATAGAAATAAAATCCTGTATATATTATCTATTCTCTGAATGTTCATTTATTTATTTATTTATATGTATCGGCTGGGAGTGGGAGTAATACTTTTTATTTAGAGGGAAAAATATATATATATATATATATATATATATTACACAATGATCACCACTTATCAAGGCCCGGAAGACGCTCAGGGATAAGGGTTATTGCAAGTACATTACGTTAATGTGGAGATTTGGTGAAGTGTTTACTTAAGAGGGCGGTTCATTAGGAATTTGTTTACGTTGGACTTGAAGACATCCAAGTTGTAGTCCAGTGGGAAGCAGGCAGACGGAACAGAGTTCCACAGGCGTGCAGTTCTAAGAAAGAAGCTTTGTTTATGGAATCTACGTTTTGATTTAGGCATAGATAAAGAGTAGACACTTTATTAAATCTCCACACTAACGTACTGTACTTACAATAACACTTATCCCTGAGTGGCTTCCGGGCCTTGATATTCATTTTAGATGATCGACTTTTCGGCATTCGAAAGAGAAAAGATCAAAGACTCTATTGAAAAACCTTATCAACCTATGATAGCTCTTACAAAATAACATCCTATCTGAGAACCTATCTTTCAAACTTCTCAGCCTAGCATTCACAGCCATGAATTGGAATAAATACATTGAAAACATTGCTAAGACTGCTGCAGAGAAGGTGGGCTCCCTCTACCGTGCTAGAAAATTACATGCACTAAATAGCATCCTACATCTTTACAAAGCCACTATTCACACATGCATGGAGCAATTTTGACACTTCTTAGCTGGCAAAGCTATTACTAGTCTTGAAATTTTAGACAGGATCTAAAAGGAGTGTAAAATCTTGTAGGTCCTGCACTGTCAGCCGAACGTCAACCTCTGTCCCATCGCCGCAATGTTGCATAGTTGTGTCTGTTTTACAAGTATTTTAATGGAATGTTCTCTGATAAACTTGTATCCTCTCGACATACACAATCTCGACTAACATAACAAACAGCAAAACCCAACCTCCTTACTGTTGAAGTGCCGGAAAACCTACTTTCATAGTTTCTTTCGATTTTTTCAGATTTTATGGTGTTATATATATATATATATATATATATATATATATATATATATATATATATGATTGCAACGTCTTGTCAAACGAGTGCTACTCCCTCAGACACTTAAAGTCCATGAGCCCCAAAATGACTTTTTGTTCTAGTCCTACTGGTGACTTCACATGCTCAAGCAGGCATGATACTGAAGACAGTCATTGAAATCAATTATTACATGCTTCCAGCATTTCAAGCCTCCACGTGTCACAGGATCATTTTTATAGACAAATGCCTAAGGGAGTATCTACACACAGATGATGTTACAGAGTCTTAGCTTTGTATGACAGCTAAGTCTCTTTCTCGGTTCAGAATGTTGAGATCCAGCAACAAGCAAGAGCAAGATAGCCAGCAACAAGTTACACTGCAGACCAGCTTAATGCGGGTACTGGTCTCCCGCTTTATGGTTTTTTAAATCACATATTTGCTTCTCCTAGAAAGGTTGTTTTCACCATGGCTTACGGGAGCCCTCTCCACCCCAACACAGACATACATACACACAAACACATAGGTGCTAGTTGGCTATTAACCCCGAAAAAGGGTTCATTCGCCCTTTGGAAGGTCTTGTTTTTAATCCTTCAGGGAGACTAGCCACCCTTCTCACCAAACAAGTAACCCGACCATGAGGCAGGTAGTACTGGGTTACATGGTACCAGTAGCATATAACATGACTGACTATAAGGTGGAAAGATAAAATTGTCATCCTAGAAAAGACGACATGATTCTATTTGTATTTGGTTTTCTTTTTTATGACAACAGGACCATTGCCAGCACCTTCAGAATGCAAATCTGAACGATTCCACGCTTCGGCCATGGTTATGGTCTTTGGTGTGGTTTCAAGTGAGAGCCACATCATGCCACCTCACATCTTCGAAGTCGGTTGTAAAGTCAACACCAAAGTGTGCCCGGATATACTGAAGAGTGTGGTGATCCCCTGCTTTAGTCAGTTGGTCATTGGCAGACCCTGGGTGTAGCAAGAGGACTCAGCGCCGGCCCACAAGTCCCAAAAGATCCAGGCTTGGCTTCAGAAGGAGCCTACGGCTTTATACCCTTCTAACACTGGCCCCTCTTCTCCCCCGACCTAAACCTGCTGGACTACTTCGACTAGTCATACGTCGAGAACATCACCAACATGACCTCCCACAACACCAAAGGCAGGCTGATCACCGCCATCCCCCAACTATTCGCCGAGCTTCTGCTGGCACTTGTGGAAAAGGCATTCTCCCAGTTCCGGATCTGTGATTGAGGCTAGAGGCGGCTACATTGAATAGATGTCAGCTCTACTACATAATCAAGTTACCTGAATTGATTTTTTCAATATAAGTTTTAAAATAAAGCTGTAGTGGGGAGGGGGTGAGCGACAACTTTATCGTTCCATCTTGTAAATTGTGTGATATTGATATTACATTTGGAATATACAAACTGATTTACGTTCAAAGTAAATGATAAATATACATACATACATACATACATACATAATACATGCATACATACATACATACATACATACATATATATACATGATGGCAGCAAATTCGCTTTCGAACATTGCCATCACTCGATATAGCACAAAAAAGGTATATAGAAATACATACATACATACATACATACATACGTATAAAAACATATGCATATATATAAACTCATACAAAGCATACATAGGCCACACCACAACAACACTCTCTCGACGACTAACCTATCATTTAACTGACAATAGTGCCATAAGACATCACCTAACATCCCACGACAAAAACCTACAGTCGTCCGACATTAGAAATATCTTAACTAACAATACTAAAATTTTTTGCATACGACAACTAAAATTACAAGAAGCCATACTTATAAAAACAACTACAGCCCCTTTTCAACCGGATCTGATTTAATGCCGGGACAAATATACTAACAGTATTTAATAACAAGAAACTAAATAAGTAAAGTTTAAATTAGAAAATCGAAATTAAAAATAAAAATAATTCGCCCCTAACCTTTACTCCTCCACCTTATATAAAAACAAACTATAAATACGCCAAGCCTCAAAGAAAAAGAAAAAGAAAACAACAACAACAACAACAACAACAACAACAACCGCTCCTGATGAAAATCGGATGCACCGATAGAAAGCGCTTGAGAAGAATATGGCTGAACAACAACTTTTGGACACCATTTTATACAACACGCCAGCTGAAATAAAAAAGACCGCTCGGCGAATGGAAAAGATAGAAAAATCGGAAAAAAGAATAACTCTGTCCTATTCAATCAGATGTACTTGAATAATGATTTACTGCCAATATATATATATATATATATATATATATATATATATATATATATAGTAATTTATAAAATATATATGGCGATTAAGCTACACTGAATATTCTGCGTTTCATCCAACTATAGGATTCGTCAGGCTTATGCGCATAATGAAATGGATGAAACGCAGAATATTCAGTGTAGCTTAATCGCCATATATATATTATAAATTACTAACTAGCTCTACCTACGTATTGAGCACTTTTGAAGTAAATACTTAAAGTTTACGCATAAATCTATACTTTCGTATATTAAATTTATGTGAATAAATGAAGTAGTTATATATATATATATAGTCATCCACATACAGTACTGTTTCGCTGTTTCACAGCTCATCAGTGCGGCTAGACAGGCAACTACCTCAAGCCAGGATTGAAACCCGACCGTTTGTACGGCAGTCAAGGCTCCTAACCATTACGCTATTGGCGGCTGCTTGAACGAGTAGTGAGTTTAACGATGTTTTGATATCTATCTATCTATCTATCTATCTATCTATCTATATATATATATATATATATATATATATATATATATATATATGTGTGTGTGTGTGTGTATTGAGACTGGCACTTGTGGGAAAGGCATTCTCCCAGTTCCGGATCTGTGATTGAGGCTAGAGGCAGCTACATTGAATAGATGTCAGCTCTACTACATAATCAAGTTACCTGAATTGATTTTTTCAATATAAGTTTTAAAATAAAGCTGTAGTGTTGTTTTCTTTTTTTTGGGGGGGGGGGGAGCGGCAACATTATCGTTCCACCTTGTAAATTGTGTAATATTGATATTACATTTGGAATATACAAACTAATTTACGTATAAAGTAATGATTAACATACATACATACATTTGATATGATGGCGAGTATTACCATTACTTAATATATCTATGGCTCAAATGACGCAAACATGAGCGCAACTAGCAGCACGTGCCAGACGGTCACTTCTATGAATTTTCTATAATCCTTCATATTCACTGATGACCGGGTCCAAGCTGTGGTGCCCCGAACACCTACCAGGCCAGACTCTGGAATTTCCAGATCCCTTATTGACTTTGACGTCCATATTTGCATCAATCCTCATTGAGTGTCTGTTTGCTGTTTCAGGCCACAGCCAGCCTTTTTTGTTATCGAGATACACACTGATGGTAAAATGTGTATCTAATTTATATCAAGCAACGCTTGTGCTTGATACTTTTTATAGTAAGGAAAGACTTTGTGCCGAGACAATCCCATTCTCTAAACAACTGCCACATTGAACCAAAAAGAAGAACACGTCAACATCATTGGAAGCAGCAGTCGCCGCAGGTTTTATGTGTCCTGTGACGTATAACTGGACTTCCATTGCCTTGTGGGCCAAACTTCTTTTAACCAAAGGCTAAGGGTGAGGCATCCCTAACAGAAACCTCCCGAGGGGCTTAGGCCCTGTCAGCTGCGGCATACATGACTCACCGGTGTGTGGAGTATGCTCTGGTGCCCAGCAACCTAAGTCCAGTCATGGATCAAATAGCATGGTGGGTGGAGAGGCGTCCCGTAAGTCGTGGTGAAGGCAAACTCTCTAGGAGAAGGAAAACTCTGACATACATACATACATGCATACATACATACATACATATATACATATGTATGTATATATATATATTGAGACTTTCAACAAATTTTTTAACAAACAACAAAACTTGAACCCCAATATTCCGTTATTACATGGCCTCCCCAAGCTCACAAATCGGATATCCCTATGCGCCCCATAATATCTCGCATCAGTAGTGCAACACACAAAATTGCACGGGCCACATGCAACATCCTTACTCCATTAATGGCAACATCAGCACCACCCACATAAAGAGCTCCATAGATTTACTCAACAACATAAAAAAAAACAACATTTATATACATCTTGGCCTTTTGGCCAAGATCAAAGTGTAGTATCTGTTCTCTCAGTTACTAAACTTTCCGCCACCGGGCTTTCGGGCTAGGTTAAGGTGTTTTCATACTAACTTTCGTTAGCAAGGACCGACCCCCTCCTTTGGGGAGTCAGGACCTAAAGGACCGACTCCACATTTGTGGGAGCTTGGACCCGGAAACCGATCCCCTTTTTTTGGGAGACTGGAATCTCGGGACCAGCACCACTAGCTGGTAGTTGAGACCTGCTTTTGTTGTTTTTGTTTTGCATGCGTTTTTTCTTCGTTCCGGTCTCTTCCCTCTAGAGACAGGGGATGGTCTAATTTCTCCACACTTAATTGCCTGAGCAGCACTCTGACCTGCCAGGCCCAAACTTTGTCTATCTTCGCTGCTCTCCCAGTGGATCGAGCAGACAGGGTTCTCTTTCTCGCTTCCGTTGGGGTAAGTTAGTGGGTAGGGTGACGTGGGGTAGGGCGGGTGCTTCGTTTCTGCTCCCCTCTGTGGGCAGGGATGCCTATCCCCTCTCTCTATTAATTGCGACGCGGCACTCTGACCCGCTAGCACCCACTGCGTCTTTCTTCTCTGCTCTCCCCCCTCGCGGGGGGATCTGAGCTGCTAACCCGACATCCCCGTGAGGGGAAGTCAAAAACTCTAATTTCTTCAAAGTCCGCTCCTCCCCCTCCTCCCCCTCCATTCCCCTGGGTTTTCTTTTCCCCCACTACACTTTGGTCCGCGCCAGCGGCCAGTGCAACCGCCACGATGCCAGGCAGGAGGGGTACGTCACCCCAAATGCGCAGCATCTCAACTGCGAACGACTCCCTATGTGAGGGAGCTGATGCATCTCCCGGCGAGACGGCGCCAGGAAACAAGGTAGGGCCCCGGCGCGCGGCGACCTTGGAAGAAAGCGGGAGGGTAGGGCCGCAGCCCGTGGCGACCCCCCAAAAAGCACCTGCAACCGCTCCCCACGAGGGCAACCCAGCGGAAAAAGCTGCCGTTAAGTCACTAGCTGGGGAAAGTGCAGAACCCAGCCAATCAGCTGCACCCCAGGATGGCAGAACCAAGGGAGGAAGACCGGGGAACCCATCCCCCGCTCCCCCAAAGGGCGACTCCCCAACAGAAAAGGAGGAAATCAGCACCGCGGACCAAACCGAGGCGCTGGATGAAGACGTAATAGCCTCCATCTGCTCACTATTCGGCGGGGAAGACAGTGATTGGCCCCCCAACACTCCCCAAGAGGACCAAATACGGAAAAGGGGTGACTCTCCGGCCAGTGGTAACAAAAGCAAGCTGGAAGGAGAGACACCCTTGACAGTACCCACCAAGGCTCCAGCTGGGAACACGGCACCAGAAGGGGAGACACCTCCATCCCCCAAGGGGACAGCCACCCAGCAAAGGAAGAAAATAAGAAAGGGGAGCGGCCCGGAGAGCAAACCAAGCCAGGACGAAACAACGCCAAAGACACAATGGCCTACTTTGCCTGGTAACGGCCCCGTTCCGAAACCAAAAATGCCCATAACAATGGAGAGCCCCACAACACCAGCTACGCCCCCCAACCCGAGTCCAGCTGACACCCACCAGGATGGAGGACCGGCATGGGGCCCCAAAGAGCAGCAAGGGAAGTTGACGCCCGAAGACTACAGAGCACTCTTCGACTCCACTTACAAGGAGTATACCCAGGGGAACAACATCCAACCCCTCCCGGGTCAAGTGGAAGTTCTGGAGAAAAGAGTGCTCTCGCTAATAACTTCAGACACCAAGACAAGGGGTCTGACGGGCGTCAACAAGGACACCATGATGAACGTGTTGCTGGAGCAGAACATTCCCGCCAACTACATCTGTAGAAGGAGTTACGCACAGTGGGATGTTCTGCTCCCCACCTCCGAAGACGCAGTCAGGCTGTCCAGGACCTGCCATCAGAGCAGGAACATAAAGCTCCAACCCATCTATATGAACAAGAGGAGAGCAAATGTTTCTGCTCTAAACGTCCCCTGCTATATGGAGGCCAAACAACTGGGGGCTATCCTAAGCCAGTATGGAGACGTAGAGGAAGTCACCCCGGTCCGCGGATTAAGAAACATCATGACCGGGGACTACAAAGTACAGATGGTCCTGGACAAGGCTGGATTCTACGCCATCCCAGCCACACTCAAGTTCGGAGAGTGGACACTCTCCCTTATAGTGGAAGGAAGGAGGCCTCATTGCTGGCTGTGCACACAACAAGGGCATATGGCGAAGGACTGTCCAAAGAGGAACGGAGGGAAGAAGCCCACAAAAGCGGCGGGAACAAGCGTGACAACAAATCAAGCCACTGCTCCCGCGCCGGCCGCAAATCCTCCAGAGGCACCGACAGGCTGGGTGACGGTCGTAAAGAAAGGCAAGATCAACAAACAGCCATCCTTGCAGACAGTCACCCAAGACCAAGAACAACCGAAGAGCGAGACGGAGAAAATGGACACACAGACACCCTCCTCCTCAAACAAGAGGAAACTACCAGAATCTGAGGAGGAGGCCGCGTCAGAGGCAGAGGAAGAGACAACAACAGTCTCTATGGCCCTGAGCGCAACAGAGATCAGGAGGGCCAGGAGGAGGAAAAGCCGCAAGACACGCGCAAACCCTCCTACCCCCACTGAGACTGAGAAGGACTCCCTCGCAACAACAACACAGGATGAGCCCCCTGTGATCCCAACACCCCAGCAACCCGAACAACCTTCCCCCTCTCCTATAAAGGCCCCAAGAAACTCTTCCCGCCCCTCATCCCGTGACAGGAGCCAAAAAGAAGAAAACGAGCAGGCTACCCCCTCCCCAAGCGCTCAGCCTCCCCATCAACCAAAAGAGGTCCCCTCCCCCACTCCCAAAGTCCGCACTGAACGGACCAAAAAGCTCCCCTTCCTGCCAGGAAGCAGGATTTGTGAAACAGACCCTCTCCAACCGGCTCCGGACCTTAAAGGACAACAGAAGGTCCGGTACAATAAACTCAAAAACTTTGAAAAAGTCGGTGGAGACCTAGTAACAGACCCCACTAAATTCAAGGACGCTCCCTTGTTGACCACTTTCGTTAGGGTCAACAAGGACGGTAGGACTGGAGGAATGTGGGCAATGATTAAGGCAGCGAAGAATGCGATCCCAGGCCAGCAGCTGGTGGATAGGGACCATCCTTCACTGACCAACATTTTCTTTAAATGTGAGGGTAGAATCCCCATGTATGTACACCCATCGTTATACAGGGCACTCAAACTAACCTTCCCCCTGGACGTGGGGGGCGTGGCCAAGGATGGATCACCTTCATCGGATTTACTTACCGGCAGCCTTGGCCAGGCCTGCCATGTCCTCACTGCCCAGGATTTCAGACCCGTCTGTGACAGTGCTTGAGGTAAGTGATCATGTCTTTGAACTTGGCTACATTGAATGTGAGGGGCATCAGGTGTCGAAGCAAGGCCTTGCGCGTTGTGAGAGACTTGGTGTCCCTCAAGGTAGAGATTGCCGCTATCCAGGAGACCCACTTTGTTTGTGACGCGGATTGTCAGGTGCTGGTAAACGATTACGATGTCTACTCAGCATATGGCAATACCTATAGTCGTGGAATCTCCTTGCTAGTGAGTCGCACCCTGTCAGCGTCGGTGAATGTTGTTCACGCAGGCGAGGACGGGCGGGCGCTTGTTGTTGATGTTGCTGTTAATTGTAGTGTTTTTCGGATTGTTGCTGTTTATGCTCCCAATGCTGCTGTAGAGAGGGCAACCTTTTTTCGACGGTTGGAGGGCTTCTTAGTGGATCCGGAACGGTTAGTTTTAATGGGGGATTGGAATGCAATCCTTGATCCCAAAATAGATAAGGTCGGGGGGACTAGCGGGTCGGCGTGGTGTGACAGCAGTCTGTCTGACCTGATGGCCTCGTGCGATCTCGTCGACAGATTTCGTCTGGATCATCCGGGGCGGGAGATGTGGACGTGGCATCCTGTAGTGCCTTCCCATCCAAGCACTTACTTGGATCGGATGTTAGTTAGAAGAGGCGATGTAGACTTCCTATCTTGCCCCACGTTCCACTTGCTAGGACACTCGGACCATAAACTTGTTATGGCCCGTTTGAGCTTAAGTGCTAGGCCTAAACTGGCCGGATACTGGAAGTTCAACAGCACCTTGTTGGAGCTGGAGGACTACCGGTTGAAGGTCACTGAGCTAATTCAGCGGGCTTTAGTGGGGGCGGTTACAGGGAGTAAGTGGTGGGTTAGTCTCAAGGCCAAAATTAGGCGCTTCTCTGTCCAGTATAGCCAACGCCTCGCGATAGATAAGGCTAAGGCAAAGAAGCGTTTAGAGGATAAGCTGACCCGGGCGGTGGAGGGGGGGGACCCCCTAGAGTTAGCACTAGCTAAACAAGATCTCAACCGCTTGGCTAGCGAGCGGTATGAAGGTCAAGTAGTTAGGGCTAGGTTAAACAAAGTTTCTAACGAGGCTGTGAATGTTGACGCTGTTGAGCGTAAGGCTGCCTTAAGGCGCGGTTCGGATGGGTACATTCGTAAAGTACATAACCTGGAAGGACAGCCCTTAGTATCGACTCGGGAGATCTGCGAGGGGTTTCGGGAGCATCTATCGGTGCGCTTCACCCAACTACCCGGACTCAGGGTTGATGAGTTTGGCAGCTATTTGGCTGACTCGCCCCGCCTCACGGCGGCTCGGGCGGCTAGCTGTGATGGTCTTATTACTGAACATGAGGTCATTACTGCGTTGAAGCAGGTCGGCTATAACAAATCCCCGGGGCTTGATGGTTTACCCTACGAGTTTTACTTGAGGCTGTCGCCCATGTTGGTCCCTATTCTGAAGGATATGTTCAACCATTGGTTTGCCCAGGGTTCCATCCCTGGACAGGTGACCAAGGGTGTGATCACATTGCTGAGGAAAGGTCAACGGCATGGTGGGAGGGAAAACTTTGATGATTTTAGGCCCTTGACTCTGCTAAACACAGAGTTAAAGATTTTGGCAAAGATTCTTGCGAATCGCTTGCAGGTTGTCATCACTGACTTGATCGAACCGGACCAGACTTATGCTGTGAAGGGGAGATCGATTCAAGACAATTTGCACTTGATACGCTCGATCATAGAGGGGACAGAAGACGACGCCGAAGCCGCGCTGATCAGTTTGGATCAGTCCAAGGCATTCGATAGGGTCGACCATCGGTTCCTAGGATCTGTGCTAGAGGCTGCCGGATTTAATCCGGACTTCCGCAAGTGGATCTTTGTTCTGTATGACAGGCCGACGGTAGCGGTGCAGATCAACGGTAAGCTGTCGGAGTCATTCGCTGTCTCTCGGTCGGTGCGACAGGGTTGTCCGCTGTCGCCTCTGTTGTATGTCCTGGCGTTGGAACCCCTCCTTCGCAAGTTAAGGGACGAGGCGGCTACACCAGTCCTGCGCGGAATAGCTCTCCCTGGAGGCACACGAGCCAGGGTTTCCGCGTTCGCCGATGACGTCACCGTGTTCGTGTCTTGCCTCACGGACGTTCAAGCGGTGGTCGAGGCGCTCGCTCGATACGAAGAAGTAACAGGGGCCATCTTCAACCGTAGCAAGTCTGTTGGCCTGCGGTTGGGGGCCTGGACCGGGGTAAACTCGCTTCCAGGTATTTTCAGCTGGACCGATGGACCGGTCCGCATTCTCGGTGTCTGGTTTGGACCGGGACTTCAGCTGGAAAAGAATTGGTCGGAAGTACAGTCTAAGGTCAAATCGTCAGTAAAGACTTGGATTGGAAGGAAATTGTCCTTGAAGGGTCGGGCGGAGGCGTGTGCTACATACGTCTTTCCGCTCATCCTTTACCGTTTGTCTGTACTTCCTCTCCCTGCAGAACGACTAACCCGCTTACAAGGGCGCCTCGATTCACTTTTGTGGAACGAGGGTAAGCATTATGTCTGCAGAGAGGTCTGTGTTCAAAATCCGAGCGAGGGAGGCCTGGGTCAGCCCAGTCTCTTGTGTCATAGAAACGCCGAGAGATTGGCTTTCCTGGGTCGTTCGCTTGAAGGAGACGCTCCTTGGGTCCCTGTGGTTGAGAACTCGTTTCCCAATCTCAAACCCAACCCTTCGGTAGAAGGTCGTCGTAGACCGAAGGGGGAGTCCAAGTTCTTCTCCGAATGCCGAACCGCTCTTAGAGCTTTGCCGGGGACCAATGTCCTCGATCAGCCAAGGAAGAAACTGTATCGGGATTTAGTGGAGGGGACCGCAAAGGATCCACTTTGTAGGCGGATGGGATGGTCGATGGAGGTTGTCCGTTCTCAATGGCGTTGGGCGCCGGGACGGGAGGTTCTGAATAACTCGGAATTCTCCCTGACTTGGCGACTGGTCCGAAATGCGCTGCCCCTCTTCGACGTACTTTTCCGGTATAAAGAACATACCAGTCGCTTCTGTCCGTGCTGTGACGAACGCGAGCCCGAAACAATCGAGCACGCGTTTTTTAGTTGCAGCCGGATACAGCCCCTATTAAAGTATGTCGAGGGGGTAACAGCTCGCATCGATGCCGAGTGTCTGCTCGATCTCGACGTAGGAACTTTTGTGTACAACATGGAGCCGCCGTTCCCCAGGGAGGAAAGTTTGGTTTTCCTGGCGATCCTAGCAGTAGCGCGCATGACCATTTGGATCGCGCGCCTCAAGTTGGTCCACGAAGGGACATCTGTTCCTGATCGGGATCTGATCGTTTACTTTAAACATTTGCTTAAAGTAAAGATCAGATGCGATTGGAAGAGGTTGCCTAGAGTGGAATTTGACAAGAGGTGGGTGCACAGCACTAGTTTGTGCATCCGTCGAGGAGCCAAGTTTCAATACGTGTTCCCTCCTTAGGCATGGCATGGGCGGTGCTGGGTCCTACGGAACCCATCCCACCTAGGTTAGCATTATAAGTTCAGTAAAGTAACTCTTGACTGGTGGTACAAATGAGATCCTGTTCCTGATTTTATTTTTTGGTATTAGAGAACCTCTGAGTCTGCCCAACCCCCCTGCTCCTCATCTTTATTTTCTGATGCCCCCGGTCATCCCCCTACTCAGAGGTCACCTTCCTACCCCCTCCATCCGTTGCTTTATTTTCTCCCACCTCCATTAAGGCCACTTCCCCAAACCCCATTAGGGATGCTCTGCTTGTTTTCGGTTCCCCGGAAAACAGTGGGGGATCTAGCCACATAGAATAGTACAGGGGGGTCTTACTAACAACACATTAGTTTTTTTTTTTTTTTTTTTTTTTTTTTTTTGAAATGAACATTTTCATTAGTTTTTTCCCACTCCACGAACATTTTATGCCAATTAATTCAAGAACTCTTTCTAATGAAATCGAACTTTATTTTCTCACACATACACACACACACAAAAAAAAAAAAAAAAAAAAAAAGAAAAAAATGCACACACAACACACAGAAATGAATATACAAATTGTACATAGTTAAATTTTACATTGAACGCTGGGGTTATTAGTTAGATTAGGATCCACAGAGTGATTGAGGTATTTTGGTAAATGTTGCCAGTCAAGAGTAAGACTTCAAAGTCTCATCTGTTACATAGTCAAAAAGACCCTGTACCCTCCCCCTCCCAATTTCTTGTAGGGCCTTGTGCCTAATTTTGTTGAATTGAATTTTTTGTACGTTTTTTATGTTCAATTTTTTCTTTCTCAATAAAATATATAAACAAGATCAAAGTGTAGTATCTGTTCCGGCAGATACTGCAAGCTATGACTAGCTATGACTAGCAAAGACCAGATGTGGGGGCAACCCCACATGCCTGACCTTTAACCAGCTCCCATTTCCCACCTCTCGGGAGCTGGTCCCCTTTTTCCCTTCCCCCTCCCTTCACTCCTCACATTAAAAATCGGCCTTGTGCCTAATTTGCTCGGTGGGGGAGCAAATAAATACCATCTGTTCCGGCAGATACTGCACTTAAGATAATTTGTACCAGTCAATGGAGGGGAAACCCTCTATACTGGGACAATTATTATTTTTGGTAACCAGAGTGCCCCCTTTTTGCCTACTTTAAGGGGAGCTGGTTTTACCTCACATCAAAAACGGCCTTGTGCCTAATTTGCTCAGTGGGGGAGCAAATAAATACCATCTGTTCCGGCAGATACTGCAAGCTATGACTAGCAAAGACCAGATGTGGGGGCAACCCCACATGCCTGACCTTTAACCAGCTCCCATTTCCCACCTCTCGGGAGCTGGTCCCCTTTTCCCCTTCCCCCTCCCTTCACTCCTCACATTAAAAATCGGCCTTGTGCCTAATTTGCTCGGTGGGGGAGCAAATAAATACCATCTGTTCCGGCAGATACTGCAAGCTATGACTAGCTATGACTAGCTATGACTAGCAAAGACCAGATGTGGGGGCAACCCCACATGCCTGACCTTTAACCAGCTCCCATTTCCCACCTCTCGGGAGCTGGTCCCCTTTTTCCCTTCCCCCTCCCTTCACTCCTCACATTAAAAATTGGCCTTGTGCCTAATTTTCTCGGTGGGGGAGCAAATAAATACCATCTGTTCCGGCAGATGCTGCACTTAAGATAATTTGTACCAGTCAATGGAGGGGAAACCCTCTATACTGGGACAATTATTATTTTTGGTAACCAGAGTGCCCCCTTTTTGCCTACTTTTAGGGGAGCTGGTTTTTACCTCACATTAAAAACGGCCTTGTGCCTAATTTGCTCAGTGGGGGAGCAAATAAATACCATCTGTTCTGGCAGATGCTGCACTTAAGATAATTTGTACCAGTTAATGGAGGGGAAACCCTCTATACTGGGACAATTATTATTTTTGGTAACCAGAGTGCCCCCTTTTTGCCTACTTTTAGGGGAGCTGGTTTTTACCTCACATTAAAAACGGCCTTGTGCCTAATTTGCTCAGTGGGGGAGCAAATAAATACCATCTGTTCCGGCAGATGCTGCAAGCTATGACTAGCTATGACTAGCAAAGACCAGATGTGGGGGCAACCCCACATGCCTGACCTTTAACCAGCTCCCATTTCCCACCTCTCGGGAGCTGGTCCCCTTTTTCCCTTCCCCCTCCCTTCACACCTCACATTAAAAATCGGCCTTGTGCCTAATTTGCTCGGTGGGGGAGCAAATAAATACCATCTGTTCCGGCAGATACTGCAAGCTATGACTAGCTATGACTAGCAAAGACCAGATGTGGGGGCAACCCCACATGTCTGACCTTTAACCAGCTCCCATTTCTCACCTCTCGGGAGCTGGTCCCCTTTTCCCCTTCCCCCTCCCTTCACTCCTCACATTAAAAATCGGCCTTGTGCCTAATTTGCTCGGTGGAGGAGCAAATAAATACCATCTGTTCCGGCAGATGCTGCAAGCTATGACTAGCTATGACTAGCTATGACTAGCAAAGACCAGATGTGGGGGCAACCCCACATGCCTGACCTTTAACCAGCTCCCATTTCCCACCTCTCGGGAGCTGGTCCCCTTTTTCCCTTCCCCCTCCCTTCACTCCTCACATTAAAAATCGGCCTTGTGCCTAATTTGCTCGGTGGGGGAGCAAATAAATACCATCTGTTCTTCAGATGCTGCAATTCATTTTCTTGTTCTCTTTCGGTGGAGGAGAAATCCTTCACGACTGAGACAATTTTTATTTTTGTACCTTTTCTCCACGTTAAAAAACGACCCTGGTGTCTAACTCTGTCCCGTGGGGAGGCATAGTAAATAGGTACATAACAAAACTAGACACAGCTTAGATATAACTTCATTATATACTAATGCCCCCATTAAAAAATACACACCTAAAAAATCAAACATTAACTTACCGTTTCCTCCTGACACTATTACAAAAATTATTAGACTTATAACTAACTTGACTTATTTTCAAATGAATAACAATTCTTACAAGCAAAAATTTGGTCTTCCTAGACTTCCTTTTCATAGAATCTGCTGCTTTTTTGATTATCTCTGAACACAGAATATTTAAGATACATTGACAACATTTTACAACGGAGATTTGAATCAGGGCTTATCGCAAATTAAAGCACAATTAAACATTAATTAATTTCATTTATAAGTAAACTTTTATTAAAAGAACACAATTAAATTTTAGACACAGCTTAACTCTCTCACACTATGGAAAACAACACTAATAATATTTAATACATATAATCAGTCAATAAATTACATAACAAAAATACACTCATTTCAATTCAGTTACACATTAATATTTGAATTATAATAGCCAGATTTGTTCCCAAAAGAATATGAGTTGCATCATATCTTCTTAAATATATAAACGGCTATATGACGTTATAAACTTACTCTTTTTTACAACGCTATGCCCCCCCCCCACTTTTTTTTAATTTCCAACAATTCTTTTCGTTTCTGAAATTGAACAAGGACATACATTTCATTTCATCAAAATATATTTTCAAATATTTGTACTGGCGTTTTGTTTTCTTAATTTCATTCACCCAGAATATCGAAATCAAGTCGGAACGTTGATAAACACATAAGTTGATGTGTTCTTTTTTTATCTCTCTCTCTCCCACTCTATATCTGAAGTATATTATAATAATAATTATTTTTTTCCTTAAAAATTGTTAAAATCTTTTTGATTATTTATGAGAGTATGACACCAATGATTTCGGCGATAGTTTTTTATAACCACGGTTATGACAACGAAGTTATGACAATCAACCAATCAGAAGCTTCGAACGTTATTATAAAAGATATCGAATTTTGGATTCAAATCAATTCGCTGTCTTGAAACGACGGAATCGTGACTACATTGATTCTTTACCACCATATTTGTAACTAAGAATTACTCAACACTCGAGATCGTTGCTGCATTGATTCTGCGCCGCCATCTTAGTTACTAAGAATTACTCAACACTCGAGATCGTGACAGCATTGATTCTTCCCCGATTCGATTTATTGCCGCCATCTTTGTTCAACATAATGTCTCAACAATTAACAAAAGTAAATGAATAAATACATAAATATTAATCATTGATGACAATGATGAAAAACTGAAAGTAGCCATGAATCGTCAATGAAGATGGAAAGACCAAGGAGGAAGAACACCAACCAGACATCAAATAGAGAGCTTATTGTTACTCAAATTCTAAGGACCAACGGTCAGCACCAATAAGAAATCAATGGTAGGCGGCTGTTGACAATAACGAAAAATGATTTGTAATGGTCATAATGTTGTCATTTGACTCCGTTGTACATAATGCTAATGTTAAAGGAAATGCGCTTTGCTTTTGCACTTTACTGCAGTTACACAGTATCACCAGTGAACAAACATATCCCCGACTGGCATTAATTGGATAATTTTCGATGATCGGTGATATCGTGAAACTTCAGCAAGATGGTATTTTAATATAACTTAATATTGACGTGTGCTTAACTTTGGATATCAAACCATTATTTGTTAAAGAACTCTTATTATTCGGTTCGATTCCATTTTGCAGAGATGCACGCACGCACATACGCACACAGATCGATACACATATGTATATATACACATACATGTATATATGTATAAAGGTCTTCTATATACATACATACATACATATATACATACATATATATATAGAGAGATACATATATATGTATACACGTCTTCTTTATACATACATACATACATACATACATATATATATATATAGAGAGAGAGACATATATATATATATATATATATATATACATATACACACATACATACATATAAAACATAGCTATATTTGTATATATGCATATATATATATATACATATATATATATATATATATATATATATATATATATATATATATATATATGCACACACACGCACATACTGAGATTATTGTGAAAAAGATAAGAGTAGTAATGGTTTAAACATTACACCGGAAGTGGCCGACTGGGCCCCACCCGTGGAACTTTGACAGCTTCCGTTTAGGAGTGCTTGGATGTGAACAATAACAACACTCAATAGTGCTGCTGTTCCTGCTGCTGTTGCTGCTGCTGCTGCTGATGATGATGATGCTGATGATGATGATGATGTAAACAC
Organism: Euprymna scolopes; assembly: GCF_053919585.1. NCBI lineage: Eukaryota > Metazoa > Mollusca > Cephalopoda > Sepiida > Sepiolidae > Euprymna > Euprymna scolopes. The sequence goes on along the minus strand of NC_136525.1, from coordinate 13,778,730 downwards.
GCCCGGGTGGTAAACGTAACGATCGGGATGTTTTGGGCGAAGATAATTCATTGGAAGTCTGTTAACGATCTATTGGTTTGGCAAAGAATGCCGGCATCTTCATTATTTGAGAGACAGAGTGAAAGAAGAAGAACAACATTTATAGAAGAAGAAGGCGAAGAAGAAGAAGAAGAAGAAGGAGAAGAAAAAGGAGGAGGAGAAGGAGGAGGGGAGGAGGAGAGATTAAAGGCGGATAATGATAATAGGATAAGAAATGAAAGAGGAGTGGGAAGAGAAGAAGAAGAAGAAGATGAAAAAGAAGGAAGAAGGGAGAAAAAAGAGGAAGAAGAAGGAGAAGGAGGTAAAGGAGGGGGAGAGAATAGAGAAGCAAGGAGAATAATGATAAGCAGTTAAGGAGGAGGAGGAAGAGATGAGAAAGAAGAAAAGAAGCAGGGAGGAGGAAGAAAAAGAGAAAAAGAAGGAGACAACGAAGAAGAAGAAGAAGAAGAAGAAGAAGAAGAAGAAGAAAAAGATAAAGGAGGAGGAGGAGGAATGTGAGAGAATAAAGGCGAGTAAGGAGAATAAGAAGGAGAAGAAGTGCAGGAGAGGGAGGAAGAAGAAGAAGAAGAAAAAGAAGGAGAAGAAGAAAAGGAAGGAAGGAGGAGGAAGAGAAGCAGCAGCAGAAGAAGGAGATGCCAAAGAAGAATAGGGAGAATTAAAAGAAGGAGGAAGGGAGAAAAGAAGAAGAAATAGCCGAAGAAAAATAAAAGAGGGCGAGAAGGAGATGAAATAGACAAGCGAGGAGGAGGAGAAAAAGAAGAGGAAGAAAAGGAAGGAGAAGAAGAGAGAAAGAAAAGGAATGGAGAGGTAGAGAAGAAGAAGTATATGACGAAGTAGAAGAAGATGGAGAGATGGGAGGAAGGAATAGGGAGAGGAAGGATAGGGGATAAAAAGAAAAGAAGAAGGGAGGAGGAAGAGAAGGAGAAAAGAATAGAAAGGAGGAGTAGAGGTGGAGGAGGAAGAAGAAAAGAAGAAAAAGAAAAAGAAGAAAGAAAAAATAGTAAGAAGGAGAAAGAAGAGAAGAAGAATAAGAAGAAAAAGAGGAGGAAGGAGAATACGAAGAAAAAGAAAGAAAAGTAAGAGAGGAAGAAGCAGTACAACATATATAAAAAGAAATACTTTCTTTTTTTAGGGATGCACAGCATGATAACGGACGGAGCGATAAGCGTAAAAAATAAAATAAAATAAAAAATAAATAATAATGATAATAATAATAATAATAATAATAATAATAATAATAATAAGAAGAAGAAGAAGAAGAAGAAGAAGAAGAAAAAGGAAGGAAGGGATAGGGAGAGGAAGAATGGAGGAGAAGAAAAAAAAGAGGATAAGGAAGGAGGAAGAGAAGGAGAAAAAGAAGTTAACGAGGAAGAAAAAGAATAGAAAGGAGAGGAAGAAGTAGATGAAAAGAAGAAGAAAAAGGAGAAGAAGAAAGAAAGACAACACATATAAAAAGAAATACTAACAATTTATATGAGAGTGACAGCAAGAATATATAATCTGAGACGCCCTCTCCTGTTCCCATTCACAAAAAACATAACACGTATCCATCAAACAATACTAAACAACAACAAATTCAATGCAGAAAACTTTCGATATTCTTTAGCTGATTTTAACAAAATTCAATGATATACATTAAAAATTTAACGGAAAAATATAAACCATTTATGGAGGGGGAGGGGCTCTCTTGATATCTCTCCACACCGCCAATTATTCTCCTCACGTTTAGCTACGTAAAATTCACTCAAGCAAACTTATCCTTTGTGTTTTATAGTTTCTCTCTTCCTTCCCATAATCCATCCCTTTACTTCTGTCTATTTAAGTGTTTTCATTGTAAAACAAGACACCTGTCGAAATTTTATTTGCTCCCACGAGCGAAGTGACCTGTTTTATTTCTCATTTATTCAATCGTTTAAAACATCGTTGAGATAACACTTCGATAACTACAGTAAATGCGATTATAACACATATATAACTAGCTGAACTGTGTCCAGGCGTTGCCGAGCAAAGGAGATAAACTCAAGAAATTTTATGCCCAACTATAAACGGCCGATGCTAAAAATAATTAATAATAGTATTATCACAAATATCATGGTTATTTAGCAAAGCACTTATACTCCCTCGATTAAGCCGACAAGTAGCAAAATTCCACCCTACACTGTAGAGATCCCAATATACCTGAAAGCCTTCTACTCAATCCTATTACCTCTAACTGCTTTAGAATCCCATCTATTCGTACTAACAAGTTCTATTATTTTAGGTATATTCTTCCAAAAATGTTCTATCTCGCCAATCTTTCACGAAAAACACCCGTCTAGCTGAAACCACTTTCAATAATTTTCCCCACTCTTTATCTGTGCCTAAATCAAAATGTAGATTCCATGAACTAAGCTTTTTTTCCTAGAAGTGCACGCCTGTGGAACTCTCTTCCGTTTGCCTGTTTCCCACCTGACTACAACTTGGATGTCTTCAAGTCTAACATAAACAAATTCCTGATAAACCGCCCCCTTAAGTAAGACACTTAATCAGATCTCCATTACAAACGATTACTACGATATTGTTCCATTGATTACTGTACACGCAATACCCCTTATCCCCGATTGGCTTCCGGGCCTTGATAAGTGGTGACTACCATGTAAAAAAAATAATAACAATCCATCTCTTTACTTCCGTCTATTTAAGTGTTTTCATTGTAAAACCAGACACCTGTCGCAATTTTATTTGCTCCCACGAGCGAAGTGACCTGCTTTATTTCTCATTTATTCAATCGTTTAAAACAAACGATGTTTTTTTGAGATAACACTCTTCGATAACTACAATAAATACGATAATAATTTGGGCTATAAGAAGAGAACATTCTTTTCATTATTTTGACTCTCGAGTATAAATCAGTTTCTATCCTAGATGTTTTTATATAGAGTTATGTGATTCTCGATTAACTGTGTCAGATATATACTCGAGAGTAAAAGCAATGATAGGAATATTCTTTTGTCATAGCCCTAATTATAACTTATATCTAACTAGCTGAACTGTGTCCAGGCGTTGCCGGAGAAAGGAGATAAACTCATGAAATTTTATGCCCAACTATAAACGGCCGATGTTACCTATTATTAATAACTGTATTATCACAAACACCGTGTAGAGAAAATCGTAACTTACTTGCCTCGCATGTGTGTGTGCTTCAAAGGGTCGGTCGTATAAATAACGAAAGAAAAAAATGGAAACACCCAGTCGGTTTTATGGTTGACGGTTACGTGAGAGACGCAGACTGTCAACATTTCTATTCAAATAAAACAGGTGAATAAAATGAGGAATGAGTTGAAAGAGTGTCGAGTTGTGGAGTTTAAACTTTTGACAGCAGTGTGTCTAATTTACCCGATAAGTTGTTAGTTTGACTCTTGTTTATTAGACAGATGCCTAGAGTGTTCGTGCTATTCCGCTTGTGTATACTAATCTATGAGAGCAATTTTAATAGTATGTTCTTCGACGAACGCAAATCACTTATATCCCCTCGACGTAAATACTCACGATTAATCCGACAATCAGCAAAATTACATCCTATACTGCAGAGATCCCTAGACATCTTGCTGCTCAAATCCCTAGATGCCAGGAAACCTTCTACTATAATGGTTTCTTCCCTCGAACTGCTAAACGTTTGAATTAACTAATGGATCACTGCTTCCCTGACTGTACTGACATGCAGAAGTGCAAGTGTAATGTGAGCAGACATTTTTTTTTTTTTATTACATTTTCACCCCAAACAAGGCAAATTGCCACTTTGGTGTAGGGGGCTACTATCAGGGGCAACAACTACTGGGGTACTATGTAGGGATTTGGGCAGCAAGGTGTCGGTTCACGTTACACTTGAACTTCTGCACGTCAGTACTGTTGGGGAAGCAGGGACCTGGAATGGAATTCCAGAGTCTTGCGGTTCTGGGGAAGAAACTATTGGAGTAAAAAGATCTTTTACATCTAGGGATCTCTACAGTGTGGGGGTGGGATCTAGTAGCCTGTCGGGTTTGTCGAGGGTGCTCGCGTCGTGGGGGCACAAGTGATTGCAGTTCGTCAGAGCATTCACCACTAAAATACTTGTAGAAAAGGCAGAGGGATGCAACATTTCGTCGATGGGACAGAGGCTGAAGCTTAGATGCCAGTTCAGGGCCTATCAGGTTTGCGACTCTCTTTTGAACCTTGTCAAGGAGCGAGAGACTAGTAGCAGATGCACCAGCCCAGATGTGGCAGCAATACTCCATACATGGGCGAATGGTGGCCTTATAGAGGTACAGGATACTTTCGGGTGTTAGTAGTTTTCTAGCACGGTAGAGAGAGCCTACCTTTCTTGCAATGCCTTCAATGTAATTGTTCCAACTCATGTTTCCTGTGAACGTTAGGCCAAGGAGTTTGAAAGATGGACTCTCAGATAAAGAGTCGTTGGCCATTGCTATGGGTGGTAGAGAGGGTTTCTTGTAATTACTGCTCAAATCCCTACATAGTATCACTGCAACTTATGTCTCTGATAGTAGCCCCCGCCTCCTACATCGAAGTGGCACTGTGCTTTGTTTGGGGTGAAAATGTAAAAAAAAAAACTTTTCAGCATGTTCAGCCGCAACATAGTTATGGATAACTGATTTTTAAAAATATTTAATTGCGCGGAAGTTGAACATTTTCATTGAAAATTATGACACCATGAAATCATAATAACAACCACACATTTTTAGAAGAACGCAATTAACTTAAATATAATTTAACTTGATAATAAATATCAAGGATGCAGGGGACATTTATATAAGTAATTTAAATTAAAAGTTTGATCCATTTCCAAGTAACCTACATCTAAAATTTCAAGTGTTTAGCCCCAAAATTCAACCCCTAATAGTTTCTTACCTCGAACTGCTAGACGTTAGAATTCCCCCTGGGTCCCCGTTTCCCTGACTGTACTGACATGCGTAAGTTCAAGTATAATATGAACAGACATCTCCCTGTTCAACACCTTACATAAATTTTAAATTCGGTCTTCAATAGTCGCTCCTTACATCAAAGTAGCACTGTGCCTTGCTTGGGTTGAAAAAGAAGTAAAAATACCTTTTTTTGCCACATGATATAACACATTTTGCCACACGATATAGCACTTTTTTTCCACATGATATAGCACTTTTTGCCACACGATATAGCAATTTTTTCCCACACGATATAGCACTTTTTGCCACACGATATAGCACTCTTTGCCACACGATATAGCACTTTTTTGCCACACGATATAGCACTTTTTTTGCCATACGATATAGCACTTTTTTGCCACACGATATAGAACTTTTTTGCCACACGATATAGCACTTTTTTTGCCACACGATATAGCACTTTTTTTTGCCACACGATATAGCACTTTTTTGCCACACGATATAGCTCTTTTTTTGCCACACGATATAGCACTTTTTTTTGCCACACGATATAGAACTTTTTTTTTGCCACACGATATATCACTTTTTTTGCCACACGATATATCACTTTTTTGCCACACGATATAGCACTTTTTTGCCACACGATATAGCACTTTTTTGCCACACGATATAGCACTTTTTTGCCACACGATATAGCTCTTTTTTTTTGCCACACGATATATCACTTTTTTTTTTGCCACACGATATATCACTTTTTTTGCCACACGATATAGCACTTTTTTGCCACACGATATAGCACTTTTTTGCCACACGATATAGCTCTTTTTTGCCACACGATATAGCACTTTTTTTGCCACACGATATAGAACTTTTTTTTTGCCACACGATATATCACTTTTTTTGCCACACCATATAGCACTTTTTTTGACAGACGATATAGCACTTTTTTTGACACACGATATAGCACTTTTTTTGACACACAATATAGCTCTTTTTTGCCACACGATATAGCACTTTTTTTGCCACACGATATAGCTCTTTTTTTGCCACACGATATAGCACTTTTTTTTTTGCCACACGATATATCACTTTTTTGCCACACGATATATCACTTTTTTGCCACACGATATAGCACTTTTTTGCCACACGATATAGCACTTTTTTTTGCCACACGATATAGCACTTTTTTGCCACACGATATAGCACTTTTTTGCCACACGATATAGCACTTTTTTGCCACACGATATAGCTCTTTTTTTTGCCACACGATATAGCACTTTTTTTGCCACACGATATAGCACTTTTTTTGCCACACGATATAGCACTTTTTTTTGCCACACGATATAGCACTTTTTTGCCACACGATATAGCTCTTTTTTGCCACACGATATAGCACTTTTTTTGCCACACGATATAGAACTTTTTTTTGCCACACGATATATCACTTTTTTTGCCACACGATATAGCACTTTTTTTGACACACGATATAGCACTTTTTTTGACACACGATATAGCACTTTTTTTGCCACACAATATAGCTCTTTTTTTGCCACACGATATAGCACTTTTTTTGCCACACGATATAGCACTTTTTTTTTCCACACGATATAGCACTTAACCGTAATACAACTACTATATATGATGAATGAAAGCAGTAAATGAAGTTAAGTGAATAAAAAATTGCACGAATAAATGAATAAAACGCGAAAGAGAAAATGATGAGAACTGAATGAAAAATCAATTCAACAAAATGAATAATAAATGACTGCTTAAAAACTAAATGGAAAATGAATAAATAAAACTCGGGAATGTTTCTGTCGAACTCGGGAATTTGGACGGAATCTTGAGCGGAACCCATTATTTACATTACGGATGTAGCGTTCTCTTGTTCCGTCAGCCATGACTGGATAGAGGTCCTAAGTAATTCGCAATTGTATATTTTTTTTATTTGTCCTTTCAACCTTCAGGAGAATATCACTTTTTACAAGTGCTTTTTTTTCAAGTACTCTAACCACTGCGCAGACCGACAGACAGACGGATATATAGCCGTTTATATATTAGATTATTATTATTGGTTCACATGGAGCTTTCACATAAGTCAACAAACGATCTGATTGGAAACCTGTGGTATTATTATTATTATTATTATTATTTTTATTATTATTATTATTATTATTATTATTATTATTATTATTATTATTATTATTATTATTATTATTATTATTATTATCATTGTTATTGTTATTATTATTATATTATTATTATTATTATTATTGTTATTATTATTATTATTTTTATTATTTTTATTATTATTATTATTATTATTATCATTATTATTATTATTATTATTATTATTGTTGTTTATTATTTTTATTATTATTATTATTATTATTATTATCATTATTATTGTTATTATTATTATATTATTATTATTATTATTGTTGTTGTTGTTGTTATTATTATTATTTTTATTATTATTATTATTATTATTATTGTTATTATTATTGTTATTATTATTATTATTATTGTTATTACTATTTTTTTATTATAATTGTTATTATTATTATTTCTATTATTATTATTATTATTATTGTTATTATTATTGTTATTATTATTGTTGTTATTATTATTATTATTATTATTATTGTTATTATTATTATTTTTATTATAATTGTTATTATTATTATTTCTATTATTATTATTCTTGTTATTATTATTATTGTTATTATCATTATTATTGTTATTATTATTATTGTTATCATCATCATCATCATCATCATCATCATCATCATCATTATTATTATTATTATTATTATTATCCATATATAATAATAGGATAGCGCTTGTGTTATTTATTTATTTATTTTGTGTGTCACGCTTACATCCGAGTGACTGTCGTTTAATTGTTATGGACTTCCATCTCTTGTAATAAATAATTTTACCAAGGGTTTTTCATAAGTTTTGGTTTCGATTTCAATTATAGCTGGTGGCACTTAAGCCATCTATTTTTTATAAATAATTTTCTCCAAAATTCTTCGTAAGTTTTGATTTCGGTTTCGATCCAAGCTAATGCACCTAAGTCACATGGATATACTTTTTAAGTTTTGAAATCACAATTTTATAATATATAAAAATCGCGAGAACATTAACTCTATAATAATATATACGAAAGCTGCAAGAATTAAAATATCATATTTAAACGTGCTTTACGACCTGCCTACGCCGGGATGCCCTGCTAGCTTGGATAAATACTTTTGCAGTTTTAACAAAAGAGCTACAATAATATCAGAGCGACTCCATTTACGCTGAACATCTACAGAATGCCAACATCAATATATTACAGATGAAGGAGTCCCCTGTGGAAATTCCACAGTTATTTTTATTGTAATAATAATAATAATAATAATAATAATAATAATAATAATAATAATAATTATTATTATTATTATTATTATCTGCTTCCCGTTCCTTTAGATTGATATTTATTTGCCGTTAACGTAAATGGCCGGAAAATGCCGAAAATAAATGTAGCAGTACTTAATAAAGATTTTTCTAGAAAGACTTTGGATTAGAAGGGTGGGGTCATGTGAAGGTTACGAACACCCCCAAATGAAAGCGTTTCAGTAGAACACACAGGATTCGAACTTGGCACACCCAGTTTGTCAGTCCATGTCGTTAACCACTTAGCCATCGTCACCTGCCGGGATCTGCAACAAGGCAAATGATAACTTACTTCTTCGCCAACTTGGTATACATACATCTCGGGATTTGCTGCCTTTCTTCGCCGCGAAATTGAGTCATTTATCTGCGTACTCTTCTTTGAGACATACCGCCACCCGCTCTGCCGTAAACTTTGGACGTCTTTGAAGTTAAACCAGACAATGCGATTCAGAAGTTCCAATCCTCTTGAAGTGTGGTCTTATATATCTGCTCATTCGATGCACGTTGACACATACAAGCATTCAGTCTTCTCTAGGTATCTTTGAAATCATCCACATTTTATATATATATATATATATATATATATATATATATATATATATATATATATATATATATATATATATATATATATATATATATATATATATATATATATATTATAAGGTAAAATTAAAAGCCAAGAAAAATGCGAGATTTTTTTTTATATAGAGTAAAATTAAATGAAAACAAAAGAAATAAATTTCTTTTTTTTGTTGTTTGTTTATTCTTTTTCACACAAATTTAAACTCTAAACAACAGTAATTTTTTTTTCTGTTGTATTCAATGGTGTTATATATCTCAATATATTTCAGACCTATTAGTCCGTTTTCAAGAGAAGACAGCGCTGTCTTCTCTTGAAAAAGGACTAATAGGTCTGAAATATATTTAGATTTATAACACCATTGAATATAACAGAAAAAAAATTTACTGTTGTTTAGAGTTTAAATTTGTGTGAAAAAGAAAAAACAAACAACAAAAAAAAAGAAATTTATTTCTTTTGTTTTCATTTAATTTTACTCTATATAAAAAATCTCGCATTTTTCTTGGCTTTTAATTTTACCTTATAATTTTCTTCAACAATGCTTCAAGCAAACTACAATCTACTTATATATATATATATATATATATATATATATATATATATATATTTGTTAAAAATTGTACAGAAGGTTAGAAAAAAACATTGGTACCGTCGGTTTCAAGCTTAACATAAGGGGGGACCAGTTAATGGTAAATCGTAAATAATGTAAGGCTCTCGTCTGGTCCCCCTTATGTTAGGCTTGAAACCGACGGTACCAATGTTTTTCTGACCTTCTGTACGATTTGAAATAAATAAATATTAAGCTCTTATATTGGAAAGGTTTTTTCTTTGTAATCGAGCACTTTGTTGGAATTCTTTCCCAAAAAACTGTAAAACTGTAAACAAGTATATATATATATATATATATATATATATATATATATATATATATATATATATATATATGTCATTCTTGGTTCGTTCAAAGTCCATAATACCATATTTCTACATTACCAATTTAATTGAAATTTTCAAAAAATGTATGTGTAAAGTCAAGGAATGTTTGCATGCTATTAAAATAAATTAAGATCGTTAAGATCGTAAATTATAAAAATATATTAAATAAAATAAAAATATTTTTCGTAACTGCGAGACTGTCCGCGATTTCATTTCCGGTAGAAATTAGCCTTTCACGTGCCTCACACGTTGACGACTTTCGAATTACAACATTTAACTATCTAATTAATAAATGGGTAAAAAAAATCCCTATTTTTTAAATTATATATATATATATATATATATATATATATATATATATATATATATATATATATATTGTACTTTAACTTTACAATTGAATAAAAAAAAACATATAAAACTTTAATTAAACTTGGAAATACAATTTAAAAAAAATAGAGCGGATCGGTAAGTGCACTAGCACCATTTGTTTATCTTAATTTTTTATTTTTAAAAGCTTTCCTGGCGAAGCCTACCTTAAATAAATTTGTCTAATTCTTAATTTCTTATGTTATTGGGGGGGGGGAGAAGGTGAATATGAAGAATTACTCCACCTTCGAAAATTCCTTTAAAATTACCACTCTTATGCTTAACCATTCTACAAACTCTATCACAATCTACAGAGGAATTTATTGAAGCATGCAGGCCTTCAAAAATTGAAGAAGCATAATTTCATTTCCAAAGCACAGTCAAAAGTTTGTTCTGATAGAATAGATTCTTTAAAGTTTGGTGAAGTCTTAGCAATAGCAGATTTGTCTGAGAATTATTCATTTATTTTGCAAGATTCAGCTCAAGAATTCCACTGGAATTATGATCAAGCTACATTGCACCCATTCATCTGCTACTATAGAAATAGAATTGACCTTGAGCCTATTAATTTTGTTATATCTGATTATCTTAAGCATGATGCAGTAGCTGTCCATTTGTTTCAAAGAAAGTTAAAATTAAAAGAAATTATAAATTTTAATGTACAAAAAATGATATATTTCTCTGGTGTGGCTGTTACACATTATGAAAATTTTAAAAACTTTATAAATCTGTGCAACCATAAATCTGATTTTGGTATTGAAGCAGAGTGGCACTTTTTTGCTACTTCTCATGGGAAAGGATCATATGATTGGTTAGGTGGCACTGTAAAAGGGTGAGCTGTAAAAACTAGCCTGTAGCTGTATTTTTATGCAATAGAAAATATTTCCGGAATACATTTCTTATATTCCTCAACTGCAGAATGGACAAAGGAAGCAAACATTTAGAAGACAGCTTTAGCGATTCTCCCACGATTATAGGAACACAAAAATTACATACTTTCATTCCTCACAGAGAGAAGTGGAAATAAAAACAGTGTCAACACAAAAGAAAGGAAGAGTAGTTCGAACCACAACACGGAACAATATGGAGTTCGAAGACATTAACGGATTTGTGACAGCACTCCCCATCTTTCTATTATCCATCACAACCAAATATATCTCCAAATATATATCCAGATATATATCCAGATATATTTACATAAAATACTTGTTTACATAATCAATTTATATATTTATCCAGATATATATCCAGAATTGGTGGTTAGGATGTGTATTTGACAAGAATCCAGATAATGGTGAGGTGAAAGTGACATTTTTACAACCAAATGAACCCTCTCCATCTTTCTATTATCCATCACATCCAAATATATTCAGATATATATCCAGATATATATCCAGATATATTTACATAAAATACTTGTTTACATAATCAATTTATATATTTATCCAGATATATATCCAGAATTGGTGGTTAGGATGTGTATTTGACAAAAATCCAGATAATGGTGAGGTGAAAGTGACATTTTTACAACCAAATGAACACTCCCCACCTTTCTATTATCCATCACAACCAAATATATTCAGATATATATCCAGATATATATCCAGATATATTTACATAAAATACTTGTTTACATAATCAATTTATATATTTATCCAGATATATATCCAGAATTGGTGGTTAGGATGTGTATTTGACAAGAATCCAAATAATGGTGAGGTGAAAGTGACATTTTTACAACCAAATGAACCCTCTCCATCTTTCTATTATCCATCACATCCAAATATATCAATTTTGAAATATTCTGATATTCTTAGTTCAGTTGATCCAATAACTGAAACAGGAATATCTTATAAACTTTCAAAAAATGAGATGAAAAATGCATCGTATATTTTAGAAAGAAAGATTATGAAATAAAAAATCTAAATAAATACTTTAATGTTAATTATTATAAAAATGTTTCAGTAAAACAGATTTTTTCATATTGAAATGTATCCTAATGAACACATGTTGATTTCTTGTGTATATAGTGTATAGTAAAGACTTGTAAAAATGTCAAAGAAACTGTTTACCATCGCCATCAAATGTTGTTTATTCTTTTGATACTATAACCTAATTAAATCTCAACGCTCTTTTTAGAATATTTTATTACATCACTTTCTGTATCAAAATCTGTGTTCTTTAAGAAAAGTATGAAAGTCATAAAACAGTTTGACTTCAAAACCAGAATTTGCATAAAATTCAACATGCCAAGAAATTTTAAGAACATGCATTTAAAAAAAATTTTTATTGAAAAAAATTACCAATAAACAACAGAAATTGCCTTTTGGTAGACCATTGAGATCACATATGTTTTATCGTATAATTTAATAAACACAAAACACATTTTAAAATTCTTTTTTATTATATATCACTTATTCCATAACAAAATCCGTGGTGCATTAAAAAACGGTGCTTATACACTTTTTGAACCACGCTATTTTTCAAATTGTATTTTCAGCTTAATTTAAAGTTTTACGATATGTTATTCTTTATTATTAAATTGTTAGGTGAAAGTACACATTAGTTATAAAACACGCTCCTCTCCACATGTTAAGAATGGCTTCCGAAATAACGGTCAAAAAGTGCACAAATACCAAAAAAAAAAAAAAAAAGAAAATAAAGACAATTCAGTTTCATCAACAAAAATTTTACAAAAAACATTTTGATTGTGGTCTTTATGTAAATATTAATCAGCATCAAAATAGGTTTACAAAGATATCAAACTTGACCATATTGGGAAATATGAAAATATTTTATATGAAATCGCAGGTACTACGTTCCGCCATTTTGAATTTCCCCATTTCTTTAAAACGCTTGTAATGATAGTTCTAGTGAAAGGCCCATCATGAAATTTGGCATGTATACTGTCATAAGATAGACAAATCTGTCAAAATTTAAAAGAAATTAAAATAACGGTTTTTGAGATAATTCAGGTTAAAAGTTAAGGTCAAGGTCAACATTTTTAATTTGACCTTGAAAATAAAACCTCTCCCGATAAAATTATAGATTCATCCAAGTACTTTAAAATGATATATGAATGAACTTTGTAGGCCCATAAACAACAGAGATGTCGTCTTATAAAGTTGGTCACTTCTTCATAAAAATTCACATTTTTGTAAAAGGTCAAGGTCATATCTCAGGAACCCCTTGACCTTGAGATGTGTAACAAGCGCCATTCAATTCCTTTCATGAAGATCTATTAGTGTAGCAAATTTGAAAAAAAAAAAATCCGTGTCGAACATGGTTTGTGCCCCCCCCCCAAAAAAAATTGTCGATTTGACATGGAATGAGCCATAGATATAATATAAAATGTATATCTCTACAATTATGTAAATGCAACTTTGTCTCTGTATGTGTGTGTGTGTGTGTGTGTGTGAGAGAGAGAGAGAGAGAGAGAGAGAGAGAGTTCCTTATAGACTCCGAAACAGCTGAACAGATTTTCTTTAAAATTTACAGAACCTTTATGTATAAGTCTGGGAGTGATCTTAGTTAAGTTTTGTCTCAGAATAATCCCGATAATTACCGATAATCGATAATCCAAAATCGGTATTTTAATTAATCGATCATCGGTAAAGCCATTTTTTCCATGTCGTCGCTTAGCAACAATGATAGAACAACGAGCTGTGAAAATTCTACTGTGGGTAAGTTGATAGTGTTTTTTTTTTTTTTGCATGACGTGGTCTTTCGGTTCAAACCCAGCACAGAAATTTCTTAATGTTTTTTTTTCGTTAATTGGAATGAAGTATATATAAAATAATCTTAAAAAAGAAACAGTAGGTTCTCTACAGTGCAATGTAGAATAACATATATTTTGGACTAAGTTACTGCATGGAAACATGTAAAGCTTCCTCCCGGTCGATTTCACGGATTTCGATGACAATAAAAATAAAGGAGTGTGAAATATTCGTTGATCATCATTCAATCCCGGGCAACGTCGGGCCTCCCTGCTAGTGTTATATAATTGTGTGTATATAAAGTGTTCACCTAAATAACATGTAATGTTCATACTTCATACTGTTGCCATATCTGGGCAGGAGCTGCCAAAAACAGCCTATCATGCCTTGACAGAGTACAAAATAGACTTCGTGGTTTAGTGGGGGATGCCCTTTTCTCTACCCTGCAACCCCTCTCCCACAGAAGAGACGTTGCGAGCCTATCCTTGTTTTATCGTTATTTTCATGGCAGGTGCTCGTCTGAACTCCAATCCCTGGTCCCCCCTCGCCAAACTTTCACGAAAATCACCCGTCTAGCTGAATCCACTGTGAAAAATTTCCCCCACTCTATATCTGTGCCTAAATCAAAACGCGGATTTCATGAGCAAAGCTTCTTTCTTAGAACTGCACGCCTGTGGAACTCTGTTCCGTCTGCCTGCTTCCCTCCGGACTACAACTTGGATGTCTTCAAGTCTAATGTTAACAAATTCCTAATGAACCGCCCCCCCTAATTAAACACTTCATAAAATCTCCTCACTAACGTGATGTACTTGCAATAACCCTTATCCCTGAGTGGCTTCCGGGCCTTGATAAGTGGTGATCACTGTGTAAAAAAAAAAAAAAAAAAAAAAAAAAAACTTAAGGAAGCGTGTGTATATGCATATTCAATTACACAGTTCACAAACGAGACAATGCGTTTTAGATACAATTCTTTTGTAAGCAGACAAGGTAGACTTCTTGAACAGCTCTTTTTACCGGCTGTTGTTTTTTTTCATGAAGTCCTGTAATCGAAAACACTTTCCTCCGAAGTTATGATAATAGATCTCAAGAAGAGAAGAGAAGTCCAAAAATTTTTTTAAAAAACTGTAAAGGAATTTGAAGTCATTGCACGAGTAAGTCAATAAATCCTATTACTTTTGCACGTGCAAATATATATTCATAGTTTGAAATGGACAAATTTTTAACTGTTCAAATCTATCTGATTATAGCTGAAATAGTAGCCACCAAGCCTATGTTATATTGGGGGTCTTCTTAAAAGAGTTTTATTAAAAGATGAGTCTTAGAGAGAGAGTCTTATTAAAAGATGCTTAGAAAGAGTCTTATTAGATTTGTGAGAGTTCTTATCTTATTACAGAGAGGGATGTTAGAAGACTCTGAGAGAGAGAGAGAGAGAGAGAGAGAGAGAGAGAGAGAGAGAGAGAGAGAGAGAGAAGTTGTATTGTATTATAAATTATTTACTTGTTAATTAATTATTTATTTATTTTTTTTGTTTGTTTTTTTAGATGATTCGTTTCATTTCACTATTATGTTGAATTCTATTTATGCATAGTTTCTACATTTTGCATAATTGCGTAGAATTTAAGATAAATATATTTTCGCATATATATATATATATAAGTGACCTTGTTGGTGTGTGTGTGCATGTGTGCGAAAACTCTCTACAAAAGTCTTCTCTGAATATTTGATAAACAACGTAGTCATTTGACACATGTGGTATTTGGACAGGTAGCGCATTTTCGATTTGGTTTTTAGCCGGTAGAACTTGCTACTAAATGGTCAGAACTGAAAACAAAACAGATGACCTTATCAGGGTTAGTCAAATAAAACATTACTCCTGATGTTATATTTGCGCATAGCAAAATAAAACATTTATAGCAAAAGTCGCTTAATAAATGTTTACCCTCTCGTATCCATATGTCGTAACTCAGACGGTAACGACGCTGGGGAGAAGAATTACGGTTAGACTTGGATCTGTAAACGTTCTGGTTTCAATTCTAGTGGATGGTACCCAAGTCATATTTTTTTTTATAACTTTTGAAATCATCAGCTCGCTGATCCTCGACATTTTTTCTGCCTGATGTATCCACTGGAATGCTTCCATATGACCCCCCCCTCCCATCCGTTCTCTCCAACTGATCAGCTCGAACTTATTAACTAACTGACCACAGGTATATTCGTTAGAAAAGCAGACCAAATCACGTGTCGTTCACGTGATCTGAATCCTTGTTTAATTGACTAACCCAATTTCAATCTAGCGTTGCCCCGGCACGCCAATATAACACCCCAAAACTTTCTCCATCTCGCGCACACATTCTTACACACAAAAAAAAGCCAGGCGAACAGAAAATAATTACCGTATATTTTGGCGCATAAAACGACCCTAAATGTTAAAATATCATCTTTAAAAACCGATATTTCATAAGATACCGGGTGTTGCAACCTCTAGCCTAGGCTAAACAAACATGGTATACTAGCAAAGACACACACGTTCTGCACGGGACTTTGCTGTGCATTCGGGTACCCGCTTCGTGGGCACCCTTTCAGTAAGTGGATGCTGTAAGAGCAACTATTGCTTAAGGTGTTACTATCCACTCACAGGCACTAAGAAGAAGAAGAAGGTAAACCAACGCACACACACAGACACAATATTCCGCTATCACTGATTTATAGAGTTGGGAAGTGCGGTGGATAGTTTGAAATATTGACATTTTTATTGAAATGTTTAATTACTGTTGTCCAGCAAATACCATGTATGGAAGATTGTTTTAAAAAATTGTTTAATATGATGATGAGTGTGTGAAAGAGAGAGAGAGAGAGAGAGAGAGAGAGAGAGAGAGAGAGAGAGAGAGGAGGAGAGGCACACACAGAGAACAACCGAAAAAAGGAGAGTGAAGGAGAAAAAGGGAAAGTTATATGGAAATGAAGACGGAACCTTGATTAACTGAAATCGGAAATTGTATTTGTGTGGGTGGAAAACGAAAGTTTACACACACAAAAAAAACAACAACAACAAAAAGGTTCGCCGCTAGATTTACTTTTTACAAGCTAGATTACAAAGAAAATTTTAAGATCTAGCAGGAAATACGCTAAATTAGCAACACCGGCTATTGATGATATCGGCTACATATTTAAACTGCAGGGATGTTTTTTTTAATTCATCCGTTTTTTTTTTTTTCTTAATTGTGTTTGTTTTTTTTTCAGTTAAACATAACAAAAAATGAATTGGTTAAAAAAAAAGCAAAAAGAAAAAAAAAAAAACGAATAAAATAGCAAGAAAACAAATGTCTCCAAAAGTTAAAACCTTTTTAAATCAAATTTGAAACTGTCATCTGGAAACATAGGAGCGACGCCATATTGAATTTGTGCTTTTACTTCGCTTTTTTATTATTTTCTGACTGACACGAGTTGTCTTCCCCTGATGACTTAATCAAATCCTAGTGACGCCAGATTATGTCGGGGGATTTCGACAATCGAGGGTATAAATATTTAAACGGGAAAATAACGAGAGAATGTTGCCGTAAAGAGGACCGGAAAGACACATACGTCCATTTTATTTGTGTGGCTAGCGATGTGACGATTTTTACAAACATACGTGTGACAGATGGAAAAAGGGACAGGTACTTTTAGAGCGATTCGTGAATCAGCACCACCACCACCACCACCACCACCACCACTATCATCAACATCATCATTATCATCATTATCATCATCAGTATCACCATCATCACTATCATCATCATCATCATAATCGTCATACTCCTCCTCCTCCTCGTCATTATCATCATCGTCACCATCAACATCATCATTAGCAACATCATCATCAACATAATCAACACCATCATCATCATCATCACTAACACCATAACCAACATCTTCACCATCATCGACATCATCATTATAACCATCATCATCATCATCATCATCATCCAAATAATCATCAGTAACATCATCATCATCAAAACGATCATCATCATCATCATCACCATAATCATCATCATCATCATCAACACGCTTAGCAATAAGATCTCATCCCTTCACTGCTGATGTCCTGGATAGCAGAAAGAAATAGATAGATAGATAGATAGATAGATAGAGAGAGAGAGAGAGAGAGAGAGAGAGAGAGAGAGAGAGATCGGATGGTTAAGTTTACTTTTAAAGTCAGGAGTTAGAAAGAAGGAGTTCGGGCGAATATTAATTTTGTGTGTGTTATTTTGTGTGTCACGCTTCCATCTTTTTTCTTCTGAGTGACTCGTTTAATTGTTACGACCTTCCATTACTTGTAATAAATAATTTTACCAAGAATTCTTCATAAGTTTTGGTTTCGGTTTCGATTATTTTATTATATAAACTGGGAACCAGCGACTAAGAAAGATGAGGATAAATTAATAAATAATACTCATCTCAATAATGAATTCCAATTAAATAATATATATATACCATTCGGTACGGACCCGACCATGGAAGATCAGATAATAAATAAATGTGGACTTATAAGACCAAAAAATCCAACCTTGATCGCCATTCGAGGCCTGTGACGCAAGGGATAGAGACGTTGAATCTCTACGGTTCCAGATGAGCATTGTCTGAAAATAGCGGTTTCAATCCTACCCAAATCCGGCTAGGGGTTTACTTGGCCAAAACGTGGAGAGACGATAACAACTATGGAAGACAGTAATTGCTGAGAATGCAATAAAGAGATTCAGAGTTCCTATCCCGTCGCGGTTACCGCCTGACGAAGGCCAGAAACGTCGTGAAGCAACAACTAAAAAAAGATGAGGATAATAGTCCGCAATAAATAAATAAATAAATAAACAATACTCATCTCAATAATGATTTCCAATTAAATAATATATAAAAAAAATGTCCTCCTCTACATTTTTGGGGGCTATTTTAAGTGGGCCACCCTGTACATACTTTTCCCCATACGTTTTGGTTTCGGTTTCCATTCAAGTCATATGAATATATTTTTATAACTTTATAATATATAGAAAATTGGCTCTTTAATAATAATAATAATAATAATAATAATAATAATAATAATAATAATAATAATAAAAATGAAAACGACTGAAATATTAAGGAAACCCCTTGAATGCGGAGAATAATACAAGACAATATAACGAATAAGCGTTATAGGGAATGAAGAACACCGAAACTGCATATTTGCAAGTTCTACACCCACCATCATGCATCCCCCCATTGTTTCATCACCGCCCCCCCCCAAAAAAAAATGATATCAAAGAGCCGAGAAGGGTCAGTAAGGACTGAAAGATCGAGGAGCGAGCGCCAACCAGACCTTGGTTGGACAAGCGCAAAGAGAACTGGGACCTTGGGGAGGCTGAGTGCCACTCAAATTCCAGTATAAACCAATGGCTACTACCAGCGAGAAATCAATGGTAAGCGACTGTTGCAATGATGCAAATTTATTTGCAAATGCTATTGAAGGAGGTGGAGAGAACTGGACATCTGGGGAGACTTGTTGTCACTCAGCTTCCAGAGAATACCACTGGTTTCCAATCAGATCGTTTGTTGACTTGTGTGAAAGCTCCATGTGAGCAAATAATAATAATAATAATAATAATAATAATAATAATAATATATACAAGAATCAAAATATCATATTTAAGCGTACTTTACAACCGGGCGATGCCGGGCATCCCTGCTAGCTTAGAAATATACTTTTGCAGTTTTAACAAAAGAGCTACAATAATATCAGAGCATCTTCATTTACACTGAGCATTCACAGAATGCCAACATCAATATATTACGTATGAATGAGTCGCCTGTGGAATTTCCACAGGTCCCGCTAGTTGTTGTTGTTGTTGTTGTTATTATTATTATTATTATTATTATTATTATTATTATTATTATTAAATCGATTTGATTGAAAACTGGGCATTTTTTCTGATTTTGATGCCAATGAAAATATGGTGTGGAAAATTCGTTTATCCTCATTTAATTCCGGACAGCATTGGGTTCCCTGCTAGCAAATAAATATGCGCGTGTGTGTATTTGTGTGTGTGTGTGTGTGTGTGTGTGTGTGTGTGTGTGTGCGTGTGTGTGTGCATGCGTGCGTGTGTGAGAGAGAGACAGGGAGAGAGAGAGAGAGAGCGAGAGAGAGAGAGAGAGGTGGGAAGATGATAAAATACACGATATTCTTTGACGTTGAATCTCTACGATTCCAGGTGAGAATTATCTGAAGATAGCGGTTTCAATCCTACCCAAAGCCAGTCAGAGGCTTACTTGGCCAAAACGTGGTGAGACGACAACAACTACGGAAGGCAGTAATTGCATTGAATTTTTTGATGGTGCTGGCAGTGGTCCTGTTGTCATAGCTTGGATCAGTAAAGAGCATGAGTCGTACAGCGGCGCATCTCCGATTTCGCTCGTTGAATATTGTGTCACGTTCAGACATGAGAGAAAGCCCATATCGCTCTTGGGATTTGTACACAACTGGCCAGCTGGTCTGCAAATAAATAAATAAATAAATAAATAAAAGAAAATAAAAAGCAAAAAAAAAAAAACGGTTTTCATCAAACGGAAATATTATCATGCCGTCTTTACTAGGGTGACAATTTTATCCCCCCCACGTATATTTTAAACTATTAATTTCTACTTATATATAAAGGACACTATATTTGAGCGTGTATGTGAGTTCTTCCTCATGGATTCTGAAAGAGCTGTGCTGATTTTTTTTTTTTTTTTTGTAAATTTCACAAGTACTTCATATAGAAAACCGGTTTTCATCAAGCGGAAATGGAAACACTTCGTCTTTTCTGTAGCGACAATTTCATCGTTCCACCCTATAGGTGTATTTCTAGAAAGAGAGAAAGAGTTAAAGAAAGAAAACGGTAGAGATCCTCACACTTACCCTAACATAACAAGCCAAGATGATGGTCGGATGTTATTTTTGCATAAAAGGCCGCTGTTTTGCTGACTGAAGTTAATACGATTGAACAACAAAGGCGTTTCAATTTGTTGATTGATCGAAAGTGGTTGATTCAATTAAGATAGGAAAATTTGTTTTGAAGCGAACGAAAAGACGTGGAGGAAAAAAGTAGGATGGGGAAAAGACGGGGACAAAGAAAAAAACGACGAAGAGAAAACGAAAAGTCCGTTGTTCCGAACGAAACCTTTAAAACACTCGTTTATGACAATTTATTCCTGTGTTTAACTTGTTTTCCTTTTTTTTTTGTCACACATCACCTCTCTAGAAACTAGAGACCTTACTGGAGCTGTTTTATTTTTTGTATAATATCCTTATACATATACACACATACTCACATACATACACACATATACACACGCATACACGCAAACACACAGTATACACACACACAGACATATACGAACATGCACACGCACTTACACACTCATGCGCAAGCATACAAACCGAAACACGCAGAGGCATACACATAGACATACATAGACAGGCATACAAATTCACACACCCACACTCACACACATACACGTACATACACACCAGCCATACAAACACACTCAAAAATTCGCTCAGGCAGACATACCACTCTTTATCTGTACCTAAACCTTAATGTACGTATATATATATATATATATATATATATATATATATATATATATATATATATATATATATATATATATATGGAAGTTTTAGAAGGCTAAGAGCAATGGCTTTTCTATTGGCTTTTTAAAACTTCCATATGTTCCTTTACCAGCAATGCTTCAAGCAAACTACCATTTACTTCATATGCGTAGATCATCGTATAACGATTTGATCACTGTCTGTCTGACGTAATGAACATTTAAATTAAAAATGTTTAAAATTCAACGCTATTTCACAAGGTTTAATGGTAGCCGAATGGATACGGCCTCCGCTAATCGAGCCAGAGATGTCTCGTATCGCGGGGTTCGAATCGTTCGACTGGTAGTAATCGTGACACCCTGCACTGAAGATTTTATTATAGTAAAAAAATAATTATATATATATATATATATATATATATGTATTATATGGTTTAAAACAAATTTATTTTAGCATGACACCCAAGATGGCTGACATGTAGCAACGTGGGGATGGAATTTCTTTTTCCCCAAACACCAGGTTTATCATGTACAAAATAAACCTTTTGTTGGTAACATCTAATGGAAACAACATCTGACGAGTTAGTAAGGACAGGAAAATTTTATGGACACATAAAATCATAAAATTGCCATCCCATTAACGAAACGGCTGTAATGAAAAAATCCAGGATGAAATAAACAAAAGATACAAAAAGAAAAAATGTAAGTCTTTGAATTCCAACAAAGTCTTGCACTATATATATATATATATATATATATATATATATATATATATATATACTAGCAAAAGTACCCGTCGTTGACTGGGTTCAAAAACAGCCTACAGAAAATGGAATCTGCTTTATGAAAGTATGATAGGTTATGAAAAGGAAGGGTTGTAAAGATATAGCTTCGAATTTAGGGGTATCAAAAAATTCAATTATTTATACGAAAGTGCATTTTTAGCTAAATGCGAGTTAGGAATAATTTTCCCTTTGACCAATTTGGTACCCCCAAATATGAAGCGGCATATGTATTTTTTTTTAAAATATAATTATCCACTGACACGTGTTTCGTCGTCTACGACTCATCAGAGTGGTTGAATCTAGCAAGATTCGAAATCGAGACATACAGTAAGTAGAAAGTTTAGATGAGATAAGTCATCTGTACCGTCGGTTTCAAACCTTATAATCAGAGACCGTTTTAGATACCCATATCAAGCCCTCTTCAGCCGCCACTAACCGGAATTGGAAACATAAAACAGATGAGTATCGGCTGAGGAGGGCTTGATATGGGTATCAAAAACTGTCCTTTAATATCAGGTTTGAAACCGACGGTACCGATGACTTATCTCATTTAA
Organism: Euprymna scolopes; assembly: GCF_053919585.1. Taxonomy (NCBI): domain Eukaryota; kingdom Metazoa; phylum Mollusca; class Cephalopoda; order Sepiida; family Sepiolidae; genus Euprymna; species Euprymna scolopes. Next base: position 13,755,804 of record NC_136525.1, on the reverse strand, counting down.
ACTTCTGTAAATAAAACATAAATAATACGCTTTACGGAATTTTTCTTATAATAGAGCACTCTGTTGAATTCCTTATTTCCAATAATATAACTAATATACACACACATACACACACACACACACACACACACACACACACACACACACACACATTTGGGATTAGTGTTAGTCTAGCGGCACTGATGAGTTGTGAAACAACGAAACAGGACTGTATGTCGATGACTAAAATATATTCTATAAAGCTCCCCTCTTGGGTTGAGCACTATCGTAAATAATCTCACTCGCTACTTAATTTAGCTGAAAAAATGCGAAGCTCGCGGTTTGTTTACAAACAAACGTTTGAGCACTTTATGAGTGGCGGACGGATGTTTATTTAAATAGACATTCGGACAGATTAGTTGCGGCCACCGCTTCCGTAGTCAGGGGGTAGAACTGCCGACTGTCATTACGACGGTTCTAGGTTCGATCCTCGGCTTGGGATAGGTGTTAGTCTAGCGGCACTGATGAGTTGTGAAACAACGAAACAGGACTGTACGTCGATGACTAAAATATATTTTATATTATATATATAATGAGTAAAACGATTCATAATTTTGAATTAAAAATCAGTTTCAAAAGGAAAACAAACAAAATCAATAGATTGTACGATCGTTTCGGAAACGATGTTTTTATTGAAATAGACAATATGTCTTGAAGAATATTTTTGATAAAAGATTTTCTTTAAATAAAGTCCCCTCGTCAGCAAAAATACGGGGGAGGGGTTAAAGACACCAAAATAAAACTAGCATGTTTTTTAGTAAGACAGATATTCCCGGAAATATTTTTAAAAAAAATAAAGAAAAAGAAGTTAATAATTTTCATGTTGATAAATAAAATGAAAATAAAATAGGGCGGAAAAATAAGGTTAAGAGAAAATATTTTTAATATTTTCTAATGAAATTTTTAAAGCTTGTTATTATTTCAGTTCATTTATTCATCATGTTAAATGTCTCTTTAAAAGAAACGCTGATAAATGTACTGTTGCCAGTTTATTATCATATTAAAATAGCTCTGGAGTATCTATACCTATTGAGCTTATTATATATCTACAGTACAACGAGCACAGATTTTGTTTTAAATAGTATTAATAACTTTACTTGTACATTAAAAAAAACTCTGCTCTTTAGACTCTATGTCTAATTCCCTATATATATATATATATATATATATATATATATATATATATATATAGTAAGTTATAAAATGTATATGGCGATTAAGCTACACTGAATATTCCGCGTTTCATCCACTTTAGGATTCTTCAGGCTTATGCGCGAATTCTGTGGTTGTTTGTCGTTTTTATATGCTCCTCTTCTATTGAGATTTTAGTTAGCCAATCAGCTTACTAGTATCCACCGCGCCCTTCCTATCAGCCAATGAGAATGCATTTATCGGACAAAGGTCTATTTGATCTCTGGTTGACCTGTTCCTTTGTGTGTGCTCTGTTTAGCCTGGATATTTAGCTTATTGATCTGTTTTAAATCTAGGTTAGTGTTTTTTATGTTAGTTTATATATAAATATATATATGTGTACACACATATATATGCACATATATATATACATATATATATACATACATATATGTGTGATCGTTTATGTATATTCATGTTTATTTAATTTATTTATTATTTGTTTATGAGTTATAGCTATATATATATATATAAAGTTGAATGTGTGTGTGTGTGTGTGTGTGTGTGTGTGTGTGGTCACGAATAGGCTCATATATGGTTGACTATTTTAAAAAACTGATTACATATAATGATAGAAGATGTATCGATACACAGAGATGGGTATGTTTGATCTGGCAGAACGGTGGTTCATTAAAATTGTGGGGTCTGCGTTCGCGCCTGGTCCACAAAGTATGGAAATAAAAAATTAAAAATTAAAAAAAAAAACACGTTTAAAAATGTTTCTGATATATATGTATAAGAATACTTTGATAAGTATGTTTTAACTTAAATAGGGATGGTATAATAAAATTGTGGGGTCTGCGTTCGTGTCTGGCCTCCATAGACTGGAAATAGGCACAAACTTTAATAAAGACTTTTCATATCTATATGCGTAAGTATACTTTGATAATTATGTTTCAGTTTGAAGAAATATAGTATAATAAAATTATGGGGTGTTCGTTCGCACCTAACCTCCACAGACTGGAAATGTGTCACAAAGTTTAATAATTTTTTTTTAAAATATAGATCCACAGAATATTGTGATAAATGTTTCAGTGTGAACAGGTATGGTATAATAAATTATGGGGTTTATCTATTTAATTTTTACTTTCATTATATTTTGCTCTGGTTTTGATACCCCCAAATTCAAAACCCTTCCATTTCATAACCTATCATATTTCATAAATCAGAGTCCATTTTCTGTCGGCTGTTTTTGAACCCAGTCAACGACGTGTACTTTTGCTAGTACACACACACACACACACACACATATATATATATATATATATATATATATATATATATATATATATATATATATATATATATATGATTGCAACGTCTTGTCAGACGAGTGCCACCCCACCCCCCAGACACTTAAAGTCCATGAGCCCAAAAATGACTTCCGTCGCCCCAGGACCATTTTAATAGACAAATGCCTTAGGGAGTATCTATACAAATATGATGTTACAGAGTCTTAGCTTTGTACGACAGCTAAGTCTCTCTCTCGGTTCAAAATGTTGAGATCCAGCAACAAGCAAGAGCAAGATAGCCAGCAACAAATTAAACTGCAGACCAGCTTAATGCGGGTACTGGTCTTCCGCTTTATGGTTTTTTAAATCAGAGATTTGCTTCTCCTAGAAAGGTTGCCTTCGCCACCGCTTACGGGATCCCTCTCTACCCCAATACACATATACAAACACACAAATATACACGGTGCTAGTTGGCCGTTGACCCAGAAAAAGAGTTCATTCGCCCTTTATATATACATACATACATATATGATGATGATTACAACGTCTTGTCAGACGACTGCCACCCCCTTAGACACTTAAAGTCCATGAGCCCCAAAATGACTTCCGTCGTCACAGGACCATTTTAATAGACAAATGCCTGAGGGAGTATCTATACACAGATGATGTTACAGAGTCTTAGCTTTGTACGACAGCTAAGTCTCTCTCTTGAGATCCAGCAACAAGAAAGAGCAAGATAGCTAGCAACAAGTTAAACTGCAGACCAGCTTAATGCGGGAACTTTATGGTTTTTTAAATCAGAGATTTGCTTCTCCTAGAAAGGTTCCCTTCACCATGGCTTACGGGAGTCCTCTCCACCCTAACACACACACACACACACATACATACACACAAACACACACGGTGCTAGTTGGCCGTTGACCCCGAAAAAAGGGTTCATTCGCCCTTTGATAGGTCTAGTTTTTAATCCTTCAGTGAGACTATCCACCCTCCTCACCAAAAAAAGTCTGATGGGGGAACCAGTTTAGTCGCCGGTGACCCGACCATGAGGCAGGTAGTACTGGGTTACATGGTACCAGTAGCATATATACATACATACATACATACATACATTCATACATAAGTTGATTTTTTTCAAATACAACCATCTGGGAGGAATCATTTTTAAGAAAGGAAAAAAAAAAGTGTCCGCTTAACATGCATACCCCAGAAGAAACCCGACAAGCAGCAAAATCCCACCCCTTTGCTATTAAGATCCCTAAATGCCGGAGAGCCTTTCCTGACTTCCAGTACACTCCACTCTTTTTGATATTTTGCACATGACTTTGCGTTATTACAGTAACTGTTTACCATTGATTTCTAGCGTCCAATTCACTATTGGTCCTCACTGAGATTTGGGTGGTAATAAGCAGACATTTAAATGTAATGTGAACAGACATCTGATTAATCAACTTCCCCAATGTTCTCCTGTTAGACACGATCGCAAATAAGAACCCCTTACCTTCCAAGTGGCAATATGAGTTGTTTGTGACGAAAAAAAAAAAAGAAAGAATTTAAAAAAAGAAAGAATTTTAAAAAAACAAAGAGTAAAAAAAAATTTGTTTTTCAATTAAAAAAAGAAAGGATAAAAAAAGAAAAAGGATTGAAAAAAAAGAAATAAAAAAGAAAGGAAATTTTAAATTGAAAAAAAGAAAGAATAAAAAAAGTAAAAGGATTGAAAAACGAAGGAGTAAAAAAGAAAAAAACATAAACACGGAGTAGTAAAAAAGAGAAAAAGATTAAAAAAGAAATAATAAACAAATTAAAAAAAAAATTGCAAAGAAAAAATAAGAAAAAAAAGATGTCAAAAAGAAAGAGTAAAAAAAAAGAAAAAGAAAAGATTTAAAAAAGGAAAAAATAAAAAAAAACATTTAAAAAAAGAAAGAGAAAAAAGAAAAGAAAAAAGGATTGGGAAAATGAAAGACGCCATTATTGGCTGGGAATAATACAACCAATTTTGCGGAAAAAGATCCGATTTATAATCGAGTGAACATTCATAACAAATAGTGACTAATTTGTATGCATAGTTCTCTCTAAAAATGGCCGGCGTGGGCAGCGGCCGGAGCTCCTTTTCCACTCCCACGCGTTGGATTTCCGACCGGACATTAGTCTCAACTGGAGTACGACAACAAGTTGTTGGCGGAAAAAATAGAAATTTTCCGCGGGAAAGCGTGGTGGTGGCGAGGGTCAAGTGATTGATGAGAAAACGATGTGGAAAGAATATATCGATCGTTATGAAGGGAGGTGAGGGTGGGTGGTAGACAAATAATTGTTGAGAGAAAAGAAGAACGGAAAGAAGGAAGGAAGGAAGAAAAAAAAACGAAAATGTAAAATTAAGGAGAGAATGAAAGAAAGAAACAAAAGAGAAAAAAAGAAAAGAAGAAAATAAAGAGACAATAAATTATTGTACATTTTGTAATAGGGCTTAAGTTATTATTATTATTATTATTATTATTATTATTATTAATAATAATAATAATAATAATAATAATAATAATAATAATAATAATAATAATAATAATAAGATACTGGCTTCCTCACCTAAAATGATCAAAACATAGACGTTATTGTTTTCTGCCTTTTATTTTGAAAAATTCAATCATGTTGTGCTAAGTCTAAAACAAAAGCAACAATTTTCCTCCACAAATAAACAAAACCGAAGCAAACATCTATAACATAAATCTCACCTTTCTGTTTAAATGTATGTATGTATGTATGTATGTATGTATGTCGTCAAGGTCTGGTATGGACGTGTGTTTGCTTCTCCCAGACAAATCAACCCCACGTGCACGCCGTGACCACTGTCAGGCAGACGGGGCTTTGATGAACTACGAGTGTCCTGCGCCGAATAACTGGACCTCCACTGCTTTGTGGGCCAATGTTCTTTTAACCAAAAGCTAAGGATGAGGTAACTCTGACAGAAACCTCCAGAGGAGCTTAGACCCTGTAAGCTGCGGTATACATGACCCAACGGCGTGTGAAGTATGCTCTGGTGCCCAGCAACCTAAGTCCCAGTCATAAATCAAATGGCATGATGGGTGGAGAGGGCTCCGTAAGCAGTGGTGAAGGCAACCTCTCTAGGAGAAGGAAAAACCTGATATAATATCTGCGACGACTGCTGCATCCAATGATGTTGACTTGCTCTTCTTTTTGGTTCAATGTGGCAGTTGTTTAGAGAGTGGGATTGTCTCGGTGCAGTCTTTCCTCGCTATAAAAAAGCTTCAAGCACAGGCATTACTTGATATGTAATGGAATACACATTTTACAATCAGTGTGTATCTCGATAACAAAAAGGCTGGCTGTAGCCTAAAATGGTAAACGGACACTCAATGAGGACTGATGCGGATATGGGCGTCAATGGAAATAAAGGCTCTGGAACTTCCAAGGTCTGGTCCGGCAGGTGTTCAGGGCACCACGGCCTGGACTCGGTCGTCAGCAGATGTGCAGGACTGTAGAAAGTTCATAGAAGTGATCGTCTGGCACGTGCTGCTAGTGACATTTATGTCTGCCTCATTTGAGCCAGAGATGTATTAAGTAATGGCAATACTCGAGAACGAGTTTGCTGCCATCATGTATGTATGTATGTATGTATGTATGTATGTATGTATCTCTGCATAAAACTTTGGACAGGGGCGACGGATTTTCACGAGATCGGTATCGTTTTGAAGCTTGACCCTTTGGAAGATAAATATCGAAAAATTGGATGGACGCAACGGCAAAGACGTCACGTTCTTTTTGGGTTTTTTTCTCACATTCTGTGCCTCCTTTGCGGTACGAGTTCAAGCCTGGCTGCCTACTACAACTTCTTTTTTGCTCGATACACAACTCCAAACACCCGGGCAACGCCGGGCACCCAGGCTAGTTAGTAAATAAATTCCTATCGAGCCGTCTATTTAAATAATCTAGCCGTACCCAAGTACCGCCATAACTGATCTTATTGTCTCATCATCTACCCAATGCTTAACCCTTTTCCTAGAGTAGCTTCCTGGCCTTGATAAGTGGTGGCCCACTAAGTATAACTCTTTCATGCCCTGACAAGGTTCAAAATCGGGTTCGAAATCTAGTAATCGATGCCTTTTTTTCCTTTTTGTAACTCTTTCTCGCAGAAGAGACGTTGTGAGGTAGTCTTATGCGATTGGGACAAGAGAAAATCTCTCTTATATCTGTTTTTCTTATATTCGGATCTCTTATATACGGATTACACGATATTTCTTCTAATTGTTTTATTTTTCCGACATTCCTTTCGCTATTGAAAACATTCTCTATTGAATGTTTGTATTATAATCACAGTCATATTCGTTTCAAGTCGGTCATCCAGCGTTTATCAGGAGTTCAATATTTAACACATAATACAATGAAATAAAGACGTGAGATTCGTATTTCACATGAAAACCTAAATAATTGTTAGAATAAAGATAAAAGAAACAATATTTTGCTTGTTTTTTACATGGTGGTCACCACTTATCAAGGCCTGGTAGCCACTCGGGGATAAGGGTTACTGCGTGTACAGTAATCAACGGGATAGTATCGTAGTAATCGTTATTATTGGATATTTGATAAAGTGTCTTACTAAAAGGGGCGGTTCATCAGGAATTTGTTTATGTTGGACTTGAAGACATCCATGTTGTAATCAGGTGGGAAACAAGCAAACGGAAGTTTCACAGACGATGAAATTCTAAATCAGCAAAAATATTTGCTAAAATAAATAGGAGTAAAGTATATTAATCTATTGCGAATAATATGGTACAGCAATGACAAATGAAATTTGGCTAGTCAGAATCAAATTTTTGTCTGCCAACTTAAATGTTATTTGTGATCAAATTTTGAAATCTGGCGAAAATAACTTTAGAGATTTGAGAATCCTTTTTTTTACAAAGTAAACTAAATAAGGAAAAGATCCTACTATTTTATTTTACTAGCCTGGGTGCCTGGCGTTGCCCGGGCGTTTGTAGGTGTGTGATGAGTAAAAAAAAAAAGTTTTAGTAGGCAGGCAGGCTTGAACCCGTGGCGCGAAGACGGAAAAGAAAATGGAGGTGTGTGTAAGGGAATTAGTTGATCCCCCCCCCAAAAAAAAGAAGGAAAATTCGAGCGCAAAAAAAAGGAGTGGTAAGCAGGTTCGAACCCGTAACACTCCAGAGAAAAAAGAGGTGGAAATAAGCCCAACAGAAAACAAACGGTTATATCGATATGCCTACCGCGATTGTGACGTCGAAATAACGGGGTTTATGCGACGTCGTGCGAGTTTTGAATGGTTTGAAAAAATGTCAGCGAAAAAAACGACCCCGCTTTGTAGAAAGTTGCCCAATTAAGGATGAAGGAAGTAATGTTTTCAGCTAATTTTTCGATTTTTGCTTCCGAAGGGTCGAGCTTCAAAAGGATACCGATTTCGTGAAAATCCGTCGCCTCTGTCGAAAGTTGTAGGCATACATACATACACACATACATAATACATACATACACACATACATACATACACACATACATACATACATACATACATACACACATACATACATAAATACATACATACATACACAATACATACATAATACATACATACATACATACATATAAACAGACAGGTGAAATTTATATTATAGATTACTAGCAGAGAGGCCCGACGTTGGCCAGGATTGAATAATCAACGAATGTTCCATACTTACAATATATTTATTTACATCCAAATCAGTAAAATGGCTGTTGAATGGCTTGCAAAAATGTCAGCGAAAAAAAACAAAAAAAGACCCCTCTTTATAGAAAGCTGCCCAATTAAGGGTGAAGGAAGCAATATTTTAAGCTAATTGTTCGGTATTTACCGTCCGAAGGGTCGAGCTTCAAAAGGATACCGATATCGTGAAAATTCATCGTCGAAAGTTTTAAGCACACATACATACATACATACATACATACATACATACACATAAACAGACAGGTGAGCTTTATATTATAGATTATTAGCTGAGAGACCTGACGTTGGCCAGGATTGAATAATCAACAAATGTTTCACATTTACAATATATTTATTATCATCGAAATCCGTAAAATGACCCATTTTTCAATCAAATCGATTGATTGCCTACTCTAGTCGAGGACCCACCGAAGTGTACATCGAGGAAGCTTCAAACGTCTCCCCACAGTGGCATGATTCATAGTACATTCTAGTCTACTTTGCACTGTAGAGAATCTAACGTTGATTTTACAAAATCCTTTTTGTATATAACGACTTGACTTTAAGTTGCAAATGAAAAAGTCAAGTATCATCGTCCAGTTATGCTCTAAACAGAAACATTAATTTCGAACGCGCCCCTGTCATATAAAAGAACCTGCTGTTGATTTTATACGCCGGGCCTTCCTGCTTATGCGGTGATAAGACCTTCACAAATACATTTGTGATTTTAGATTGCATAACTTTGGTCAAAATTGGACTGTTACTTATTTAATCTGATTTTTGTTTTCGGGTAGCATTATTTTGATTATTACAATTAGTATTCCAATACGAAACTTATCTGAGAACACTACCAGACACATGAAATGAATTTGGATGAAATTTGAAAAAAAAGAAAATCGGACTAGCCATTTTGGATTCTATATGGAACGGTTAAACACACACACATACACACACATACACACACACACGCGCGCACGCACGCACACACACACACACGCACACGCACACACGCACACACACGCACGCACGCACACACACACACACATACAAAGTACCTTTTATATAGAAGTAGAGAATATTGTCAGGTTTTATTTCCTGCAATTTAAATATTATCAAACCTCATACACGAGCGTTTAGTATTATTGTATTTAAACTGACATTAACCTACAATTCTGACGTTTTAAAAACATATAATTTCACTCGTTACAACTTAATTATATACGAGGTGCTTTCAATAAGATTCCATGCCCTTTTTGTAGACTCTTGATATACGGACAATCGCGTTAACACACTGGTTCCCGCCAGATCATCGAAGTTAAGCAACAATGAGCCTGGCCAGTACCAGATGGGTGACCATTTGAGAAGGCTATGCGCTGTATGTACCGCGCCGAGTCATAAGAAATTTCCAGGTTGGTATCTGGAGGCGCATTAATTCACTGGGAGAGATGTACCTCGCTAAGACATACATCTAGGAGAAGGTAACTCTGATGATGTTGGCAGCAGGATGTTGGATGGTCATGAATGAGGATGAATCTCTAGCAGATTAATGGTTCTATGGTATTAAGAGTTACGTTATTTGACTGCAGCTATGCGGATGATCTAGGGAAGGTAATGGTATCCCACCCCATGTATTCTATGTAATCATGTGATGCCTTCAGAGGAATCGGACCAAAAATGGACCGAAGCCTGTGGAGAACACTAACCATGATTTCATATACGGCATGAATATGCCACGATACAAGGAGAAGAAGAAGACTCTTGAAAATTCAGTATGTTATTGCTATGCATCTTATGAGATGACTGACCAATTTTTATGATTTCAGGCTAAAATGAACAGCTACAACAGGAGTTAGAATACACCCTACTAAAGTCTGATCGTCACAGCTGGCGAATTTCAAAAATGCAATCTGAACGTGACGACACTTTAGAAATATGATATGCAATAAAATTCTGTTTTACACGTGGAAAAATGCAACAGAAACGTATTGAATGCTTCAAACGGCTTTTGGACCATCTTGCATGAATCGAGCATCAGTTTTTGTAGTGGCATAAGAAATTCAAGGCTGTGGGGGATGATGAGAGGTTATTTGCTCCGGGATCCAAATCTTAAGGTACACTAACATGCAGTTATGTTTTATAGTTTAATAAAAAGCCGCCCGGCATTGCCCGATCGTAAAGTAGGCTTAAAAGTGATAGTTTGATTAATGCAGAATTCGTATTTATTATTATAATATTATATTAGACTCAATATAAGTAATGATTTAAAAAATTAAAAAAAAAAAATGTGACCCGTGCGCCACCATCGAGAATCGAAACCAAAACGTTTAGCTTACGATTTACTTTACGATTAAAAACGTGACCCAATAGCTATTACGTCATGCATGCATATTCGTAATATCGTCGTTCGACATTCACCTGGCAAGTTTCATGTTTTAATTTACACACTTTTGTACCGATTTCCCCCGGCTAGAATCGAAATATAAAGTTTTGGGATGGGTTCGAATACCCTATATATTAAGTTTCATTTATGTATGCCAAAAACTGACAGATATATTAAGTTTCATGTCTGTAGACCAAAAATGCTGAACAAAAATATATACGTATACGTAAATATATATATATAGAAAGAGGTTAGTGTTTACTATAACGTTTTTACGCAAATATTACGCAAGTATAAATCATGTAGAATATCTGCATGAATATAATTACGTTTAATAGTTTACTAAAAAAATCGTCCCATAAGAAAACAAACAAACAAACAAACAAACAAGAAAACAAAATCTAATATGGAATTAATTAAAATTAATGCTTAAAAGAATATGCAAATTAGATCTTTTGCAGATAAATGCCAGATAAATGCAATTCAACGACCGGTATATAACAAAGTTGTATTTTCTTTAATAGAAAAAGGGGGTTTCATATTAATATCAATACACACAACAATCATAGGAGTATGTCTGGGCTGTTGGAAGTATTTATGATTCTGCGCTGAGGTAGCTCCTATACTTTCTAAACTCCATAACAAATGCCTTACGAAATCCTCTTTGCCCGAAAGTCGTAAATTGCTACTGTCCAAGAAATAAGCAAAATATTTCTGAATATCCTCTTCTCCCTGCCTCCATTTATGCTAACTAGGAAACGATATCCAGAAAATTTTTACTTATTTCTCGATGGTTTTATTTCGAAATATCGAATTAATAAAAGGGAGCGTCGGTTTTTTCGCTGACGTTTTTTGCAAGTCATTAAAAGCTTGCGTAAACGACGTCGCATAAAAGGCGTTATTTCGACCGCCTGTGACGTCACAACCACGGTAGGGCTCATCGGTATGGGCATTTGTTTTTTTTTTTTTGTTTTTTTTCACTTCCTTTTCCTCTGGTGCGTTATGGGTTCGAGCCTGCTGACTACTCCTTTTTTTGTGCTCGCATTTTTTTTTATTATTATTTGCTCAAGCAACACCCTTACACACACCTCCACTTTTTTTTCCACCTTTGCGTAACGGGTTCGAGCCTGCCTGTCCACTACAACTTTTTTTGCTGCTCAACCCACTCTTCCAAACACCCGGGCATATTTATTATAAGCAGAAATGCCGTAAAGTATTAAATGTAACGTTAAATTCCTTGAAAAAAAAATTCCTTGAAAAAAAAAATTCCTCGAAAAAAAAATTCCTTGAAAAAAAAATTCCTTGAAAAAAAAAATTCCTTGAAAAAAAAATTCCTTGAAAAAATAAATTCCTTGAAAAAAAAAATTCCTTGAAAAAAAAATTCCTTGAAAAAAAAAAATTCCTTGAAAAAAAAAAATTCCTTGAAAAAAAAATTCCTTGAAAAAAAAATTCCTTGAAAAAAAAATTCCTTGAAAAAAAAAATTCCTTGAAAAAAAAATTCCTTGAAAAAAAAAAAATTCCTTGAAAAAAAAAATTCCTTGAAAAAAAAATTCATTGAAAAAAAAATTCATTGAAAAAAAAAAATTCCTTGAAAAAAATTCCTTGAAAAAAAATTCCTTGAAAAAAAAATTCCTTGAAAAAAAAATTCCTTGAAAAAAAATATTCCTTGAAAAAAAAATTCCTTGAAAAAAAAAATTCCTTGAAAAAAAATTCCTTGAAAAAAAAATTCCTTGAAAAAAAAATGAAGTAAAAAACAAAACAGAAAAAGAAAGAGACGTGTGCATGCGAGTATTATGTTTTTTGAAACAGTCCACTTCTTGTAAGTACAAAAAAAAAAAACACTCGAGCTGAAGTCGAAACCAGACCTTAATGACAGTAAGTAAAGAACCATTGACATGATCATTGAAAACTGTTTTCAAACCTACTTATTCTTAACATAAGTAATACGTCATGTGAACGATTCACGCATGCGCATTCGTGAAACAGTTGAAAAACAGATAAAAATTCGAGAACTCCCAACGTACCGTTTTCTATTTTAACCGATTTAGCAGCACATTTTACCGAATGAAAACCGATTAAAAATTTTTTCACATGTCTGAATATCCTATATATCAGGTTGACAAGAAAGTCTTGCGGTTTTTTAACCTTTTAATTCAGATGAATATATCTCGGCTCAAACAAAAATAAGCACCATCAGAATCAACACACTTTTGCCAACGCAAACAAGTGCGTTTATGTCAGTAACGTAAAAATCTTACGTTCTGGTGGCGATGAAGTCGTTGAAGGCGATATCACTAATGTTTTTGTAACATGTATCACGCAGAAAGCTGTCAAGATGCTTGAAAAAGTGGTAGTCGGTAGGTGAGAGGTATTGAGAGTATGGTGGATGAGCCCGAGTTCCGTAGTCCAATTCCTTCAACTTGTGAAAGGTCGGTTTAGCAACGCGCGGTCGGGAATTGTCGTGAAGGAGAATAGGACATTTTCTGTTGACTAATGCGAGGTGTTGTTACCGAAGTTTCTGATACATTTCATCCATTTTGTTGACAGTGTTTATCCGCCGTAATGATTTCGCCTGCATTAGAAAAATCTGTAATGGATGAGACCGGTCGCAGACAATCAAACAGTCAGCATGACCTTCTTTTGGTGCAACTCTGACTTCGGGAGTGTCGTGGATCTTCGTCGGCGTCTAACCACTGAGCTGAGCGTCGTCGGTTATCGTAAAGAAGTCACTTTTCATCGTAAGTCACAATCCGGTCGAGAAACGGGTCGGTTTTGTTGTGTAAAAGAAGAGATGACACATTATAACGGCGTTTCCTTTGGTTGTCGTTCAGTTCCCGAGGCACCCATTTATCAAGTATTGTTCCAATCTTTTAAATCTTGTTTTAAAACGATTATGATTTAGACGATTAGATAGAGCGAAAGACGCTCTTTTAAATGATATACAAAGTAAAGGTATTATAGCGAAAACTCATTCGAAATCAAAATAAAAAATTTCGCAAGAACTTCCTTGTTAGCCTAATACCAAATTTCAAGAATTGCATTTATTTTTCGCTTCATCATCCAGCATGTTTTAAACCGATCTGTCACGTCCACCATTTGAAAAGGGGATTTTTTTCCCGAAATATATCATGGATATTGTCGCAGACATAACAATTAAGACATTTGTATTTAATACAATTGAATAAATATATGTATATATAGACATATATGTATGTAATTATTCATTTGTAAGTCGCCACTTATTTTCGTCTTTTCTCATCAAAACCGACAATATCTCATTCCTCGCATTGTGATAGCCTTCTAAATCTCTTATATATATATATATATATATATATATATATATATATATATATATATATAGTAAGTTATAAAATATATATGGCGATTAAGCTACACTGAATATTCTGCGTTTCATCCACTGTAGGATTCTTCAGGCGTGTATATATATATATATATATATATATATATATATATATATATATATATATATAATTTTTTTCCTCAGACAGAAACAACATGACTGACGAGAGCCTAACATCAATTACGTTTTACCATTAACTGGTCCCCTTTAGGTTGGGCTTGAAACCGACGGTACCAATGTTTTTCTGAACTTCTGTACAATTAAATAAATAAACATTAGGCTCTTATATCGAAAAAGTTTTTCTTTGTAATCGAGCACTTTGTTGGAATTCTTCCCCCCCCCAACAGTAAACAAATACACACACATATATATATATATTATTTTTTAAATGTAATTTCGAATCTCGCTAGATACAGCCACTCTGATGAGTCGTAGACGACGAAACACATGTCAGTGGATAATTACATTTTAAAAATAACATATATACCGCTCCCCATGTGGGGGTACCAAATTGGTTAAAAGGGAAAATTATTCCCAACTCGCAGTTAGGTAAAAATGCACTTTCGTAAATAATTGAATTCATTCAAAACATATCGCTAAAACCAAAACCAAAACAACATCTATATATATATATATATATATATATATATATATATATATATATATATATATATATATAGATGTTGTTTTGGTTTTGGTTTTTGCGATATGTTTTGAATGAATTCAATTATTTATTATATATATATATATATATATATATATATATATATATATATATATATAGTAGAGATTTAGAAGGCTATCACACTGCAAGGAATTGTAATAGCC
>NC_136525.1:13718566-13731066 GCF_053919585.1 Euprymna scolopes | reverse complement strand
TACACGCACACGTGTATGTATTTTCAACCATTTAAATTATTTTCAAAATATATTACAAATAAAATGTACACGCACAGCCATTAAAATGTTTACAGCTGTTTTAACACAAATTTGACGTTCAGTTACACGTTTGTGTTTGGATTACAAATAGTTATAATCAATAAAATACATATTTATAGTTTTATATTTATATACTTAGCATGATCTAATATCGATTTGTCAGTTTCTCCAAATTAATGATTGAATGTTGATATATATATATATATATATATATATATATATATATATATATATATATATATATATATGTATATGTATATATACATTTATATATGTATGGTGTATTTCATTAAATAAAATATAGAAAAAACGATATAATAATTAATAAAGAGAAAAAAATCAGAGCACAATTGGTTGGTTGTTTTTGTTTTACGGCATATCAACCCTTTTCAGGTTATTTAATGCCGAATCCAGTCATTTTGAAGAACAATTTTTTAATAGAGTATATTTGTTTTTTCTTTTCAAGTCGGTTTCTATTTAACCCATAGTTGGGACCCTAGCAGGTACTACCAGTCTGGGTCAGAGTGGACCTAGGGGCAATGCCAATTAAAGGGTGGCTCCACACTCCCCAAAAGCCCGCGAGCCGGTGCCTCGCCATCGGATATTTTAAGGTCATATCTAGGACCAGAGAACAATTGATCCTCTTGTGAAACAGTTCCGGCAGTAGGGCTTAGTCACTGATCTTTCATGAACTGGCAAGCCACGTTAAGTATGTACAGCTGAAAATGTATCGCGTATAGAGGACAGAATTACTGAAAACCCAGACACTTCAACTCGAAACTGGTCACTCAAGTTGGGATGTACAGAAAGTCACTTCCAAGAATTCTAAGGGAATTGCACCTGGTTCCATACAAAATTCACAGATTTCAATCTCGCTTATGTTGTTCATATTCAGTAATTAGCCAGAGAACAAACTGAGTTCATCCATAAGCTGACAACTATTGGGGTACTATGTAGGGATTTGGGCAGCAAGATGTCGGTTCACGTTACAATTGAACTTCTGCATGTCAGTACGGTTGGGGAAGCAGGGACCTGGAATGGAATTCCAGAGTCTATCGGTTCTGGGGAAGAAACTACTGGAGTAGAAAGATCTTTTACATCTAGGGATCTCTACTGCGTAGGGGTGGGATTTAGCTGCCTGTCGGGTTTGTCGACGGTGTTTACGTCGTGGGGGGCACAAGTGTCTGCAGTTCGTCAGAGCATTCACCATTAAAATACTTGTAGAACAGGCAGAGGGATGCAACGTTTCGTTGATGGGACGGAGGCTGAAGCTTAGATGCCAGTTCAGGGCCTATCAGATTGGTGACTCTCTTTTGAACCTTGTCTAGGAGCGAGAGACTAGCAGCAGATGCACCAGTCCAAATGTGACAACAATACTCCATACATGGGCGAGTGGTGGCCTTATAGAGGTACAGGATACTTTCGAGTGTCAGTAGTTTTCTAGCACGGTAGAGGGAGCCTACCTTCCTCGCAGCGGCCCTGACAATGTTTTCAATATAAATGTTCCAACTCATGTTTCCTGTGAACGTTAGGCCAAGCAGTTTAAAAGATGTACTCTCAGACAGGGAGTCACTGGCCATTGCTATTGGTGGCAGAGAAGGTTTCTTGTAAGTATTGAAGGAAACCAGTTTAGTCTTGGCAGCATTGAATGTGACCATCCATTTTTGTCCCCATTCCACTACAGATTGGAGGTCATCCTCTAGTGTTTTTGCTATTTCTTTAGTTATGATAATGAGCGACGAAGCTCATTTTTCTCTGAACAGGTTCGTGAATAAGCACAACTGCCGAATATAAGCAATTAGAAAACTCAAGAACCGTCCATCAGCGTGAATTGCATCCAATAAAATGCATCGTATGGTGTGGTGCTACTTCGGAAAGAGTGATAGGTTCTTATTTCTTCGAAGACGAAGAAAATGTTACGTTGACAGTAATTGCACCGCTCTATCAGCAAATGATCGAAAATTGTTTAAGGCCAGCTATTCAGGACAACCCGGAAATTTGGTTCCAACAAGATGAAGCGACTGCCAACATTGCCCGTCAAAGTATGGCGCTCCTAAGGGGATTGTTTGGCAAACGTTTAATTAGCAGATTTTCTGATTTTAACTGGCCGTCACGGTAACCGGATGTGGCAGACCCTGACTTTTTCCTTTAGGGTTATCTTAAAGAAAAAGATATATGTGAAGAATTCAAGAACAATTCAAGAACTTAAAAACAACAGCAGACATGAACTCCGAGAACTAGGGTCTGTTATTATAAGAAGTTTCCGTAAAAATGCCATAAATAGAGGCTGCCTTTGTGAAGCCGAAAATAGTAGCCATTTAAAGGATATCATTTTTAAAAACTAATGTATAAAAAAAAAAAATTACCAGATAAATGTATCATTTATAAGTAAACAGTCGTAAATGTAGACGTTAAATGTTGAAGTTTTTATCACCTAAAAACAATATATATATATATATATATATATATATATAGAGAGAGAGAGAGAGAGAGAGAGAGAGAGAGAGACAGAGACAGAGAGGGAGAGAGAGAGAGATATTAGTGATGGGACGATTCCAATATTTCTTCCCGATTCCAATGCAATTACCGATTCCATGCTAAATTCCCGATTCCGATACAATTATCGATCTCGATTCCAGTTCTTTATAAATCTCTAATTATTTAACTAGTATAAGATTGTTATTTCTCCCGATTTTCGCAAAAAAAAAAAACATGTTAAATATGCAGATATTTTCCTAAACAAAAAATTAACTTGTGAAGGATGATCTATCGACTTTAGCTTCGCTGCTCATTTAAAATCAATAAATATTTATAATTTTATCGTTATTACCAGCAATGGAAGATTTTGGTTTAAACAAAATCAAATAAAAAAAAGAAAATTAAAAGAATCGTTTTGGCATCGGAAAATAGGCATCAATTTTTTCCGATTCCGATACTAATTCCGATACCCACAAATCTTCCGACTTTTCCGATTCCCGATTCTGATTCTAATATATATATATATATATATATATATATATATATATATATATATATATATACTAGCAGAAGTACCCGTCGTTGACTGAGTTCAAAAACAGCCTACAGAAAATGGACAGTGATTGATGAAAGTATGAAAGGTTATTAAAAGGAGGGGCTGTAAAGAGATAGGTTTTGATACTCAAAAATTTTACCCTAAGCAAAATATGATGAATGCAAAGATAATTTTCGCGAAAAAATATTTTTTTATATCAACTTTGTTTCCATTCATAGCCAAGAGTGACCAACAAAATGATGTTTCCTTACAAAGAGAAAATGTTATATATATATAATAATATAGATATACAAGAAATAAACGTTACCATAGTCAATAAAAGTTACTTTTATGGTACAAAAGTTCATTGGTATTTTTAAGTAGTTTGTAAATTTTTTTTTTTTTAATGCACAAACCGGTTTAAAAAAATCAAAATGACAGCGACTTTGAAATGGAGAGCCCCGTTTTCAATTTGGAGGGGCACCTGAGCATTCTGTGTTAACAATTTAAGAAAGTTCCGTCGACGTAAGGAATATTTATAAACATATTTGAATGTTTTCCGTTATTTTGTGCTTTAGGAATATTCGATTATGGCATGTGTAGTTTATATAAAAATTCATTAAAGTAGTTATCGCCTCAAATTTCGTTTTAATTTATTAAATTATTTGAAGTAAAGAGCATTAAAAACTATTTCAAAACAAAAAAAACATGAACTGAACTTTTATTGACTATGGTAACATTTATTTCTTGTATATTTATTTTTCGGGTAGTCGTTTGTTGGATTTTCTGCTAAACACTCTTACTAAATAATATCGACAAAATATCGAAAAACAAGAAAAACAAAAACAGTTTTGAAAAATAATGAAGCTTTACTTACTTTAGTAAAATAATCCAAAACAGCAAAATGGGATATTCAAAAAGTAAACACGTAATTACTTTAGTTTTTTAAAGCAAAGAATCGATATGAATATGAATAAGAAGAAAATGGCGCCCTTTTCAAGCAGAAAAGCTTCGTTTCAGTTTTGCAGTATTGAACAGTGTAGTATGGCGCCGTCGGATTCAGGGTTGTACTATTGTAATGTAAAGAACACACAAAAAGGGTTGTAATCAACTGAATTCCTTCTAGTAAACTGACAAAAAAAAAGCTTAAACAGATATATATGAATAAAAATATAAAGGTTATGTAAATGTTTTTAAAAAACACCCAATCACGTGAGCAGGATTTTTTTCCTTCTTTTGACACGATAACAAGTAACGTTCTTATGTTTTATTATTTATCTATTTATCTATTTTCGAAAGAGTGCCTCGTGAAAGTGGAGAAGGAAAAAAAACAGAGTTATGCAAAATTTGTGTCGAGAAATGTCTAAAGTTCCGACATTTTTTTTTGGGGGGGGCTTTCACTTTAATAAGAACGTGAATTTATGAGATGAATTTATTCGACAAAATATGATTCAACTGAAAAACATAAATAAAAGCAAACGGAATTAAAATTAAAGTTAATGTGTTTTGTGGACCCTCACCCCTTTTAAAAAAACCTTGTTAAACTTTGT
The DNA here is from genome assembly GCF_053919585.1 of Euprymna scolopes. Taxonomy (NCBI): domain Eukaryota; kingdom Metazoa; phylum Mollusca; class Cephalopoda; order Sepiida; family Sepiolidae; genus Euprymna; species Euprymna scolopes. Next base: position 13,726,443 of record NC_136525.1, on the reverse strand, counting down.
GACATATTTACATTCTATGGAGGTCAGGTGCGAACGAACACCCAATAGTTTTATTATACCATATTTCTTCAAGCTGAAACATAATTATCAAAGTATACTTACGCAAATAGATATGAAAAGTCTTTGTTAAAGTTTGTGCCATATTTCCATGGAGTACAGGCGCGAACGCAGACCCCACAATTTTATTATACCATCCCTATTTTAGTTGAAACATGCTTATCAAAGTATTCTTACGTACATCTATATCAAAAACCCTTCGAAACGTTTTATTTTTTTAATTTTTAATTTCCATACTTTGGGTACCAGGCGCGAACGCAGACCCCACAATTTTTATAAACCACTGTTCTGCCAGATCAAACATTCACATTCCTGATATTCGATTGATCCCATTGAACTGCATACGATATTTGGATGTGAACTACTATCAAAATGGCTTTTGGTCAAGATCAAAGTGTAGTATCTGTTCCGGCAGATACTGCAAGCAAAGACCAGATGTGGGGGCAACCCCACATGTCTGACCTTTAACCAGCTCCCATTTCCCACCTCTCGGGAGCTGGTCCCCTTTTCCCCTTCCCCCTCCCTTCACTCCTCACACTCAAAATCGGCCTTGTGCCTAATTTGCTCGGTGGGGGAGCAAATAAATACCATCTGTTCCGGCAGATACTGCAAGCTATGACTAGCTATGACTAGCTATGACTAGCAAAGACCAGATGTGGGGGCAACCCCACATGCCTGACCTTTAACCAGCTCCCATTTCCCACCTCTCGGGAACTGGTCCCCTTTTTCCCTTCCCCCTCCCTTCACTCCTCACATTAAAAATCGGCCTTGTGCCTAATTTGCTCGGTGGGGGAGCAAATAAATACCATCTGTTCTTCAGATGCTGCACTTCCATTTTTTGTTCTCTTTCGGTGGAGGAGAAATCCTTCACGACTGAGACAATTTTTATTTTTGTACCTTTTCTCCACGTTAAAAAACGACCCTGATGTCTAACTCTGTCCCGTGGGGAGGCATAGTAAATAGGTACTATCAAAATGGCTTTTTTTGTAATGTTGTGCCACAACAGCAGCATGAAGTTACTATATTGTCCCATTGACTACTGTACATTCTTTTACCCCTATCCTTGAGTGGCCTCTTGGTCTTTATAAGTGGTGACTTCTTTGTAAAAAAAAACATACGAAAAAAAACAATTCAACTCTTGTGTTCAATGTAGTAAAACAATATAATGTTATTCTCATAACAAATGTAAAATATGTCTATATAGTATATATATGTCTATATAATATATATATGTCTATATAATATATATATGTCTATATAGTAGATATATGTCTATATAGTATATATATGTCTATAATATATATATATGTCTATATAATATATATATGTCTATATAGTATATATATGTCTATATAGTATACATTGTAAGAATTTCTAAGAACTTCAATTCTGTGATTGTGTACTTTGGGACATTGTTTTGGATTCATTATATGCAATCAGTTTTTTTTACAATAGTCAACCATATAGGAGCCTATTCGTTATCAGACACACACACACACACATTCAGCTTTATCTCTTCTTCTTCTCTATATAAATAAAATGAACTCATTTTTCCCGTGGGATTTTGACCTTAATAGGATTAAAAATCAAGATATTTCATACAAATATAATATGCACAAACGGCAGAACAATATCTGAGATGTGTTATAGGCTTATTATTTCTCAAATTCCTCGATAATCTTAGATTTCTATACTTTTTCTGCTGAGAAGTCACGGCCAAAATCGGTTAAGATCAATGGAAGTGGTAAAATATTTTCTCTCTAATAAATTCCTCCTTCCCCTGCCACCACTTAACACCGTTTGGGGATCGTTCACAAGGAACAGTTGAGAAGAGAACACCGGTTTGGCTTCGTAGTTCTTTCATGTGAAGTTATTTAAAATAACTAAACTAAGCTGTAGTGCGCTGTGGCGTAGTGGTTAGCGTGCTGGACAATTCACATTATATTTTCACGTTCGCGCCGACCTACCGTAGTCGTTTTTTTTTTTCCTAAACAACTGAAATGGACTTTTCTTGGTGGCCGAACTGTTAACGTTGCAGATGTTTTTTTTTTTTCACACTTTATTTTCCTACTTTTACTCATGACTCCGGGTTTGATCCTTTCTACTTACCTACCATAACATTTTTTAAAACTCCCCCCCCGTCCCGGAAACAAACACTCGGGCAACGCCGGGTACCCCCGCTAGTATATATATATATATATATATATATATATATATATATATAGAGAGAGAGAGAGAGAGAGAGAGATGGTATTTATTTGCTCCCCCACTGAGCAAATTAGGCACAAGGCCGTTTTTAATGTGAGGTAAAAACCAGCTCCCCTAAAAGGGGTCACTCTGGTTACCAAAAATAATAATTGTCCCAGTATAGAGGGTTTCCCCTCCATTGACTGGTACAAATTATCTTAAGTGCAGTATCTGCCGGAACAGATACTACATATGGTCTTTGCGAGTCATGCCCCGACCCCCGAGAGAGAGAGAGAGAGATAAATAGATAGATATAGGGTTGAGCAATGTCGTAAATGTATCTCACCCGTTTCTTATTTTGCTATTAAGCGAGGGTCGCTCTTTGTATGTAAATAAACTAGTAGCTCGTGCACTGTAAAAGCGATGGGCGAATGTTTATTTACTGGACATTTGATGAGGTCATATACGAGCACTGATCCTTGGTCCAGTAGTTAGAACTGCCGACTATCAACGCGATGGATATACGTTCAATACACCGCTAGGGAAAGGTGCTACTCTAGCCGCACTGATGAGTTGTGATACAACGAAACAGTACTGTACGTGGATGATTATATATATATATATATATATATATATATATATATATATATATATATATATATAGGCCAGGTCGTAAAATACGCTTATGTATGTGATATTTTAAGTTATGCAGATTTCGTATATATCATTTAAGAGATAAAATTTTATTTATATTGATATCCTATTTAATATATATACGTGGTGGAACTTTATCTTTATTCTACAGGGTGGAATGATAAAGTTGTCTCCTTAAAGAAAACAACACTACAGCTTTATTATAAATCTTTTATTGAAAAAATCAATTCATCTAACTTGATAACGTAGTAAAACTGGCATCTATTCAATGTAGTCGCCTTCAGCCTCAATTATCGCCTCGATACGCGTCCGGAACTGGAAGCATGTCTTTTTTCACAATCGCAGGCGAGAGCTTGGTGAACGCTCGGCGATCAGGCTGGCTTTGTTTTTTGTGGATGTCATGTTGGTGATGTTCTCGACGTATGACCAGACGAAGTAATCCAGTGGGGTCATGTCAGGAGAAGAAAGGAGCAATGACAGAGGCGCACAAAGCCGTAGGGCTCCTTTTGAAGCCCCCCCCCCTCCAAGAAAAAAATTATTTCAGTTTTTATTTATCTATCTATCTATATATATATCTATAAAAGTGAACGTGTGTATGTGTGTGTGTGTGTGTGTGTGTGTGTGTCTGTCTGTCTGTCTGTCTGTCTGTGTACACTTTCTTTCGCAATAATTCTGTCAATTTTTAGTCTACAGACTCGAAATTTGATATACAGGGTACTGAGATTTGGGAAGATCTATGTGATCGTTTTCGGCCAGAGATTTTGCTATTGAGGGGTCAAAGTTCAACGATTTTACCTTTGAGTACTCTACCAAACTCCTCCGACAATTTTGGGTCTAAACACTTGAGATTTTAGATATAGGTTCTTTGGAAATGGATCTAACTTAATAACTTGATTTGAGCCCAAAACAATAAATTTTAAGGGGTCATAATAGGGGTCAAAATTAAAATAATTGACCATTTTTTTTGTTTTGTTTTATTTTGCTCAGCATACACCTCCAAACACCCGGGCAACGCCGGGCCGAAATGCTAGTATATCTATAAACGGGAACGTGTGTGTGTGTGTGTTTGTCTGTCTGTGTACATTTCCCTACGCAATAACTCTGTCAATTTTAAGTCTACAGACTCGAAATTTAATATACAGGGTACTGAGATTCGGGAAAACCAATGTGTTCGGTTTTCGGACAGAAATTTGGCTGTTAAGGGGTCAAAGTTCTACGATTTGACCTTTGAGAACTCTACAAAACTCTTCCGTCAATTTTGGGTCTAAACACTTGAAATTTTAGATATAGGTTCCGTGGACATGGATCTAATTTAATAACTTGATTTGAGCCCAAAATAATAAATATTAAGGGGTAATAATAGGTGTCAAATGTTAAAAAACTACCTTTTTTTATTTTACTCAACATACACCTCCAAACACCCGGGCAACGCCGGACACCCATTGCTAGTATATCTATAAAAGTGAAAGTGTCTGTGTGTGTATCTGTGTATTCCCTACGCAATAACTCTGTCAATTTTAAGTCTACAGACTCGAAATGTGATATATAGCGTACTGAGATTTGGAAAAATCGATGTGTTCGGTTTTTGGCCAGAAATTTGGCGATTAAGGGGTCAAAGTTCAACGATTTGACCTTTGAGAACTCTAACAAACTCCTCCGACAATTTGGGGTCTAAACACTTACAATTTTAGATATCAGTTGATTGGACATGGTTCTGACTTAATAACTCGATTTGAGCCCATAACAATAAATATTAAGGGGTCAAAGTTAAAAATTTGATCACTTTTTTCTTTTTTTTTTTTTGCTTAGCATACACTTCCAAACACCCGGGCAACGCCGGGCCGAAATGCTAGTATATCTATAAAAGTTAAAGTGTCTGTGTGTGTATGTCTGTCTGTGTACATTTCCCTACGCAATAACTCTGTCAATTTTAAGTCTACAGACTCGAAAAATGATATACAGGGTAATGAGATTTGGGAAAATCTTTGTGATCGGTTTTCAGCCGGAAATTTGAGTATTAAGTGGTCAAAGTTCAAAGATTTGACTTTTCAAAACTCTAGCAAACTCCTCCGACACTTGAAATTTTACATAAAGGGTATTTAGAGATAGAGCAAGCTTTTTAATCGGTTCGGATCTGAAATTTTTAGTTACCAATATATAAATGTATGTATGTATGTATGTTTGCATGCTTGCCTAAAACTTTCTACAATGGCGACGGATTTTTACAAGATCAGTATAATTTTGAAGTTCGATCTTTCAGACGACAAATATAGAAAAATTGGCTATAATCGTTCAATCGTTCATATCTTCACTTTCAACGGGGCACTTTTCGACAGGGGGGGGTCGCTTTTTTCGCCGATATTTTCGAAAGTCATCCTCTTCTTTCGATTGCTTAGCTTTAATGTAAACCCACGTCACTTCCCGTTTGGCGTCACGTCACGTTTGACGTCACGTTTTTTCCCGTTCTTTTCCTCCTTTGCGGTACGGGTTCGAGCCTGCCTTTCTACTACCCCTTTCTTTTTTTTTCTTTTTTTTTTTTTTTTTTTGCTCAACACACACCTCCAAATATCCAGGCAACGCCGGGCACCCATGCTAGTATAACAGAAAAAAAAAGCTGATATTTAGACTTGACAATGAATTTACTGGAAACGTATGTGACGCAAATTGCAGAGTGAAATATATTTATTGAACAAGTTTGACGAAAGTTTTTAGTATGATTCTTCAATTAAAAAACAAAAAAAAACTTTTACTTAATTAATTGGAATGTTTATTGAGATGAGTATCATTTATTAATTTATTTATTGCCGACTATTATCCTCATTTTTTAGTTGTTATTTCACGACGTTTCGACCACCTATTACTCTGGCCTTCGTCAGGTTGTTACGGCGACGCGATACGAATGCTGAATCTTCTAACTGCATTTTCAGCAATTACTGCCTTCCATAGTTGTTGTCGTCTCACCACGTTTTGGCCAACTAAGCCTCTGGCCGGCTTTGAGTAGGATTGGAACCGCTATCTTCAGTTAATGCTTACCTAGAACCATAGAGATTGAACGTCTCTATCCACTGCGCCACGGGCCTCAAGATTCGGACTTCCTATCCCGGCTCGGTAAACACCCGAAGAAAGCTAGAGGAATATTTGACCGAAACGTCTTCAAATAACAACTAAAAAAATAATAATAATAGTCCGCAATAAATAAATTAATGAATAATACTCATCTCAAGAAACATTCCAATTTAATAACTTGTTTACATTAGACTTGAAGTTCACCATACTGTAGTATAAATGAAACCCTTACTTATGCTTTTTTTTTTCATTTTTTTTTTCGTTCATTATTTAGTTTTTCTTTCATTTTCATAGTTTTAGAACAGTTTAAAACTTTTTTCATTTATTTATATTTAGAATCATTTTAATCTTTATTTAAAAGAAGCAAAAACTTAAATTTATCTGTTTTTTATATTTTCATTTTATTTTAAACAGGCCCGGGTGTTTGGAGGCGTGTGTTGAGCTAAATAATTTTTTTTTTTAAAGTGGTAGTAGGCAGGCTCGAACCCGTACCGCGAAGGAGGAAAAGAACGTGAAAAAAAAAGTGACGTCTTCGCCTTTGCGTCTATCGCCAAACCGGAAGTAGCGAAGGTTTAAATTAAGGCTAGTCATCAATCGAAAAGAGGGGATGACTTCCGACAATATCGGCGAAAAAAGCAACCTCTACTTGTAGAAAAGTGGCCAGTTGAGGGAGAATGAATTAATGAGCTTCAAAACGATACTGATCACGTAAAAACCCGTCGCCTCTGTCGAAAGTTTTAGGCAGGAAGGCATACATACATACATACATACATACATACATGCATTTGAACAGGCATGGGAGCTTTATATTAGAGACTAGTCTGGGTGCCCGGTGTTTCCCGGGTGTTTGGAGCAAAAAAAAAAAAAATAGAAGAAAGTGGTAGTAGGCAGGCAGGCTCAAACCCTACCTCGAAGGAGGAAAAGAACCTGGATAAAAAGAAACGTGACGTCTTTGCCGTTGCGTCCATCGCCAAATCTGAAGTGGCGAAGGTTTAAATTAAGGTTTGTGATCAATCGAAAAGAGGGGATGACTTTCGAAAATATCGGCGAAAAAAGCGACCCGTCCTTGTAGAAAAGTGCCCAGTTGAGGGTGAAGGAATTAATGTTTTTGGCCAATTCGTCGATATTTGTCGTCCGAGGGGTGGAGCTTTAAAATGATTCCAATCGCGTGAAAATCCGTCGCCTCTGTCGAAAGATTTTTTTCGAGACGTACAGACATATATACATGTATTCATACATTCCTTTAAACAGACGAGTGAGATTTACAAAGATTATTTAAATTTTAGATTCTGTAGGCATATATTTTAGTTTTAAATTCATTTTTTCATGTGAGCATTTTAGACGCTGAAACCAAGGCAGAACATTTAACATTGCAAAAAAATATTTATTAAACAAGTTCGACGACTTTTTGATGAAACAAATGAGGTAATATTGAATACCTCTAAAAATCATTTTTAAAATGCAAGTCTTTAGTTGGCCTGCAATTATCGTCATATACTTTTCCAGAGAATTTATTGTCAAGCCAAATATCAGCTTTTTTTTTTGTTATTAATGTTTTTGTAATGTTAAATGTTTCGTTTTGATTTTAGCGACTCAAAGTGCGGTATGAAATATGAATTAAAGAAATTTTAAACTTAAAAAAAAAATGAAAATTACAAAAAGTTTGCTTTTTTTTTACATGGTAGTCACCACTTATAAAGGCCCTGAAGCCACTCGGGGATAAGGGTTATTGCGTGTACAGTAATCAATGGGATAATATCGTAGTAATCTTTAGTATTGGAGATTTGATAAAGTGCCTTACTTAAAGGGGCGGTTTATCAGGAATTTGTTTATGTTGGACTTGAAGACATCCAAGTTGTAGTCAGGTGGGAAACAGGCAAAAGGAACAGAGTTCCACAGGCGTGCACTTCTAA
>NC_136525.1:13691066-13713566 GCF_053919585.1 Euprymna scolopes | reverse complement strand
TATAGGTTGAGAATTGTCCTCACGCATTCACAATCTCACTTTTATAGATATAAAGTTTTTCGAGATATATTTACCGATTTTTTTTTCTAAATTCTCGATTACCGATTTTGTTCTGAATTACCGTTTCCGATTCAATTTTCGATTCTACTGTAAATTCCCGATTCCGATACAATTATCGATTTTTTAAAATTAATTTTCTAATTCTGATACAATGAGTGATTCGTTTGTAAATTCCTGGTTCAGATACAATTAGCGTTTCTTTTTTTTATTTTTCAGTTTTGATGCAGTTTATATTTTGTTCTAAATTCCTGATTGCAATACAATTACCGATTCCGTTCTAAATTTCCGATACCGATAGAGCTCTTGATTCCGTTCTAAATTTTCGTCTCTGTTTCCATTATCGATTCCGGTCTAAATTTCTGATTTCTATACAATTACCAAAAATAAAAAGTCCTGGATATGACTTGTTGTCACTCAGACTCTAGAGAATGGCACAAGTCGTTCTCAAAGAGAACGGTCTTGGATATGACCTTAAACTTTATCTGATAGTGAGCCTCAGCTTGCGGGCTTTGTGGAGTGTGGAGCAACCCTTTAATTGCCATTGCTCCCAGGTCCACTCTGACCCGGAGTGGTAGTACCTGTTAGGGTTCCAACTATGGGTTAAATAGAAACCGACTTAAAAAACAATATATATATTCTATTAAAAAAATTTTCTTCAAAATCACTGGATTCCGCATTAAATAACCTGAACAGGGTTGATATGCAGTAAAACAAAAACAACCAACCAACCAACCAACCAAAAATAAAATAAAATAAAAGTGTCCACTGGCACTACACCAAATCAAAAGGGTCAAAGATGATGGTCATACCAAGGAGTTAAGGTACCAACCAGACTTATGAGGTGTCTTCAATAAGCTTCCAGGCTTTTTTTTTTTTTTTGTACGGGCATTTAAAATTGTCGTAGACTCTTGAAAGATCAGTATGTTATTGCTGTACATCTTATGAAATTACGGACCAGCTTTTATGGTTTCATGTTTAAACGAGCAGTTACAGCAAGAATTGGAATACATACTACTAAAGCCTGATTGTCACAGGTGGTAATTTTCAAAAATGCAAATTGTACGTGAGGACACTTTGGAAGAAGAATATGCAATAAAATTCTGTTTTAAAACTTGGAAAAAATGTCACAGAAACGTATGGAATACTTCTTCGTTTGGTCGTACGTCGAGAACATCACCAACATGACCTTCCACAATAAAAAAAAAAAAAGCCAGTCTGATTGTCTCCATTATTTGCTGAGCTCTCGCTAGCGATTCTGGAAAAGACATGCTCCCAGTTGCAGACCCGTATCGAGGCGGTGGTTGAGGCTGAAGGCGGTTGCATTGAATAGATATCAGCTGTACTATATAATAAAATTACCTGGATTGATTTTTTTTCCATAAAAGTTTTTAAAAATAAAGCTCTCGTATTGTTTTCTTTTGGGCGACAATTTTATCTTTCTACGTTGTATTTATTGATTGTCCCGTGTTAATGTGAAAATGGCTGCATTGACACCCATTGTTAACAAGACAAACCTGCTTTGCCAGTCGTATTTTTTATTACATCATCGAATATATGGCGACTATTCCGCCATTTTCTATTATTTTTATGCACAACTAATAACTCTTTCCCTTTATTTCATGCGGTCCAGGGGATTATTTTCGTTAGTTATGAATCAACATGTTTTTCTTTTCTCGTGAGATCCATTTTAAGAAATTCGTGACATGGAAAACACTTGAGATTTATCTTGAAGGTTGTCTATAATATGTCCTTGTACTCATTGCCCATATATTCACACAAATAAAAGCAAATAGCAACCTTCACTAGGAATAACTTTATTGTCTCTAATATATATATATATATATATATATATATATATATATATATAGTAATTTATAAAATATATATGGCGATTAAGCTACACTGAATATTCTGCATTTCATCCAACTATAGGATTCGTCAGGCTTATGCGCGAATTGTGTGGTTGCCTCTTGCTTTTATATATGTTGAGGATTTCTAGTTGGCCAATCAGCTTTCTAGTATCCACCGTGCCCCTTCCTATCAGCCAATGAGCATGCATTTTATCAAACAAAGGATCTGTTTTAGAACTAGGTTAGTGGTTTTAGGTAGACGTTCTCCTTTTTTTTTTTTAATACATATAAATATACCTATGTGTACACACATACATGCACATATATATACACACTATATATATATATATATATATATATATATATACATATATGTGTGTGATCGTTGATGTATATTCATGTTTATTTAATTTATTTATTTGTTTGTTTTCTATTGTTATTGTTAGTTTTAAAGCTATTTTGTATCGCTATCCTAGAGTAAGTTTTATTTTGTGAACACAGTTGTTTGCTATTTCCCGCCTACAGTTTAATAGATTTTGAGGTTCTTTAAAGTACAGGATAGAAAATTTTTCATGGAGGCATAATTTACATGGGTCATCTAAATGTCTGCATGTGGTAGCTTGTCTCATTATTTTCCATTCGACTACTGGCGAATGTCCGCTTTCTTTGAGTTCCCAGTATTTATTCGCTAGTGTTGTTTTTATCCGGTATATATATTAGTGTTGGGACGATTAATCGGAATCCGGAATCAAGAATCGGAAAAGTCGGAAGATTTGGGGGTATCAGGATCGATATCGGAATCGGAAAAATTGATGCCTAATTTCCTGATGCCAAAACGATTCTTTTAATTGTGTTGTTTTCTTTTTTTTTTTTTTTTTGTTCTTTTTTTTTAAGTAAAACTTTCCATTACTGGTAATAATGCTAAAATAATAAATATTCATTGATTTTAAATTACCAATCAAGCTAAAATCGATAGATCATCCTCCGCACGTGTATTTAGACGTTTAGGGAAATATCTGCAACTTTAACGTGTATTTTTTTTTTACGAGAATCGCGGGGAAATAGCAATATTATGGTTAAATAATTAGAGATATATAAAGAATCGGAATCGGTAATTGTATCGGAACCGGGAATTTAGCATGGAATCGGTAATTGTATCGGAATTGGGAAAATATTGGAATCGTCCCATCACTAATATATATATATATATATATATATATATATATATATATATATATATATATACAGAGAGAGAGAGAGAGAGAGAGAGAGAGAGAGAGAGAGAGAGAGAGAGATAGATAGATAGATAGATAGATGTTGATTGTTTGTTTTTGTTAGCGATATTATTGAAGGAATTCAATTATTTATATGGAAGCGCATTTTTACCTAAATGCGAGTTGCAAAAAATTTTCCCTTCGACCAGTTTGGTACCCCCAAATAAGGAGCGGCATATGTATTATTTTTTAAATATGATTATCCACTGACACGTGTTTCGTCGTCTACGATTCAACCACTCTGATGAGTTGTAGACGACGAAACATGTGTCAGTGGATAATTATATATATACTAGCAAAAGTACCCATCGTTGACTGGGTTCAAAAACAGCCTACAGAAAATGGACTCTGATTTATGAAAGTATGATAGGTTATGAAAAGGAAGAGTTGTAAAGAGATAGCTTCGAATTTGGGGGTATCAAAACCAAAGCAAAATATGATGAAAGTAAAAATAAAATACATAAACCCCATAATTTATTATACCGTACCTGTTCACACTGAAACACTTTATTAAAGTCTTTATTAAAGTTTGTGCCTATTTCCATTCTATGGAGGCCAGGTGCGAACGCAGACCCCACAATTTTATTATACCATTCCTATTTAAGTTAAAACATACTAATCAAAGTATTATTATGTACATCTATATCAAAAACACTTGTAAAAGTTTTTTTTTCAATTTTTAAATTTTTTATTTCCACACTTTGTGGACCAGGCGCATACGCAGACCCCACAATTTTAATGAATCATCATTATGCCAGATCAAACATACCCACTCCTGTGTCTCGATACATCTATCATTATATGTGATTAGTTTTTTATAATAATCAACTATATAGGAGCCTATTCATGATCAGACACACACACAGACGTTCAGCTTTATATATATATATATATATATATATATATATATATATATATATATATATATATATATATATATATATATATTACTAGCTTAAGCATAATATTTTAATTTATGCAGATTGCGTATGTATTATTATAAAATCCATCATCTATTGATTATATGTTACGAGGAATAATTTGCCCGGTGGATTAATGCGAAAAATAAAAATAAAATAAAATAAAAATAAAATAAAATAAAAATATGAAAAAAATAATAATGTCATCCATCAAATTCCGTCTGTGTTTGTTTATAATATCACGTCAGCTGATATTTGGGTTTGACGATAAATTCCCTGGTAAAGTGACTTCTGCTAAATTTTTGATGATAAATATATATATGAGCAAACAGTTAATAAATTATCTGGCTGAGATAATTTTATAAATATTAATTGTTTAATATTTATAATTTACTTTAATTTTACCATCTTGGATCATTTTGGGAGATTCAATTGTAATTTTCATTATATATATATATATATATATATATATATATATATATATGTAAACATATATATATACATATATATAAATATATATAAATATACATATAAATATACATATATAGATATACATACAGACATATATATATACATATATATGCATACACATATATATATATACATGTACACATATATATACATATATATAAATATACATATACATATACATATACAAATATAGATATACATACATACATATGTATATGTATATATATACATATATATATACATATACATATATATACATGTGCACATATATATACATATATATACATATATTAATATACATATACACATATAGATATACATACATACATATATATATATATAGATATACATATACATATATAGATACATGTACATATATATACATATACATAAATATATATATACACATAAAGATATACATGCATACATACATATATATACATATAGATATATATATATATATAGATATATATATATATATATATATATATATATATATATATATATATATATATATATATATATATATATATATTCTCTCGCTCAAATTTCTACTGCTCATTGCTCGGTAGTGTGTCGTGATGGCATCGTCCTTACGAGTATAAAATTTCTACTTGTGAAAGACCATTGTTCTTGTGAGCTGCGATGCTGTCTGCCTGTGGAAATCATCATATATATTCTCTCTCACATTCTGAAATTATATATATATATATATATATATATATATATATATATATATATATATATATATATATATATATATATATGAGTAGTTTCTTCCCCAGAACCGCTAGACTTTGGAATTCCCTTTTGGATTCCTGCTTCCCCAACTATACTGACATGGAGAAGTTCAAGTGTAATGTGAACCGACATCTTGCTGCCCAACTCCCCACATAGTACCCCTGTAGCTTATGTGCCTTATAGTAGCCCCCTACATCAAAGTAGCAATGTGCCTTGTTTGGGGTGAAAATGTAATTTAAAAAAAAAATACACTTACAAAATCTCCAAAAAAGAAATCTCTCTCTCTTGGAATTTATGATCGAGTGGGTTAGTGTTTGGCATCCGATGGGATGCCTCAGCTCCAGCTTTAAAAAAAAAAAAAAAAAAACAGATAAGAAAATTAAAAAAAAAAAAATACAAAAAACAAAACACATAGAAAACTCTCCTTTATGTAAGAGGCAATGCTGCAGGGTTTCCTAATCTTCAGGACACTACGGAGCCCTTGAGCAGGGTAAAGGTTTTTCACGGAGCACTAACAAGAGAATTTCTAAAATAAATATGAAAAACATTAATTTTAAAATTTAACTTATACTTGTTCATAAGGACAACAGCATATTCTTTTCCTTGTTTTGACCCTCGAGTGTGTATCCGTTGATATCTTATATGCTTTCGTATAGAGTGATGTGGTTCTCGGTTGATTAACTGTGTCTAACTGTGTCGGATATGTACTCGAGAAACCAAACAGTGAAAAGAATATGCTGTTGTCATAGCCCTATTCATTAGTTGTTCCTGTTTGTGATTTTACTATATTTTCGTATTTACAACCATTTTTTGTTTGTGATTAATCAAAAATTGTTGCATTTCTGTTGATTTATTTGTATTTCATTTTTATAAACCATTCTTTACACCGGGAGTGATGCATCATATATCCTTCAAGTAAAAAAAGATCAACAATTAAATATCTGCAGTTATTTGATTTTTTTTTTTTTTTACATGAAGCATTTGCTCCTCATTAAGAAATAGCTTGCGGAGCCCCTTAGCCTCACTCACGGAGCCCACTTTGGGAAACCCTGCAATACTGCATAATTTCAGCCAGACCGACTAGTACATTATAAACCTATTTTGTTAAAATCTCGTTCTTGGAAGAACCACTTGAAGAGGATACAAACTTCGGAGTTTTGGTTTCTCCATTAGCGTTCAGCACTTGAGATCCGTCACTCTCCGCCTTGTCTAGACTAATATCAACAAACTATGGAAGTCTGGATAATACTTTATCTGACTCCCATCTCCCTCGACCACCGGAAAGGGGAACTGCACTTCACTGACGCCATATTGGTTTTCGTATTTTCAAACGGCTCGTCTTGTTTTCTTTTCTATTTTTTTTTTTCATCTTTTTTAGAAGCCGTTCTAACTCGATTAACAATTTGCTTTTTCTTTTTCGACTTCTCTCTTCAGCAACTGGAGAGACAATGTTTTAATACGGTTTCATTTCTGTCTATGAATTAACGCAAGGGAAATTTCTATTGTTCTTTTGAATGCGTAGTATTGTCCTTCTGCTCGGAGTCTTCAATTTCTGGGGTAGCAAGATAGAAAGAAACACAGATTTTGAGAACGTGTTCCCTAAATTTACTTAACTATTATAAAGAAGTAGCACCCCCCTCCCGGCGTTGCTGGTCGTAAAACACGCTTAAATATGATATTTTAATTCTTGCAGATTACGTATTTATTATTATAGAGACAATTCTCTATCGGTTATTATATTGAACCTAATATATAGTAGTGAAATCAAAAGGTGGTGGACGGATGTTTGTTTAAATAGACATTCGGAGAGGTTATTTACGGGCATCGCTTCTGTGGTCGAGTGGGAGAACTGCCGACTGTCAACACGACGGTTCTAGGTTCAATCCTTGATTTGGGAGAGGTGCTAATCTAGCGTCACTGATGAGTTGTGATACAACGAAACATGACTGTATGTCGATATATATATATATATATATATATATATATATATATATATATAGTAGCGTCCGAAACTAAGGGACAAAAAGTTAAAACCTAATATTTGTTAGAAATAACAACTGTGAAAAGCTGAAATTTTGGCAACTGGTAGTCGTTATCATCCATAATAACATACTAAAATTTGAATCATTTGCAAAGGATAGAAAAAAAGAATTATAACAATTATTTATTTATTTTCAAAATAGGAACGCCCAAAAGTAAGGGACAAAATTGAGAAAAACAATGTAAACAGTATGCTATATTCAAATTTTTTGATTTCATCTAAAGAATAAGCCTTACTTAGTCATTTGTAAACGTTGCATCAGCCGGCACCATGGCGAAACGCCAAAAAACTTGATTACTCTGTGAGACAAGCTATTGTGAAGCTACACAAGGAAAAGCACACGATTAGAGAGATTTCAGAGAAAGTGAAACGTTCCAAGAGTGTTGTAGGCAGGGTGGTTAAATCTTACAATGATACTGGCAAAATACATACGAACATATAAGTATACGTGAAAGGTGATAACGTACGTCCAAACCTAAATGTACATGAAATGTTATAACGTATGTATGTATATAAATGTATAGAACGTGATAGCATGCGTACAAACATAATATGTATGTGAAATATGTCCAAACGTAAATGTGCATGGAAGGTGATAACGTATGCATGATCATAAGTGCGTGTGAAAGGTGATAACGTACTTACAAACATAATATGTGCGTGAAAGGTGATAACGTACGTACAGATATAAATATAAATACAACTTAGAAAAGCATTTCATCCAAGCATGAAAACTGTTAAACAAAATGTTTTTACTTTAGGCTTTAAAAATAAAGGTACAAGATTCAATTTGAAATGTATTTATCTTCAAAGTGTACTTTTATAAATTTTACAAAGTATGGTATAAAAATTTAATACCTTACTTTGTAAAATGTATAAAAGTGCACTTTGAAGATAAATAAATTTCAAATTGAATCTTGTACCTTTATTTTTAAAGCCTACAGTAAAAACATTTTGTTTAACAATTTTCATGCCTTGGATGAAATGCTTTTCTAACTTGTATCGTATCTTTTTAAGATTATATTTTATTTAATTTATTAATTTGAATTTAAAAAAAAGATGAATGTGCTTTTGTATGTATTTATAAAAAATCTCCTACTCTCTATTTCAGATTGTATTTCTCCACACACCACAACTCATTTTTGCAACCCCATCTTTGTATTATTACAGGTCTGAATATTCTCTGTTTCAGTTCGTAATTCTCCTCACACTACAACTCTTTTTTTGCAACTCCCTCTTTGTCATACATGTCTGAATAATGAGAAAATCTGAATTTTTTTAACAAAAACTTTAAAATAATTTTTTTAGATAAATTTTTTTTAAAACTTCTTTCAGAATAGAAAATCTTTACAATTTAATAAGGAACATATTTCATATAGGTTTCATTAAAAATATTCAGTAGATAACGAGAAAAATAGAGATGAAAATTTCAAAAGGAGTGTATAACTGGTTTAGCTCAATAGTAGTCCTTGCTAGCGAAAGATTTTTTACTGTTATTCTATTATTATTATTATTATCATTATTATTTAAAACATTTTGTGTCCTGCGCTTACGCACGAGGACTAATACAGAACGTGATAACTCACGTACAAACGTAATATGTGAGGGAAAGGTAATAATGACCTATTAATGATCATAAGTGTCTTTGAAAGGTGATAACGTACGTACAGACAGAAATGTATTTGGCTATTTGCATCATATTTCATGCGGCTGCTGTTGTTGTTAAATACTCTAGCGGCACTGTTACATAGACAGTCAGTGGCTGAGAGAACAAGGACATACTACCTCGTGTATTAAATACAGATATCCGTTAGGAAATTCTGTGCAGATTCCCGAGTTATTTATTATTATTTTTTTTTTTTACCTCACTCTCAAATAACGCACAGTGCCACTTTTATATAGGGGCTATCTGGGATATAATTTGCAGGGATACTGTGTAGGGAGTTGAGCAGCAAGATGTCTGTTTACATTGCACTTGAATTTCTGCATGTCGATGCAGTCAAAGAAGCAGGAACCTGGAAGGGAATTCTAGAGTCTGATGGGAAGAAAATATTAGAGTGTCAAGTGAGGGTTTTTTCTGCTTGTCGAGTTTGTCGGGTGTATTCATATCGAAGGTTTACAACAGCTTCTAGTTCGTCAGACTTTGATAGAAAGTGTGACAAAATACACACGAAGAAGGTCGGAGATTACACCGATCGAAACAAAAAATTAACACTCAAGATAAGAAGAGTCATCCGAAATATCTGAAAAATCCCCAAAATAAATCCTCATCTCAAAAATTTAAAAAACATAGATGTTGTCATGTTTTAATTTAGAAACGTAATAAATAAATTCTTTATGTTACAACATTCAAGGGAGATAATAAAATCTCAGCAAATCATTTCTTCTTAAAAAAAAGAAGAAAAACAGATTTATTATAATCTAGAGATATAATTTATTGGTAGAGTATTAAACTACAGATGGAATTATCCCCTCTTTAAGCCCGAGTGAATCTCACCATTTTATTTTAATTTTTTTTCCTATAAATATATTCAATTTACGATAAAAAGAAGTTACCATTCAAAATCGCCGCAAGTCATTTCTTCGTTTGCATATTTTAAAACTAAACATTAATCAAAACTGACTTTTCCAGGGCATTCATCATCAAGCCCAAACATCAGCTGACGTGATATTGTAAACAAACACTGAAATTTGGTGAACCAGATTAACATAACTAATTTATTTATTTTTTATTTTTTTGCAAATTAGTCCACCGGGCAAATTATTCCTCGTAATATATAATATTCAATAGAGGATCGATTCTATAACAATACATACGCAATCTACATAAATAAAAATATCATGTTTAAGCGTATTGTACAACCGGGCAACTGTGGGTAACATCGCAGTGCCAGCTAGTATATATATATATATATATATATATATATATATATATATATATATATATATATATATATATATGTCAGGTCATGTCATATGCTACTGGTACCATGTAACCCAGTACTACCTGCCTCATGGTCGGGTCACCGGCGACTAAACTGGTTCCCCCACCAGACTTGTTTGGTGAGGAGGGTGGCTAGTCTCCCTGAAGGATTAAAAACAAGACCTTCCAAAGGGCGAATGAACTCTTTTTCTGGGTCAACGGCCAACTAGCAACGTGTATATTTGTGTGTGTGTGTGTGTATATGTGTATTGGGGTAGAGAGGGCTCCCGTAAGCCATGGTGAAGGCAACCTTTCTAGGAGAAGCAAATCTCTGATTTAAAAAACCATAGAGCGGAAGACTAGTACCCGCATTAAGCTGGTCTGCAGTTTAATTTGTTGCTGGCTATCTTGCTCTTGCTTGTTGCTGGATCTCAACATTTTGAAACGAGAGAGAGAATTAGCTGTCGTACAAAGCTAAGACTCTGTAACATCATATTTGTATAGATACTCCCTCAGGTATTTGGGCTCATGGATTTTAAATGTCTGAGGGAGTGGCACTCGTCTGACAAGACGTTGCAATCATCAATCAATCATATATATATATATATATAGTTACCGTTTTATCTGTTTTAGTTACTTTAGTTACACATGTTTCGGTTACCGGATCGTATCAAAGATCCAGCAACTTCGTCAGACTTGAACAGAAGTGGTTATGTGTCTGTTACTGACGAAGTTGCTGGATCGTTGATACGATCCGGTGACAGAAAAATGTGTAACTAAAACAGAAAAAACGGTAATAAAAATATTTATTTGCTCTGCAATAGTATTGAGCACCTTCTTAAGGTTTTTACTAATTACCAGTTTTGCTCTTTCCAGCTGACTACAATCCGATTGGCTTCAAGTCCAATGTGAACAAGTTCTTATTGAACCGTCCCCCTAAGTAATCTAAGTTACAAAATTCCCACTAATGTTTACTACGCTAAAATCACAATGACTAATGTATACGCATTAACCCTTATCCTGGAGTGGCTTCTGGGCCTGGATAAGTGGTAACACCTATGTAATATATATATATATATATATATATATATATATATATATATATATATATATATATATATATAATGTTTGTATGCATGTATGTATATAATGCATATATGTACATGTTTCAGAAACGTAATAAATATGGAGTCGCACGTTTTCTCCAACCTTATCTAACCCGTACCTTTACCATAACCTTAACCTTTATTATATCTTTATCTTTCGTCAGATCTTATTTACATAGTTTCCTTAATAACATAGTTTCGTTACTTACATAGTTCCCTTACTTACGTAGTTTTCCTTATGTGGTTAAAAGTAAAGAACCTTACCTCATGCATCGCGCAGCTCGTGTTGGGAAAGAAAAAAAGTGAAAATAAAAATGGCCGCCCCATGGTATTTATGGACTGAAAATCACGTGATGTGACGATAGGGGGCAGGGAGTATGCGAATGAGATGTGGTTGGGTCTTTCTATAAAAGAGCCGTCTTCTTTATTTTGGGCGTCAGTGTGGAAAGTGCAGAGAGAAGAGAACAGTTGGATTTGAGTTTGAGACTTTTGATCTGAGGTTGAGTTCAAATTTAACGTCAAGCTATTTCGGCACAGTGACAAAAATGGGTGACCGAGTAAGATTGAGCAGCGATATCCTGAGGCCATTTACTGGAGAAGGTAACGTGGTTGCGTGGCTTAACAAGCTGAAGTTGGTGGCAAGGCTGCAGAAGATCGAGGATATAGCCACGTTAATACCAATGTATTTGGAAGGAAGTGCTCTAGCGGTCTATCTAGAAATGGAAGAGACGGATCAGGCCATTGCTGAGAGCATTGAAAACCGAGAGCGCGTTTGAGGCTTACAACAAGCTCAAAAGAGTCACCTGGACTGGGGGGGGTGGATGTGTACGTAGCAGAGATAAGGCGACTAGCAGGATTGGCTGGATATGGGGGACAGTCCTGAGAAGACTGTAAAGCTGGCGCTTGTAACTGGTTTCCCTGATCGCATCTCCATGGAACTGCAACGTCTTACTGATATTGAAACCATGGAGGAGATTCTAAGGCATGCTAGAGTTTTGGCGAAACAGCCCGTTGAGCTGGGGGCAGTCGCGGCTGCTGTGGCAAGCAGAAAGGAGCGACCAGTGATGAAGCAAGTCTGTGGATTTACCGGTAAATGCTTTCGATGTCAAGGACCACACCTGATGAGAGACTGTAGGGAGCCACGGCCAGACATTATCTGTTTTCGGTGTGGCCAAGTAGGGCACATTAGCAAAATTGCGTTTCGCTTCCGGGAAACGAGTAAAGGGGTGCTATTGCGCCAGTAGTCACCCCTTTTATACTGAACAGGCGTATGAGAGTTTGTTGCCACAGTTAGTGATCACAATCAATGGAAAGAGGGCTAGAACTCTTGTTGATACTGGATGTATAACAACACTTATTACTACGAGTGTCGCCAACTCTTGGAATGGAACCAGCAACGTTAGAGCGGTCGATGGCAGAGAAGTGGAATGTTGTGGAGATGCCGATGCGGAGATTGTAGTAAGGAATATGTCATTGCGACTAAGAGCCGCAGTTTGAAAAAGAAGTTGAGAGATGGATAGATGAAGGAATATTAATGCCGTGGTCAGGGAAAGTTGAAGGAATTTTGCCACCCATGGCTGTGGTCCAATCTATTAAGAAGAAAGTTAGGCCAGTGTTGGATTTCCGTGAGCTGAACAAGTTTGTCGCTTGTCACACAAAGGACGGAATCGACGTGTGTGAAGAAGTCGTAAGGAAATGGAGGTGGATGAAGCAGGCAACTTAAATTGTGGACCTGAAGTCAGCCTACCTCCAACTTCATGTGGATGAGAAATTGTGGAAATATCAATTGGTAGAGTACAAAGGTCAAGTTTATTGTCTGACCAGATTAGGATTTGGTCTGAACTCCACACCAAAGATAATAACGGCAGTTCTTAAGACAGTGCTGGCCAAAGACGATGCAGTGAAGAGAGGCACCTGCTCTTACATCGACGATGTACTAGTAGACGAAACATAGGTGACTGCGGAAAGAGTGAGAGAGAGCATATCAAAGCATATGGACTCACGACAAAACCGTCTGAGTCACTGGAAAATGGAATGGCTTTGGGATTTCGAACAATAAGGCAGGAAAATTGATGTTTGGGCGAGGAAATGAGATCCCTGAAGCCAAGGTTGACCTAGCCAAGAGAGAGCTTTTCTCTATATGTGGAAAGCTGGTTGGCCACTACTCAGTAGCTGGATGGCTGCGAACTGCGTGCAGTTTTATTAAAAGGCAAATTGGGACAGACAGTTGGGAAGATGCAATTGATCAAGAAGTGCTTCTCATGATACAAGAAGTCATTGCAGAAGTGAAAAAAATGGACCCTGTGAGAGGAGAATGGCATGTAAAGGAGGGCCATGAAGGGGTGATATGGACTGATGCTAGCAGTGTAGCATTAGGCGTATTATTGGAAATAGGAGATGTGGCTGTTGAAGATGCTGCTTGGCTACGCAAAAAAGGATGATAGCACCCATATCAATGTTGCGGAACTCGATGCTGTGATGAAAGGCATCAATCTAGCTCTAAAATGGGGGCTACAGATATGAACGTTAAAACAGACTCTGCAACAGTGGTGTCGTGGATTAAATCAGAGCTGTCTGGTGATAAGCAGAGCAAAACAAAAGGAGCAGCGGAGATGCTTATCAAGCGTAGACTTGGAGCGCTGGGAGACTTGGTTCGAGAATTCGAACTAAAGGTAACTATTACCTTAGTTCCGTCACAAAAAAATAAAGCAGATGGGCTGACAAGAGTCAAGAAAGCCTGGCTACACAAGGAAAGAGACGGGGCTCCAGCATGTTGTGCAGTAGAGAATTTAAAAGACCTGCATAACCTGCATCATTTTGGAAAGGAATGGACCCTTTACCTGGCAAGAAAAGTAAACCCGCACGTCACAATGCAAGACGTCCAAAAGGTGGTGGAACAATGTAGGGAATGCCAATCAATCGACCCTGCACCGGGAGATTGGCCATTGACATCACACATTATCAACATGAACCACATGTAACTATGATTGATTGTGGGCCTAGGAGAGTAGCGATATGGCGGAAAATGAAGAATGAAACAGCAGAAGAGGTAAAGAGAGTTGTCAAGGAGGTTTTTATGGGAAGGGGGCCAGTAGAAGAGCTGTTGGTGGATAATGGTACGTCTTTCCGCTCGGAAGTTTTTAGAGACTTATGTGCGAAGTGGAATGTGGGGCTATATTTTAGAGCTGCATACCGTCCAAGTGGAAATGGAATTATAGATAGGCACCATCGCGCTAGAACAGCTGTGGCATCAAGAAGCCAGATTTCGCCCCAAGAAGCAGTTTTTTGGTACAATATGACGCCGAAAGCTGGTCAAGACGAAAATTCAGTGCCGCACTGGTCTATTTTTCTTATGAATGGCGACATCCATTGACTGTAACACAGAGAGAAGAACAGGCCTGCGTGGACATCGCAGTTGGTGAAGAGGTGTGGGTGAAACCACCCAATTCTCGTTGCACGACTCGCTGGGGAAAAGGTACACTGACAGAAGTACTCTCCAAAAACAAGGTAGCGATTGACGGAATGCCTTGTCACATTTTAGATATACGGAGAGTCTCCTTGCCATCAGAGGAAGGGGAGGTTGATGCTGACGTTGAAGTGTCTGAAGAAGAGCCTCTTCGACGATCGCACCGTGAACGAAGACGCCCAGCGTGGATGGCAAACTATGATACTAATTATTGATCTTAGAGATCAGGGGGGGGGGTTAAAAGTAAAGAACCTTACCTCATGCATCGCGCGGCTCGTGTTAGGAAAGAAGAAAAAAAGAGAAAATAAAATGGGCCCCCCCCCCGGTATTTATGGACTGAAAATCACGTGATGTGACGAGAGGGGGGAGGGGATATGCAAATGAGATGTGGTTGGGTCTCTCTATAAAAGAGCCGTCTTCTTTATTTTGGGGGTCAGTGTGGAAAGTGCAGAGAGAAGAGAACAGTTGGATTTGAGTTTGAGACTTTTGATCTTAGGTTGAGTTCAAATTTAACGTCACCTTACTTACGTAGTTTCCTTACTTACTTTTGGGCTCGTTTATCCTCAGAAGTTCTATAAAAGTAGGCTTTGTTTTCTGAAGATGTCATTATCTCTGCTTTCCGTTTTAAGCTTATTTGATGTTCATCAATGCCAACTGTTTATATCGGTTGGTTTTCGCACTCTAGGACTTTTTTCTTAATGTCTCTCTCGCTTTCTCTCTCTCTCTCTCTTAAGCTATCTATCCATCGTCATATATATTTATAAAGAATAATTAAAAAATTAAATTAAAAAAAAATAAGAACAATGTAACATTTGCATAAATACCTAGACATATTATAGATTAAATACTTCACCAATGAAGATGTTGTGATGATCTATTATTTAACATACATGCTATGTCGACGGGAATTCACAGTAAATAGTCAGAGAGAATATTCACCGGTCAGAAATCGGAATGATGTGTTATATATATATATATATATATATATATATATATATATATATATATATATATATATATATATATATATATATATATATATATATAAATTCAGATGTGTCCAAAAGTCAAAACTAATGAAGACAACGAGGTTGTTAAAGAGTGTTCAATGAAAAGAGCGGAATATTTCTTTTATTAGGGGTAAACAGGTACATATGGTCGCTACAAATAGCCATCTGTTTCAGTCAAAGAGACTTCATCAGGCGTCCTGGAACCTCGTGACGCAAAAAAAAAGGGTTCCAGGTCGCCTGATGAAGTCTCTTTGATTGAAACAGATGGCTATTTGTAGCGACCATATGTAACTGTTTGCCCCTAATAAAAGAAATATATATATATATATATATATATATATATATATATATATATATATGTGTATGTATATATATATATATATATATATGAGGGGCGTGCAATAAGTAAAGTTCCTGACCCATTTCCCATAGGAGTAGAGCAATGAAACTTGGCACAGTTATTAGTCTTTCTCTACATAGGAACCACCCAGAGTTATGCATTTCTCCCATCGTTTGATGCAGCTCTGGAGACCGTTTTTGTAGAACACCCCAGGTTGGTCCTCCAACCACGACGTGACTTCAGAAATCAAGGCTGCATCATCTGGGAAACGCTTTCCTTTCAAAAACAACTTCATGGCTGGGAAGAGGTGAAAGTCAGAGGGTACAAGGTCAGGAGAGTAGAGGGGATGGGGAAGGATTTCATAGCCACACGCCCGTGCTTCTGATCTGGCGACATGCGAGTTGTGGACCAGAGCGTTGTCCTGCAGGAGGAGGGTACCTTTGTTGATCTTGCCTCGCCTCTTGATTTTGATAACTTCCCTTAATTTCCTCAAAAGTGAAGCATAATAGGCTCCTGCAATTGTGGTACCCTTTGCCAGGAAATCTGTCATCACTACTCCGTCCTGGTCCCAGAAGACTGTGAGCATGACCTTGCCAGCGGAGGGCTGCACTCTTGCTTCCACTGCATTGACTGGGCTTTGGTCTCTGGATCATAGTGATGGACCCAGGTTTCATCCTATGTAATCAGTCTTTTGAAAAACGTTGACTCATCTTCTTGGCACATCTCCAAATTCATCCTCGAGCACTCGACGCGTCCTCGCTTCTGGAATGATGTGAGCAACCTGGGAATCCATCTGGCAGACACCTTATGCATGTGCAAATTGTCATGCATAATAGTTTCCACAGACCCTGTACTAATCTTGACATCTTGGGCTATTTGGCGAATAGTAATGCGCCGATCTTCCAAAATGGCAGCCTCAACTTGACGGACAGATGCCTCATCAATGGCAGAAGGGGGCGACCAGATTTGGGAGCTGTTTCCACAGACTTCTGCCCATGTTTGAATTCACGATGCCAGCGTTTTACAAGGTCATATGATGGAGTATTATCACCATAAGTTTCTTTCATTTCATCAAAAGTCTCCTGTTGTGTGCGTCTTTTCAAATACAAAAACCGGATCACTGCTCGACATTCAACAGGCTCCATTTCACACATGACTCAGTTCAAACACCTGTAAAACAGAAACCACAATTAGTTCAGAGCTGTAATTTGCCACATAATCCGTAGAGATACAAATCATTGCACATGCAAAATTTCAGCTAGATCAGACAGCTGGAGGTGGGTCAGGGGCATTACTTATTGCACGCTCCCACCCGTATATATATATATATATATATATATATATATATATATATATAGTTAGTTAGTTATAAAAGATATATGGCGATTAAGCTACACTGAATATTCCGCGTTTCATCCCCTCTAGGACTCTTCAGGCTTATGCGCCTAAGCCTGAAGAATCCTAGAATGGATGAAACGCGAAATATTCAGTGTAGCTTAATCACCATATATATTTTATAACTAACTAACTAGCTTTACCTACGTATTGAGCACTTTTGAAGTAAATACTTAAAGTTTACGCATAAATTTATACTTTCATATATTAATCTTATGTAAATGAAATAGTTATATATATATATATATATATATATATATATATATATATATATATATATATACTTCAGAATAAAGTTATATCAACTGGTATGAAAACCTATAATTATAAGTTTTACAAAATATTATTGGCAGTAATATTCTATAAGTATATAGTATCTCACCCAAAATAAACATTGGTCGATATACAAGATAGAGCAAATAAATTAAATTTTAGTCATTCAAAATTTAAAAATTTATTACGTCAAATGTTTAAATTTCAAATCAAAAAATTTTTATTATTCTATGTAAGACAAGGAATACATTTGAAATATTATAACTCCTTATCCTATAGGATTTCGATGTCTACCATTTCTTTAGAGGAGAAAATATTAGCAAATAGTTATTATGGTTTACACCTTATTTGCTAAAGTCAGTGAGACATGGAAAATCAACAATTAAAAGTTGTTTAAGCATTTAAATGTCATAGAGTAAGGGAAGTTAATGAAAAGGATATAAAAATTCACATCCAAATTGCAGGGTAAAATCCGAAGTGAATGTATTTGATAGCAGTGTGGTAAAATGATCCAAGCTGTATTTTTAAACATTACACGTCATAAATTTTTAAATTTTGAATGACTAAAATTATATATATATATATATATATATATATATATATATATATATATATATATATATATATATATGTATATATTTAGCCAGTAGAGTTTAGTTTCCTAGAAGAACATCCAATGAAACACCATGTGTCTACCTAAGAGTGCTCAATGAGTGAACAGGGCAGGTATCTTAAATTTATTTATGCAAACATTGATAATTCTTGGCCTGAAGACGTAATTCCCCAACGCGGGTGATTACAGAAACATGTATGCACATATGTAGCCATCAATGTTTGTATGAATAAATTTAATATATATATATATATATGTGTGTGTGTGTGTGTGTGTGTATGTATATATCTGTAGAAATATATTTTCTTATAATATATACCAATCCTTATTTAAGAAGCTCAATATAATTACAGAGCAATATAGAGAATAAATGAAAAAAAAAACTATATTCCAAAATTCATGATGTTGACCATCTTATAATATATTCCTTTAATTCAGTTGACTTATACAATTCTTGACAGTATCTGTTTCGTAACGCAAAATCAATCACTTAATTATTATATCAATCAGTGAATCTATTATGCCCTCAATTCATCAGACGAAATAGCAACAATCAATTCGTCAAAAGGAAAAGAGGTGTGATTTGACATGATTAAAATTCCTAAAATTGGAAGAGGAGCTGCATGTACGTTTAATAAATTGCTTTACAATAAAAAATACTAGAGAACAATAAAAGTGAAGGAACTGATTTGCCTTGTCACCGCTTCCGGTGGCGCTACAATAAAGAAAACATATTAAAAGTATATACAGCCTCGATATCGTTTTTATCTAATCCGAGCGTGTTTTTATATATTTAAGATGAAAAAATATAACCATCGTTTCTTCTCGGCAGAAGTATATAATTTTGAGTGCGGCAAAAATGTTTTATTTTTGCTTTTACACAAATACGCTTTATTTTCAGATATTTATTATCAAATAATTGTAATCATAAAAAATCCTATTTCCCGACAAATCTCTATAAATATCGACTGTGACTTTACTGTTAGAATTAGTCACGTACGTAACAAAAATATTTTTTATCAATCGTGTATTCGTTGCTTTAGTGGTCAGTATATATATTTTTAAACGTTAAACTAGCAAATATATTCGTTTATACTTCCTATACAACTATTTTGCTGGTCCTTAAACAATATCCGATGGTGAGGCTCCAGCTTCCAGCCTTTGGGGAGTGTGGAGCCCCACTTAAATTTCCATTGCTCCCCGGTCCACTCTGACCCGGAGTGGTAGTACCTGTTAGGGTCCCAACTATAGATTAAATAGAAACCGACTTGAAATATATATATATATTCTATTAAAAATATGTTTCTTCAAAATATCTGGATTCGGCACTAAATAGCCTGAAAAGGGTTGATATGCCGTAAAACAAAAACAACCAACCAAACAATTATTTTGCAGCATAAAATTTTTTCTTTAAAAATTTATTTTTGAAGTTGCTATATAATTGTGTAGAAGTATAAATGA
Source organism: Euprymna scolopes (assembly GCF_053919585.1). Lineage (NCBI taxonomy): Eukaryota > Metazoa > Mollusca > Cephalopoda > Sepiida > Sepiolidae > Euprymna > Euprymna scolopes. The sequence continues at coordinate 13,693,622 of NC_136525.1, read as the reverse complement.
CTAGCGATTATTCAAAGATGAACATGCCGGTGCATAGTTTAGTTGCAAGTTTAACCCCCCTCTCTCTCTCTATCTCTCTATCTTCCCCCCATTCCTCCCTCTCTCTCCCTCCCTCTCCTCTCCTCTCTCTCTCTCTCTCCCCCTCTCTCTATCATCCTTTGTTCCCATTTAATTGTTCCTATTTACTTGGCAGAGTTAGACACAAGATCGGTTTTAATGTGGACGAAAATCCAGCTCCCCCAAAAGGGGTACTCTGGATAGGAACAAAAATAAAAATTGCTTCAGTCTAGAAGGTTTTCTCCTCCACTAAGCGAGGACAAAAACGTTGAAGTGTAGTTCATTTCTCTCTCTATCTCTCCCCATATATCTCTTTCTCCATTTCTTCCTCTTTCTCTATCACCCCTATGCCTCTTTTCCCTTCCTTTCTCTCTATTTCTCCCCTTTTCTATCTCTCTCTCTCTTTCTTTCTCTCTCCATTTTTCTCTGCTCCCCTTTCTCTCCCTACCTCTATATCTCTTTCTCCCCTCTATCTCTATCTCTCTCATCCCCTCTCTCTAACTCACCTCCTCTATATCTCTCTTTCTCTCTTTCTATCTCTGTCTCTCTCCCTCTCTGTCTTTCACTCTCCCCCCTCTCTCTATCTATCTCTCAATCCCTCTGTCTCTCTTTTTCTATATTTTCCTCTCTCTCTATATATATATATATCTATATCTCCCTCTCTAATCCTTTCTATCCTATTTTAGTCACATGAATTACTTGGTAAACCCTTCCTAATTAACTTGATTTTTGCAGCCATTCGATCACAAAATAACAAAAGCTTAGATTTTGCTTCAACCGGAACAGCTGCGACCTTACTACCAGGTAGAAGAACTGCTCATTCTTCTTTGAAATTACCATTAAACATTCAATTTATCAAAACTCCCATGTGCAATATCTCAAAACATCAATCAGGGGAAAAATACTGCAGAAATGCAAATTTATTATTTCAGGATGAATACCCAATTGCACACAAAAATCACTTGAGGCTTTTGATCGATCCTTGCAAGATTTGCGTGGCAATGTCAGACCATTCTGGAATGCAATAATAATGCTTGCAGGAGATTTCAGACAAACGTTACCTGCAATTCCTAAATCAACACCAGCACATGAAATAAATGCTTGCATCAAATACTCTACTTTTGGGCCCCATGCGAAGACATTAAACTTAAATCAAAATATGCGTGTCCAGCTGAACAACGGTCGATCCTCAGAGATATTTTCGCATCAATTGTTGGAAATTGGGAACTGAAAAGTACCGGCTGATCCGAGTTCAGGGCGAATTTCGTTGCCTCATAACTTCTTTAATTTAGTTACATCAAAAGAAGAGTTGGTAAAACAAGTTTTCTACATATTAAAATTAGTTGGTTGCAGCTCAAAACAAAGACATCCATGAAATTCCAAGTGAGGTAGCCACATAACAGTCTATCGACACTGTTGCACTACAATTAAAAATTAGCGTACCAGTTATCATGTTGCGAAATATTAATTAACCCAAGCTTTACAATGGTACGCGACTTTCAGTAAAAAATAAATGAACAACATCCTTGAAGCGACAATCTTGACAGGGCCTTTCAAAGGTGAAGATATCCTCATTCCACGCATTCCTATGATTCCATCGGATACGCCATTTAAATTTAGAAGATTGCAATTCCTAATTCGATTGTCGTTTACAGTCGCCATCAACAGAGCTCAGGGACAATCTTTACAATTGTGTGACTTACATCTACACACTGACTGTTTCTCACATGGACAATTTATGTTGCATGTTCTATAATCGGCAAATCAGAAAGTCTCTAAATCTGCTCAGAAAATGGAACAATTGTGAATCCACAAGTACTGGGAAATTCAACATATAAGAAACATGCATTTTCTCTCTTTTTAATTTTTTTTTCATTTCACCAGATTGAACCTCAGCATTAAAATGCCACCCTAATATATATATATATATATATATATATATATATATATATATATATATATATATATATATATATATATATATATATATATATATATACAAAACACTACAACTTTATTTTAAAACTTTTATTGAAAAAATCAATTCAGGTAACTTGGTCATATAGTAGAACTGACATCAATTCAGCTAAAATCACAGTCTCGATACGGGTCCGGAACTGGAAGCATGCCTTTTCCACAAGCACCGGCAAGAGCTCGACAAATACTCGACGTATGGTCGCGATTAGGCTAGATTTGTTGTTGTGGGAGGTCATGTTGGTGATGTTCTCAACGTATGACCAAAAACTCCTTCTAAAGCCAAGCCTAGGTCTCTTTCAACTTGTGGACCAGCGCCAAATCCTGCTGCAACATCCAGGATCTGCTTGCGGCCACCTGATTGCACCAGGGGATCACCACCCTCTTCAGCACATCTGGGTACACTTTGGGGTTGACTTTCAAGCCGACTTCGAAGATGTGAGGTGGCATGATATGTCCCTCACTTGAAACCATACCAAAAGCCCTAATCCTAGCCGGAATCTTCGTGGAGCTGGGTCCTCAAAC
>NC_136525.1:13663566-13683566 GCF_053919585.1 Euprymna scolopes | reverse complement strand
GTTCGAGCCTGCCTTCCTACTACCACTTTTTTTTTTGGGGGGGGGGCTCAACAGACACATCCAAACACCCGGGCAACGCCGGGCTGAAATGCTAGTATATATATATATATATATATATATATATATATATATATATATATATATATATGTGTGTGTGTGTGTGTGTGTGTGTGACTAGCAGGGCGCTCCCAGCGTTTACCGACATAGCCTGGCGTTGCCCGGAGTTAAAATGCGCTTCACTATGATATTTTAATTGTTTATGCAGATTTCATACATCTATTATATTATAAAACTCAAATCGCATTCCTTCGACGTTGAACGCGTCCATCCCCTTCTGCTTCACAAGTTCCGGTTTACGACTTCCGGTTTCAAAAATTCTGTGTAAATAAATAAAAACAAAGCCGTAAGAATCTTTTAAATCGATAATTAACGGTGTCGTATTTTTTCTGACTTCATTTATTTTTAAATAGATTTATACATTTTATATTTTTACACTCCTTACTACGAAATAATTAAATAAAACCGAAAATATTTTTTTTTTAAAATTGAGTTGGATTGGAGATTGAGTGGCAAAGTACTCTCGGTCCCTATTTGTCGTAAAAGAACCAAAATCCTCTGATAAACGTAATGCTAACATGCAAACAATATGTACACAATTATAACGGTATTTCAGAAGTAAACAGATTTAAATAAGTAGAACTTCTTTTTCAGAAATAAACAATAACCTTTGAAAAAATAATACACACTTTTTTTATTTATTTAAACAATATATATAGAACTTTTATTTTAAACTTTAGAATTAAATTAAAATTTAGAACTTTTAGATATAGAACTATAATTTTAAATTTTATTTAGTTTAATTTATATTAAACTTTAGAAAGAAATTTTATTTAGTATAATTTAAATTAAACTTTAGAATGAAATTAAAATTTAGAACTTTTATTTATAGAGCTATTATTTTAAACAATATAAACGTTTTTATTTTAATTTTAAACATTATAAACAGACATTTTTATAATCTTACACAATATAAACGTTTTTATAATTTTAATTTTTAACAATATAAACAGACATTTTTATAATCTTACACAATATAAACGTTTTTATAATTTTAATTTTTAACAATATAAACAAACTTTTTTTTAAAAACAAATATTGTTGACAAATGCTTTTGATTATTCCCCCTAAAATCATATACGTTTTTAGCGTCCCAAAATTTTTAAACGATTATTTTGATTAGATTTTCATTGACGGTCGAAATCGTTTTCAAACAAAAACAAAACAAAGCAATTTTTTTTTACTAGTGTAAAAAAAAAAACAAAAAAAAAACGACAAAACAAAACCAAAAAATATTTGATCAATTTACATATTTAAAAAAAATATTTGGTATTTTTTACGACCTAACCCTGCGTAGTTTACCTTCTAAAAAGAAATAATTAATAATAAATAATAAAAATAAATAATAATAAATAATATTAAATAATAAATAAATAATAAATAATAATAATAATAATAATAATAAATAATAAATAATAATAATAATAATAATAATAATAATAAATAATAATAATAATAATAATAAATAATAATAATAATAGTAATAATAATAATAAATAATAATAAATAATAATAATGAATAATAATAATAATAATAAATAATAATAATAATAATAATAATAATAATAAATAATAATAAATAATAATAAATAATAAATAATAATAATAATAATAATAATAATAATAAATAATAATAATAAATAATAACAATAAAAAATAAATAATAAATTATTACTTTTTTGGCTAATACTTTTTGACGGCCTTTAAATATAGTATAAAATAAGGAATTAAAACTATATATTAATTAACATTTAACATTTTAGAGTGGGGATCACTTTCCTATATAAATTTAACGTAAAATGGGCATCCACTGCTTTGACTACGCAGTTGTAAACGAGGCATGTAATTGTTAGCATTTTTTCAAGTTTGGTGGCGGGGGGGGGGCAAAAAGAGGAAACAGGTTGGGTGGGGTGAGGTCATAAGTTCCAAACATTTTAAAAATACGTAGAAACACTTCAAAATGTGTGTGCATGGGTGAGGACTCCTTTTTTAAAGATTTACCTTCAAAAGGTTTCAGTGTTAAATATTAATTAATTATTAGTCCCCGATATTGTTGAGGCTATTAACAGACACAAAACAACTAGGGGAACCTGTACAATGTGCACCCCCTCGTTCCATTTTTTTTTATTTTAATCTTTTTTCGATGTTTTTCAACGGATTATACCCATCTTATTTAAAGGATTTTTCATTAAATCTAAGAGTAACGATGTTAAGATCTTTATTATCCAATGCATTTCGTATTGTTTTCACTGGTCACCATGTTTGTTTTCGCGTGCACGTGCATTCATTTTTGCTCGTTTATACATTAATTCTGTATATTCACTATTCCATAGTTAGCTATAACATATACTGACCCAACGGGTCACGGATAATCTAATATCATTATAGAATCAACTCTATCGATTATTACGAAAAAAAAAAAAAGTTGTAAAATCTTTATAAAAATGCTGACCGGCATGGTCGATGACGGATCGGTTAAGTCGAAACGGCAACGCCGAATCAGCCACGCCGAAACATTCCCTTCCCCTCTGCACTAGCAGTGTCAGAAATTTCGTGAAAACTATTGAATAATTCCACCCGCTATCTTTCGAAGCTTATAACTCCTCGAAAAATGTAATTCAAGCCCTAATTTTTTTTTTCAATTAAAGGAGCAAGGACCAAGATTTCATTAAAACAAAAAACAAAAACAAACAAACAACGTCTTTTTTAAAAAAAGGTTTTAAACTTCGGACTTTACAGGTAAATTTCTAAAAAACACTACTTTTTTTGTTTTAAATTTGAATATATTATTTATTGATCTTTTATCTTCAATTTGTGATATATAAAACTTTGGTACATAAATTAATTATTAACTTTTTAATAGACATTTGAAAATGGGGGGGCGTGAATTAAAAAAAAACGTTTGTCTAAAATATTATATTCGGTTTATTGGAAAGAGCATAAAATTTCACATTGACCCTGAAAATATCGTAAAAATAAAATCAATAGAAAAATTTTGATAGATTTTTAAAGTTTAAAAATTGAAAAATACTGAACTCGTAAAATTCAATTAATTTCATTACTATTTTTAAAAAAATAAAATTTCTATTACTTTTTATACAACTTTAATAGTTTATTTTGGAAGTATAATCCATAAAGAAATAAACAACCCACTTTTAAAAGAGAAAATGCTAGGGTTTTTTTTTATATTTTATTTGCAGTTTCGTGTTAGGGGTGTCAAAAATTCCTCCAAAAATTCTGATACACCTAGAGATGCACCGCCTTTTGACACACACTAGCAAAGTATAAGCTGCATCGTTCGTGTTTGCACAATATCTTATCCCCCAAAACACGTTTATTGTGTAATTTAATGCATTTTGTTTAATTAAATTTGTTTTTATATTTTTCATGTGAGTTCGAATATCTTTTACTATAGAGAGACGAAGTCTCGTGGACTTTAAGTAACCTTCTTTTTTTAATATTATTTAACTGGAATTATGTTATTGAGATGAGCACTATTTATTAACTTATTTATTGCGGACTATTATCCTCATCTTTCTCAGTTGTTGTTTCACGACGTTTCGGCCAACTATTCCTCTGGCCTTCGTCAGGTGGTAACCGCGACAGGATAGGAACTCCGAATCTCCTAACTGCATTCTCAGCAATTACTGCCTTCCATAGTTGTTGTCGTCTCGCTACGTTTTTGGCCAAGTAAGCCTCTGGCCGACTTTGGGTAGGATTGAAATTGTTATCTTCAGACAATGCCCACCTGGAACCATAGAGATTCAACGTCTCAATCCACCTAACGAAGGACAGATGAATAGTTGCCCGAAACGTCGTGAAACAACAACTAAGAATGATGAGAATAATAGTCCGCAATAAATAAATAAATTAATTAATAAGTAAGTTTTTTTATTTTATAACTATTTACACATAATGAAAATAAAATATTAAAACATCAACATATGCGCTTAGTTGATTGCATATAATTTCTTTTTCTTTCCATTGTTTAAAATAATTTATTTTAAAACAAAAATTCCAAAAATTTATTATTTGTCCAAAGAATACAACATTCAAAGTAATTTCCATGGATTTTCCTTAGAGGAAAGTCATTAGTAAAATGTTAAATCTGATTTGATATAATTTTGCAATTCAGCACATACATAAAAAATGTATTTTAGAGATTAATTCTTTTTAAAAGGGCATAGAGAAAGGATCGGACTACCTACCCTGATGAGGCTATGTATTAGCGAAATATCAGCAAAAAATATAAATAAATAAAAATGATTTTATCATTATATCCGATACTTAAAGTTTTTTTCAAATTTTTCATTTAAATTTTATTTAAAAAACAAGTGTCTTCAAAAAGTGTGTGACCATCCCATCTATATATATAGGGGATTAGAACAAGTCTAAAGAGCAGAGTATATTTTAATGTATTTGTAAATTCATTGATACAATTAAAATAAATGTAAAGGAAACAGTGCTCGTTGTAATGTAGATATATAATAAGCTCGATAGGCATATATATATATATATATATATATATATATATATATATATATATATATATATATATATATATATATATATATATATATATAAACGGATGATATGGGAAAAATGTTACACGATGTGTCGAAAGATACCAGAGCAAAAAAAATAAAATAAAAAGGGGAAAAAAACAGATTTGATATTCCCGAAGCGCTTTTCAACCGACTCTCTTCAGGGGAATCGTCGGTAAATTGGTTAATTACTCAAAACCATGAATTGGTAAATAAAATATTGTAATTTTTATTTATTTATTTATTTTTATTTTGCTCTGGTATCTTTCGACACATCGCATACATTTTTCCCATATCATCCGTTTTTATTCAATTGTGGGACACCACATTATGCTCTTCATATATATATATATATATATATATATATATATATATATATATATATATATATATATATATATATGTCCTAGAGCTATTTCATTTACCAAATGAATGCATCGGCAATGATACGTACGACTTTTAGGAGACGAACCATTAAAAGACACATCTGCCTTACTTAAAAAATGCTAGGTTTATTTTTTGGTGTCTTAAAAAAAAACACCCAATATTTTTGCTGATGAGGAGACTTTGTTTGAAAAAACTATATCATAAAATTATTGTCCAAGACTCACTAAAACATCGTTTCCGAAACGATCGTACAATTTATTGATTTTTTTTGTTCTTCCTTATGAAACAGATTTTTAATTTGAATTATAAATTATCAATCATCTTACTCATTATATATATATATATATATATATATATATATATATATATATATATATATATATATATATATAGTGTCACCCACATACAGTACTAGTTTGCTGTTTCACAGCTCATCAGTGCGGCTAGACAAGCAACTATCTAAAGCCAGGATCGAAACCAGACCGCCCAAAGGATAGTCGGACCTCCAAACGGTTGCGCTATTCGGCTGCCCCATATATATGGGCAGTGAATTAACACTGTTTTGACATTGTCCAACCACGTAAGCTCAATTTGTTTACACAAAGAGCATCATTTTATACGCTAATGGTAATTTGTATATCGCTTCCCAATATACTCAATCCAAGATGAGGAGCATTATAGTCATCCACATATTTCTGTAGAAATATATTTTCTTATAATTACATACCGGTCCTTATTTAAGAAGCTCAATGTAATTACAGAGCAATATAGTGAATAAATGACAAAAAACTATATTCCAAAATTCATGATGATGATCATCTTATAATTTATTCGTTTAGTTCAGTTGACATTTACAATTCTTGACAGTATCTGTTTCGTAGCGCAAAATCAATCAATGTGTGTGTGGCGCACGTGTGCTGGGGAGTATGTTCATCTGAGACTTGACTGGGAGAAAGAAGTGCGACTTTTCTTGTGTGTCTCCTTTTATATGCCGATTTGAGCGCCCTCTATCGCCGCGAAAGGGAAGATAAATCGGGTTTTAAACGTTGCTCGGCGAATGTAAGTGTTACAGTATAGAAAAAGGTAGTTGATGATACAAAAGAAAGCAATTCCAGACTAAATGGGTTATTTCCTTATTGAATCTTCGGAACTCTCCTCTGTCTGTAGTCTTTGTCGGTTTAGTTTTTACGTTTTTACGGCATATCAACCCTTCTTTTTTTTAGGTTACTTAATGCTGAATCTTGGAAAAAAAAAGGTTTTATGTTTCTAAGTTCTTTATATCTTCAAATATTTATTCATGGTGTTTGCTGTGCTTATTTTATTTTTATTTTTTGGTTTTGTTTTCGACTTTGCAATACATGATACATGATGAGTTTTGCAAAACGAAATAAGAAAGCGGTTCCTTTTTTTTTAATGCAACCTGATCAAAAGGCAACAGAAAGTTTTTATGGTATACGTACCCATCACAGAACGGAAATGTCATATTCCAAGGTCCTGGATATGACCTTAAACTATATCCAATGGTTACGCCCCAGCTTGCGGGCTTTGGGGAGTGTGGAGTCACCCTTTAATTGCCATTGCTCCCAGGTCCACTCTGACCCAGAGTGGTAGTAATGGTTAGAGTCTTAACTATGGGTTAAATAAAAACCGACTTGAAAAAAACAAAAACAAATATATTCTATTAAAAAACGTTTTCTTCAAAATCACAAGATTCGTCATTAAATAACCTGAAAAGTGTCAATATTTCGTAAAACAAAAACAACCAACCAGCCATCATATTCCAAGAATCACGTAAATTTATCGAGTACCTTAATTATTATAAAGAAAATCATTTTTAAACGATCTAAAGCGATTAATATGAAATCGATAGCATTACAAGGCTGAACTCGTAAATTTGAATTATTGTAGGCTCATCCTTCCTTATTGTTTTTCAAGATGGATACGCGAGAAAGTCCCTTTTTGCTCATACATAAAATTTTATGATCTTAATTAAAAAATAAGTGACGCATGCATGGTTCCCCGTGAGTGCACAGTGGACGAGGCATAAAAAAGGACCAAGTTCAGCATTTGCCTCCCCCCCATTTAGCCCCCAAAATCCACAGGAGACGTCAAATCCTGGTGAAAATGAACAAACGGTGCAGTTTTAGGCCTTAATATATGTAAATTTGAGTCCTGCACCATGCAAAAAAAAGAAAGAAAAAAGGAATGACCAAGTCCTTCATATGCCCCTCCCCCATTTAGCCCCAAAGTCCCCAAGGCCTTAACATATTTAAATTTGAGTTCAGCACCATGCAAAACTGCTAAGTAGACATACACAGAAAATTTTGAACAAATACGGTAAAATAGTCCCAAAAATGAAGTGTTTTTTTTTTGTTTTTTTTTAGCCCCAAAAGAGCCCCTGAGACATACCCAAGAGTTATTGCGAAGTATAGACAAACAAAATTATATAGAAATCAGTTAGTTACAAATTTTCAGAAAGTTGTATAAAAATCCAAGGTATCAATTTTTTTTAATAAGCACAAAAGTGGCAATTTTAACCATTTTTACCCGAAAGGCACCCCGGGTAGGGGCAACCGGAGTTTTCCCGGTAAATTCGTTCTGTTACTTTTTTACTCATATCATGTTTAATGTTTGTGCAAAATTTCAAAAAATTCCAAGACGTAGTTATTGAGAAAAGTGCGGACAGACGAACGGACGAACGGACAAGGGTGAATTTACAGGTCCACCCTCCTTTTGTCGGGGGACCAATAAAACTACTTGATGAATTTACTTGATTTTTGGAATATGATAGCTTCATACTATAACATCATAAAGGTTATTTCTGTATTTTCTATATTAAAAAAAAAAGTTGAATTCTAAATAAGAATCAAAAACACAAAAATATTCGTGTGTGATACATTTTAGGTCAGGAAGCTAGTATCTTCAGACGGCCTTATCTGCTTGCGGCGGTGTTGAATGTGTCGTTTGATAAAAGAAATACAAAAACAAGATGTTACCTATCGTCTCCTGCGAGTCAACACAGCTGTAAATCTTTTCTTCTTTTTTTTTTAAGTTTTTTTTTTTTTTTTTTTTTATCTCAAGTGATTTATTAGTATTCGTCAGCCGGAACTAAACAAATAGACTCCTTAAAGTTAATAGTAATAGTAAGCCCCCCCCTCTCTCTCTCTCTCTCTCTCTCTCTCTCTCTCTCTCTCTATATATATATATATATATATATATATATATATATATATATATATATATATATATATATATATATATATATATATATCGATCTCTTTCTCTCCAACCTCTCCGTAATATTCGTTTTCTAGTTTTCATTTCACCCCCTCTTTCTGCATTAATTCTCACTCCCTCTATCTCTCTTTTAGTCTCTTCCTACTACCCATTTTCTCCTCTTCCCTTAACACTTTCCATATTCCTCTCCTTTACTGCCACCCTTTCGTATTTATCTACTCTCACGACTTTCTACCTCTCCCTACTGCCTATTTCTCTTGCACCGTTTATGCCTAAATATTAATCCACTCTTTCTCTTTCAAACCTCTTCCTACCACCCGCTTTCCCCTCCTCTCTCCTTAACATTTTCAATATTCCTCTCCTCCGCTTCTTTATTACCACCCTTTCGTATTTATCTAGTTTCACAATTTTCTACCTCTTCCTACTGCCCATTTCTCTTTCGCCTTTTACGCCTAAATATTAACTCACGCTTTCTCTTTAAAACCTTTTCCTACCACCTAATAAGATTTATTCTGAAACTAATTAACCAATCATTATATACACCCAGAAGTCAAAATGCAAGGAAAATCTTTACTATAATAGAAAAGTCATTTTGTGTGTGCGTATGTGTGAGTTCCTTCCTCGTAGGTTCCGAAACGGCTGAGCCAATCTTTTGCAAATTTCGCACAAAGCTAATTTATATGTCTGGCAGTGTTCTTAGATATGTTTTGTACAGAAATTCGTCCGATAAGTATCGAAAATCGAAAAAAAAATCTGATCTTAAAAATAGCTTTTCTCTCTTATAGATGCAAAAGAATAATTTTTACAGGGGAATATTTTACATTACACCGACCAAGGAAGATCATTTCTTCTTCATTTATTATAATCTGGAGATATAGCTTAGTGATAGAACATTTGACTATAGATTGAATGATCTCCTGTTCAAAACCAGATGTACCTCGCCATTTTATTTTATTTTTATTATTAATGAGTTCAATTTACGATAAAAGGAGACGCACCATTTAAAATCGCCGCAAATCATTACTTCGTTTACATATTTTACAACTAAACATTAATCAAAACTGACTTTTCCAGGATATTCATCGTCAAGCCTAAATATCAGCTGACGTAATATTGTTAACAAATACAAACGGAATTTGATAAACGACATTACCATTATCATTTTTGCATTTTTATTTTTATTTTTTATGAATTACTTCACCGGGCAAATTATTCCAATATATAATAATGAATAATTTTTTTTTTAATACATACGCAATCTACATAAATTAAAATATTGTGTTTAAGTGTATTGTACGACCGGGCAACGCTGGGCTGCCAGCTAGTTTCAGATAAAATGAAAACAGAATCGGTAATTGTATCGGAATCGTTAAAATCCTGGAATCGTCACATAGCCAATCCTAACGTCGAGTCCCAAACACCAACTATTACGTCTATGTGTACCTGGTTTATTAGACATGGCGGTGAGAGTGTCTGCTTTAATCTTTTTTTTTTTTAATCCGTAAGCGTGACATATCGACGGAAATGCTAAATTAAAGTTCAGCACAAGAGACGAACTAAAACTTGACAGACCAATAAAAAGCATTTTCAAACTCGAGATTCAATGACCGAATTTTGCTCTAGCCGGAATTCTTGTTACTCTGAAAATATTTAACTTTTTTTCCAAATAAATTTCAGGCAGAAGCCTTACTCTGAGGAGGACTGTCTGACTTGCTATATACTTTTATTTTGATACTATTGCTGCCACATTTGGGCGAGTGAATCTATCATCAGTCTCACACTCTTAGACAAGGTCTCCCCCAAAGAGTTTCCAATCTTATAGGTCCCGCACAATCAATCGGTTAAATGTGTTATTTTTAAGGTAAGAATGACAGACCAACTAAACATTGACAGACCAATAAAATGCAATTTCAAAAGATTTAATGATAGCATTTTAACCAGAATTATTGTTACTTTTAAAAATATTTCTCTTTCTTTCCAGACATATTCCAGGTAGAAGCCTTTGTCTAAAAGGAGAGGGGGGGTCTGTCTGACTTGTTATATACTTTCATTTCGATATTGTTGCCACATTCGGGTTGGGGCATCTGCTACTTGTCCCACCTCTCTACTGCTGAGTCTCAAATCCAATAGATCTCGCACTATCAGCCAAGCCCTAAACTCTGTCCCATCGCCGCACTGTTGCGTCCAAGTGCCTGTTTTACAAGTACTTTAACGGAATGTGCTCTGATGACATCAAAGCAATTGTGCCCCCCTTGACGTATATACTTCCGACAAGCAGAAGTGAAACACTCCTTCACTGTTGAGGTTTCTTTTTTTTTCTTTTTTTTTTACATAGGCATCACCACATTATCAAGGCCAAGAGGCCACTCAAGGATAAGGGTTAAAGAGTGTGCAGTAGAAATTGGACAATATAGTAATCATTAGTAATGAAAATTTGGTAAATTTGATAACTTATATGGAACGGCTCATCAAGAACTTATTTACATTAGACTTGAAGACAACCATATTGTAGTCAGCCGGAAAGCAGGAAAACGGAAGACAATTCCACAGGCGTGCAGTTCTAAGAAAGAAGCTTTGTTCATGGAATCTACGTTTAGGTTTAGGCACAGATAAAGAGTGGGGGGGAATTATTGATAGTGTTTACAGCTAGACGAGTGTTTCTTGTGAAAGTTTGGCGAGGGGGGACCATAGATTGAAGCTCAGTCGAACACTTTCCATGAAAATAACGATACATCAGAGACAAACTCGCAACATCTCTTCTGTGAGATAGAGGTTGCAAGGAAGAGAAAAGGACATCTCCTACGAGGCTACGAAGTCTATTTTGAACTCTATCAAGGCAGGCAAAGTCCTTTCTAGCAGCTCCTGCCCAGATGTGGCAACACTATTCCATCCTTGGACGTACCTGGCTCTTATATAGATAGAGAATTGCATCAGCAGTGAGATATCTACCGGATCGATAGAAAGATCCCACCATTTTTCCAGCAGCCTTGATGATAGAAAGCCTTCCATTTTGATAGTTTCTTCTCTCAGACTGCATTCAATGACCGCATTTTGCGCTAGACGGAATTTTTTTTACTTTTTAAAAAAATTACCTTCTTTCTTTCCAAATATATTCCAGGCAGAGGCCTTGGTCTAAAAGGGAACTGTCTGGCTTGTTATATATTTTAATTTCATTTGCTTATTACTCTTCACCAGTTTTGTCCGACGGTTTACTATCTCAGTTAGTTTTACAAATGATTCTATTTTATTGCTAGCAGGCGTCGGAGGCATTGTAAAATACGCTTAAATATTATATTTTGATTAATGCAGATTTCGTATTTATTATTATATTATATTGGATCCAATATGTAGTAATGATTTAAAAAGTTTTTTTAGAAAATGGCTCGTGCGCCGCCACCGAGAATCAAAACCAAAACGTTTACCTTACGATTTAATTTTTCCTTTGACATTAATGCATGATCTATGAAGACAAGTATGCTGCAAGGCTAAAAATTAAAACATGAACCAATAGCTATTACGGTACACATGCATATTCGTAATACCGTCGTTCGTTTCTCACCTTGCAAATTCCATTTTTTTTTTTTAATTTTCACACTTTTGCGCCGATTTAAGATGGCACGATGGGATCTTAATGTTTCGCGAGTAAATAACGTAATGAGATAGATTTTAGGAGACGTGTAGTTTAGTTTACATTTTGGAGTCAGACGGGAAAAGTCGGACAATTTAACACAAAAGATATCGTCTCCGCGTTTTAGAAGCTGGGAGAAACGCTACTTTAGAATAGTGTAGAAAATTACAACGTCTTGCAGCTCCGATGGGAAGTCAAGAATAAAGTTATATCAAATATATGACCTATTGCTGTTTGGTTTCCCTCGGAGGGAGATGAACTTGAATAATGAGAAGAGACAACAGAGGAAGGTATGTTCTTTGCCTGTGCGCTACACAGACAGAATATTAATAAACTGTTATATTATATGTGAAACACACACACATACATACATACAATAATAGAAAAACCTTTTAACCACTGGACGTCACATACTCTGTATATCATAAAGTTAAAGAGATATCTGTTAAATAGAATCTGGTTATATACAATCACTCTGCTATATAATATATATATAAAAATAAGAAAAATTAAAGTTGTTTGTCTATTATAAAATCATTGTTTTATTTTTTTAACTGTTTGTCTAAACGCTCGACGTATCAATTATGACATGGATGATACGGTGCGGTGTTCATGTGTTTACATGAGTAAATTAGTTGTTCTTCTACCTTCGGCGATCGATACCTTTCTATAAGCTGCTAAAAAGGAGAGCTCTCTCTCTACCAGGCTAGAAAATTGTACCCAACGGAGAGAGGAATGTTATTTGTCTGAACGCTACACGTACTAATATTAATGAACAGATTTATTATATGCGAAACACACACATTCATACAACAATAGGAGAAAATTTTAACCACTAGACGTCACACATTGTATATATCACAACGTTAAAGAACCATCAGTAAAATAGATCTTGGTTATATACCGTTCGACCATACAGCATTAATTCTTTTATTTAAATCAACGGCAGCTTTATTTATATTGACCTCAAAGCCAGATTTTATGCGTAAGTTCTTGTTGATCCGTCCTCTTAAATAATGAAGCACTATCCAAGTACTATATGAAGAGACAGAAGCTTCCCTTTCATAAGTAAGGTGACGCTATTAAACGTGCTAGATATCTAAATTATGCCTTACGCATGCGAGGCTTGGACACTAAACGCAGACCTACAAAGAAAAGTGCAAACAATAGAAATGCGATGCCCAAGAAAATTCCTTGGCATCTAATACAAGGATCATCTCACAAACAATAAAGTCCGTGGAAAGGTCACTTCTTCAAACAAACCTGACCAGGGTGAAAAAGAGAAAACTGATATGGTAGTGCCAAGTAACACTCTCAGAGGGATTTATAAAGATCATACTGCAAGGTACAATCCAGGAGAAAAGAATACGGGGCAGAGAGAAGAAGAAGCGTGCCTACAATCTCCTTGATTGGATAGGGAAAAGCTTCGATGTTACTCAGGCACTCGACCACAACCGCACCAAATTGAGCCACCTGGTCCAACGTTCCTCCACCATGCAACGTCGCTACGACCCTGGAGGATAAGGGAACCAATAACAGTAATCTAAGATGCAGTATTACCCAATGTTGCTTCACAGGCTACCTGGCACTCATTAACCCTTATCCTCAAGTGGCATTTGGACCTTAATGTAAGTAGTCGTTATATCAAATAAACAGAGAGAAAGGAAGACACTCGTTTTTAAGTTTTAAACAAAAACCTTTATATGTGGTGTTTCCAACAACGCACTTTTCTAAATATTTAAACGGGTCATTTCTCCTTCAGCCGCGTTGGACTTCTCCTTTCTGCTCTGACGCCACCCTGCGCGTTTCAAACACCTTCTTCTATGAACACCGGCCACGCCTCCGAACATGTGTGTCTTTTTATCTCTGCTGTGACGTCACCTCGCGCAGCCGGCTTGGTCATTTGCATATCTTTATGCGGCTGCTGCCACCGTCAGCGGCTCTGTTACAATAAGCGATGATTCATCTAGTAAAAAAAAATATTTAAAATCGGATCTAGTGGCATGCTTCACTATATTATTGTCGTCTCGTCGGCTAAATGAGACTCATTGACCTTTATCCTCAAGTAAGACTTTGGACCTTAATAAGCAATGATCCACTCAGTAAAAAACAATCTAAAAACTAATGCCGTAGCATAATCGATTAATTCTGTCCATTTTCTCGTAAATAAGCACCAAATCCATCTCACTACGGAACCACCCACGTCTTTCGCAACGCTGTCTCTATCTTTATTATTGTCTTGTCGGCTATCTGACTCATTAATCCTTTATCCTCAAATTGCCTTCGGGTCTTAATAAGCGATTATCCGCCTTGTAAAAGAAAAAAGACAACATCAAAGCATTAAAAAACTAATGTCTCTACTTTCATTACGAAGTAGATATTAAACTCGTTGACGTTTTTTTTTTTATCAGTTCGGTTAACTTTTAATTTGCGGCCAGGGCAAAAACGAATCCAAATTGAAAATGGCGTCGATAACGGAAGTGGGAGCGGAAAACCCCCGTTAATTTCCGTTATAATGGCGCGAAGACATAAAAACTATTTTAGAAATTCTGACGTTACGTTTACTCTATTTGTGCACTTAGCGGCGAAAATGCAATTTCAAATTATAGCGTGACATACTAACGAAAATGCTATTTTAAAGGTGAGGGGCGAAAGACAAACCAAAACTTGACAAAACAAAGAAAACTTGATACACCCCCTCAAAAAAAAATCCTATTAATAAGTTTACCTTGATAGATTAACCAAAATGCTATTTCAAACTAAAGCGTGACCGACCAACGAAAATTATATTTAAAAATTAAGGTCGACAAATCGACTAAAAGACGAAGAAAAAAAGAACCGAAGAGTAAAAAGAGATCGGAAGGAGGATGACAATAGAAATATTAGATGATATAAATACAGAGAAGAAAGAGCAAATGAAACAGACGGAAGAAAAAAAGAAAGAAAGAAAGAAAAAAAGATCTTAACTATATATATATATATATATATATATATATATATATATATATATATATATATATATATACACACATATATATATATAAAAGAAAGTAGTTAATAATATATATATATATATATATAACTACTTTATTTATTCACATAAATTTAATATACGAAAGTATAGATTTATGCGTAAACTTTAAGTATTTACTTCAAAAGTGCTCAATACGTAGGTAGAGCTAGTTAGTAATTTATAAAATATATATGGCGATTACGCTACACTGAATATTCTGCGTTTCATCCAACTATAGGATTCGTCAAGCTTATGCGCGAATTCTGTGGTTGCTTCTTGTTTTTATATATGTTGAGGATTTCTAGTTGGCCAATCAGCTTTCTAGTATCCACTGCGCCCCTTCCTATCAGCCAATGGGCATGCATTTTATCAAACAAAGGATTTGTTTTAGAACTAGGTTAGTGGTTTTAGGCAGACGTTCTCCTTTTTTTTTTACATAATAACAAGAAATATTACATAGGCATGACTTCCTTAGATTTCAAAACCCGATACTATGACCACAAAAGCACATTCAAAAATAAAAAACACCGTATAAAAACAACACTAGCGAATAAATACTGGGAACTCAAAGAAAGCGGACATTCGCCGGTAGTCGAATGGAAAATAATGAGACAAGCTACCACATGCAGACATTTAGGTGACCCATGTAAATTATGCCTCCATGAAAAATTTTCTATCCTGTACTTTAAAGAACCTCAAAATCTATTAAACTGTAGGCGGGAAATAGCAAACAACTGTGTTCACAAAATAAAACTTACTCTAGGATAGCGATACAAAATAGCTTTAAAACTAACAATAACAATAGAAAACAAACAAATAAATAAAACAAATTAAATAAACATGAATATACATAAACGATCACACACATATATGTGTGCATATATATATATATGTATATATATGTGCATGTATGTTTGTACAAATAGGTATATTTATATGTATAAAAAAAAGGAGAACGTCTACCTAAAACCACTAACCTAGTTCTAAAACAAATCCTTTGTTTGATAAAATGCATGCCCATTGGCTGATAGGAAGGGGCGCGGTGGATATTAGAAAGCTGATTGGCCAACTAGAAATCCTCAACATATATAAAAACAAGAAGCAACCACAGAATTCGCGCATAAGCTTGACGAATCCTATAGTTGGATGAATCGCAGAATATTCAGTGTAGCTTAATCGCCATATATATTTTATAAATTACTATATATATATATACATATATATATATATATATATATATATATATATATATAAAAGCAAGTAGTTTATAAAACATGTTAAAAAAACACTTTGAAAAGCGTTAAAAACATATTTAATCTGAAAAGGAAACACTTGATAAGTGGACAGTCCATAATCTGCGGATAACAAAAAGTGAAGCAGAGGGAATATGAAGAAAAATGTGATTTCACGTGAATGGATAGTCTGGTGAAGGATAAATGTAAATCCATTCATATATATATATATATATATATATATATATATATATATATATATATATATATACATGCACCGTAACCCGGATATAAGAGACCCGAATATAAAGAAAACAGATAAGAGAGATTTTCTTTAGTCCCAAATTAGAGCCGGTGTTAACGTACATGGAAACCCGTATATAAGAGATTTGTAGGGATCGGAGAAGTCTCATATGCGGGTGACTCTCTCTCTCTCTCTCTCTCTCTCTCTCTCTCTCTATATATATATATATATATATATATATATATATATATATATATATATATATATATATATATACAATTCCAGGTAATGTTTTAATAGGAGAAACAACCAATGAATTTTACGAGTGCTCAATATTGAAATAGGGCAGGATAAAATTTTGATTTCTTTTGAATGATTATGTTATTATGTAAAACAAATATACATATATATATTCATAATTTTATATATATATAATTTTATATATATATATATATATATATATATATATATATATGTTTAAAGAAAAAATAGAAAAAACCGAATGAAATTATTAAAAAATCAACGTTTCGTCCTTGTCTCAGAGGACATCTTCAGGATAATTGAAATAATCTAGCTAGCGTTGGTTTTGCTAGCGTTGGTTTTTTATTAAATATATATATACATACATATATATATATATATATATATATATATATATATATATATATATATATATATTTAATAAAAAACCAACGCTAGCAAACAAATACTGGAAACTCAAGGAAAGCGGACGTTCGCCGGTAGTCGAATGGAAAATAGTAAGACAAGCAAACACATGTGAAGACCTAGACGATCTATGTAGATTATGCCTTCATGAAAAATTTGGTATCCTATACTTTAAGAACCCACATATCTATTAAACTATAGGAGAGAAATAGCGAAAACTAGATAAAATTTACTCTAGAATAGAGATTCAAACTAATTTTAAAACTAACAATAACAATAGAAATTAAACAAATAAATAAATAAACATGCATATACATAAACATCACGATCGTCTCTCTCTGAGTCTAGGGGTTGGACTGCTGAAATACAAAACCTGGTCACCGGAAGTGACGTCAGGAATAGTCTTTTGTCAGATTATGTGACAGTTAAGAAAAAGCGACCACCATTCAGTGACTCGACAGGAAAGGATGCATTGTAACAGTAAGAATGATGACGATTGTGATATTGGCCAAAATATACTTTTGAGTTACGATTCTTATTGCATAGGTCGGCGGAAGTTTAGAGGAGAGTTGAAGACTGTCGAAGACGATAATAGTGATCTGTTTTATATATAAGAGACATATACATAAATACGGTAGAGATAAAGACTAAAAATCTTGTAAGTGCAGGAAAATAGTTTAAAATAAATTAATATGTGGCCGTGTCCGATTATCTCTCTTCTGATTTTGAGCACGTGGTACAATGTGGAAAGGGGTGGCTGGTTACTTTTAATGTATCTAAAAACCAAGCTTCTATCTTTACACCATCAACGCTCTGATCCCCATCTCGTACCAATTGAAATGAATAGCTCTTGTCTTGGGAAGGTTTTATGTTTTGACAAGCTTCTGATCTTTACTCCCGATCTGAAATGGAACACGTACATCAATTTCGTTGCCAAGATCGCTGGAAAAATTGTGGTATCCTTCTATCGATTGAGTAGATATCTCACTGCTGGTGCAATTCCCTACCTATATAAGAGCCAGATACGTCTAAGAATGGAATACTGTTTCCACATCTGGGCAGGAGCTGCTAGGAAAACCTTATCCTTCCTTGATAGAGTTCAAAATAGATTTCGTTACCCAGTAGGGGATGCAACCTCTTTCTCACAGAAGAGACGTTGCGAACCTGACTCTGCTTTATCGTTATTTTCATGGCAAGTGCTCATCTGAGCTCCAATCTATGGCCCCCCCTCGCCAAACTTTCACGAGAAACACTCGCCTAGTTGAAAACACTATCAGTAATTTTCCCCACTCTTTATCTGTGCCTAAACCTAAACGTAGATTCCATGAACAAAGCTTCTTTCTTAGAACGGCACGCCTGTGCAAGTGTCTTCCGTTTGCCTGCTTTCCAGCTGACTACAATATGGCCGTCTTCAAGTCCAATGTAAACAAGTTCCTGATGAACGGTTCCACTTAAGTTAAGAAATTTACCGAATCTCCAGTACAAACGATTACTAGGATTCTGATACTCTTTAACCCTTATCCACGAGTAGCTTCTGGGCTTTGATAAGTGGTGATTTCTATGTAAAATAAAAAAACTGCTCATCATTCAGTGATGGGGCTTCACCAGAGAAACGATGATAATTTTGATCACGGCCGAAATATCCTTTAAGTTATGATTATTAATGCATAGGTCAGTTGAAGTAAAGAGGAAAGCTGAAACAAAGACGATACTAGTAATCGGTTTAATAGCCAAGAAAACTTGTGTAATGTATACCCTTAAAGGAAGCCCTTTAGCCTCTGGAGGGGTATTGGCCATCTACAACTTTTTGTAGATCCTTTTGTAGCGAGGAGTTCTTTTTACAGAGTGAGGGTGCTGGCCCCACGCCCAACCTTCCCAGAAGGTACATACAGTGCTTAGCCTTCTCAAATGGTCACCCATCTTGTACTGGCCAGGCTCAACGTTGCTTAACTTCGGTGATCTGGCGAGAACCGGTGTGTCAACGTGATTGTGCCGTACAATGTATACACATAGGGTAACGTATATTACATGAGAGACCATTCTAAATACGAGGTGCCTTCAATAAGTTTCCAGACTTTTTTCGTATGGGCACTTCCATTGATATTACACACATGAAACTGTAGTCCCCTTCGAAGTAATCTCCTCCGGCTGCAATTCACTTGTCGTACCGTTCCAACAACTTTTCGAAGGCCCCACGGAAGTCCTCTCGTGTGAGCGTGTCGATGACCCTCGTCACAGCCCTTTTATCTCCTCAGTTGTATCGTAACGACAGCCTTTAAAGGTTTCCTTGAGCTTAGGGAATAACCAAAAGTTACAGGGAACAAGATTCGGACAACAGGGAGGGTAAGGCACTGTCTTTGTTATATTATGAACCTTTTTTTTTTCTAGAATTCAAATACACAACAACACATTTGGTGTAAGCAACAGTCCGTTTTTATTCCTTGTTGTTTCTCTGTTATGGTAGAGAGAGAGAGAGAGAGAGAGAGAGAGAGAGAAAGGAGTGGGAGAGCGACAGAGAGAAGTATATCGTTGTGTTGACAATAAAAAATCCATCTGCCAATCTTTTTTGTGTCACGTTTTCCTGTCAACTTTTAAAAACATCAACATAACCAAATTCCTTTAACTGCTATATTCTTTCTCAAACAAAATTTTGTTCCCATTCGTGAGAAATAGTGAAACAATTCTGGTTTAGCTGTCATGTTCCTCACATTCCATCCGCAGACGCATGCCATATTTTTATCCATATAAATACATATATGTATATACACCTACACACACACACACACACACACACACACACACACACACACACACACACATATATATATATATATATATATATATATATATATATATATATATATATATATATATATATACTAGCATGTCAACCCGGCTTGTCAAATACGAGAATTTGATTGAGAAAATAACT
>NC_136525.1:13641066-13658566 GCF_053919585.1 Euprymna scolopes | reverse complement strand
TTCATACACACACAGGCTTGAGTAAAAGTTGAACGATTTGACCTTTGAAAACTCTATCAAACTCCTCCGCTAATTTTAGTCTAAACACTTAAAATTTTAGATGTAGGTTACTTGGACATGGATCAAACTTTTTAATTTTATTTGAGCCCAAAACAATATACGTTTAGGGGTCAAAGTTAAAAAAATGTTACCTGTGTGGTCTCTACCAAATTACTCAGCCAATGTTTGGTTTAAACATTTGAAATTTTAAATAAAGGATATTCAGACATAGGGCAAGCCGATTAAAAAATTGGTTTTTGGCGGAAAATTGGGCTGCCAAGGCGTCAAAGTTCAAAAGATTTTACCTTTGCGGTCTCTAGCAAACTATTCAGCCAATTATGTGTCTAAACATTTGAAATTTTACATAAAGGCTATTTAGATTTGCAGCAAGCCTTTTAATTAGGTTTTTGGCGAACATTTTGCTGGCAAGAGGTCAAAGTTGAAAGAGTTGACCTTTGCAGACTCTACCAAACTCCTCCGCCAATTTTGGGTCTAAACACTTGAAATTTTAGATGTGGGCTATCTGGGCATGAGTCAAACATTTTAATATATATATACACGTGCGCATAAAGTTATGAACAGTACATAGGGCCCGAGAAAAGTCGGGCTGAACAGCTAGTCATTAATATATATATATATATATATATATATATATATATATATATATATATATATATATATATATACACACATATATATATATACACACATATATATATATATACACACACACATATATATATATATATATATATATATATATATATATATATATATATATATATTAATATCGTAGTACCGTTAACGTGCGTACGTACGGTGTAACGGTTTAACGGTGTAACGGGAAATCCTATTTATTAAAATGAGGATAGAAGGTTATAACATACTGCGAACATTAAATTAGTATATAAATACGTTAATTCAATGTAAGTAATATGATGTCACCTTTTTCTCCTTTTTAATAAATAGGATCTCCCGATCACCGAAAACCCAATGCAAAAAAAAAAAAAAAATATTTAAAAAATGATGTCACTTTTGGGCCGCACGTGAAACTAAAATATACCTTCTTGGTCTTTTGAGCAGGATGCAAGAGTAGTATCTGTTCCGACTAAAGATGATATACTGATACCGTAGGGGTTCCCTTCGCGCCTGGCGTCCATACAATGAAAATATGTCACAGACTTCTATAAGGTCATTGGAGATAAACCGTAATATATTCTGACGTTACCGTAACCATATTATTTAGATAAATACTTTTACAGTTTTAACAAAGAAACTACAATATTATCGATGAGTCTCCATTCATGCTGGACGTCCACAGAATGCCAGACAGCAATGTATTACACATGAAAGATGCCGCTGTGTTTTAAACTATAAAGGAAAAAAAACATTTTGGAAATTAATTGATTTTTTAAAAGATTTCAAATGATTTACATTCGATTCTTCCGAAATTTTCAGTTATCAATAGAGAACTTCCTATCTTTTCTAATTGTTAAATTTTATTTCTATAATTCATATTTTACACCTTTCCGATAAACTACCAGAATCAACAGTGCAAATCCTCGCGCCAACGGCAGAAGGAACAGAGCCTGACAAACTGGCAGAAATAGCAGACAGGATTCTCAAGAAACCCCCGGACACGCCGAGTAAACTCGCTACAGCAACAACCTACGCAACGAAGAGACGAAAAGCTAGCCGAGCTAAAATCCACGGTTGAGAAGCTGTCCAAACAAATACAGGATGTACTGAAGGCAGATCGCCAGCGTTCACATCACAACAGATCGCCCTATAGACGAAGGAGTACCAGGCGACGGAGTACCAGGCGAAGGAGTACCAGATGAAGGAGTACCAGACGAAGGAGTACCAGCCGAAGTCGAAGCATGGAACGCGACAGAGCGACTGAACACTGTTTCTACCACAGTAAATTCGGCAGTAACGCGCGACGCTATACTCTAGTTCTTTCAGTAACAGAACGAAACAGGGAAACAAGAATGCCAACCAGTAAAGATGACGACTGTCGCTGGACCTTCTGTAAAAGGTCGTCTATTCTATATCCGTGACAACACCCACGGATATAATTTTCTAATAGACACTGGCGCCGAAATAAGCATAATCCCACCGCTG
The DNA here is from genome assembly GCF_053919585.1 of Euprymna scolopes. Classification (NCBI taxonomy): domain Eukaryota; kingdom Metazoa; phylum Mollusca; class Cephalopoda; order Sepiida; family Sepiolidae; genus Euprymna; species Euprymna scolopes. The sequence goes on along the minus strand of NC_136525.1, from coordinate 13,656,403 downwards.
ACCAGTCAGAAGATTACGACCCAATCGTATCACTTGCAAGCAGGAAACGGTACCAAGATATCCACATTCCGACGATAAGCAATTCTTATAAAAAGCTTAGCGAAACACGCACAAAATAATGACGTCACCGATTTTCTGGCAAGCATCGGAAGCCTCTATTGGTCACTCAATATAAAAAAAGAATACAGTTTCATTGGTTTACGAGACATAAATAAGAATTAGCATGGAAATAAGGCTGCTAAATATCATATATTGGATGTTTACATATACATATAAAAACAAATAAATTACTTTTAAGCATACACTTATTCAAAAAGAATAGTTAATAGTTTTTAGTTAGCATTTTATTTTAATTCACCCGGGCAACGCCGAGAAACGAAGACTGCTAGTATATATATATATATATATATATATATATATATATATATATGTGTGTGTGTGTGTGTGTGTGTGTGTGTATAATGTGGTTGTGTGTGTGTAATTATAAATAATACATGTAAATATATTAATTATAAATAATATAATATTTATATAATTATAAATAATATATGTGTGTGTATGTGTGCGTGTGTGTGTGTGTGTGTGTGCGTGTGTGTGTGTGTGTGTGTGTGTGTGTGTGTGTGCATTGCAAAAACCAAAAACCACAAAGAAAAGATAACATCATATTTGTATTTTTTTCGAACGTTACAATTGTTTCAACATTAACCAGACAATTTTTAATTTTATGTAATTAAAGAAATTTTCATGGTAAACATCTCATCAGAGATGTTTAAAAAAACACAGGGTTTATATGTATCTTAACACATTTTTATTCTCTTATTAACTGTATCAAGCACTGTGTACGTTCTCATCGTGCTTTTACTGGATCTACAACCGGTGTTGGAGAAATATTTTTAATGGGCCCCTATTTTCGTATATCTGAAATGCTAGTATTAAAATAAAATAAAATAACTCTATATTCTCTACTAATATCTTAGGATGCTAACGACTAGTATTTATTATTTTAAAAGTTTTATTTACACTTCGAGAAAATAAATTATAAAATACCTTTCAAGGGGGATAACTCTAAATTACTAATTTAGTATATTAAAATAAAAAAATTATTTATAATAATATTAACACTTTTGCGTAAATTATTTAATAATATATGTACATTGCCATTTGCTAATAGATTTTAACATATTAAAACTTTGGAAAAATCTTATGTAATACACACACACACACACACACACACACTATATATATATATATATATATATATATATATATATATATATATATAATTCACCCGGTCAACGGCGAGAAACGAGGACTGCTAGTATATATATATATATATATATATATATATATATATATATATATATATATATATATATATATATATATATATATGAATGAATGATCATTTATATCTAATAAGATATATGGAAAGCCTACCACAAATCCTTTTTATCAAGTTATTACCGTGTAATCCATCCAATTAGGCGACGCAGGTCGTTGGCTTGGTCCACGGCGAAATTGTTGAGGATTCAATTATCATTTCCTTTTCTTTCGCTGTCTCGGGCGCCATTTTGAAAGTGAACTTCGTGAACGCCATGATTGCTGAAAGTTATTTCTTTTTTTTTTTTTTTTCTCTCTACGTTTTCCGACGAGATCGCCTAATCAAGCATCGAGCGACGTGATCTCGTATTTCCTCAACGTTGTTTCAAAATTACCGGACTTGTTCGAAAGTCTTCCCCCGCAGCAGAAAAATGAAGTGAACTAGTTTTCTTCTTTGTTGTTGTTTCTGTTTGTTTTATCTTTATGTATTTTTTTTTTCTTATATTTATTACATTTTAAACGTGATTCATCTCTTGTATTACGCAAAAGTGTACAGTCCTGAAATGGGGCAGGAAATATTATTTTTAAAGAGAATTCGTTAAAGAAACTATATTTAGACCAATATGATCAGAGATCGATAATAAAATAAAAACTCTTCAAAAGAGACTCGTATATATATATATATATATATATATATATATATATATATATATATATATATATATATATATATATATATATAGCAAGCCCCACTCCTCCCCAATGGTTTACTTCCACATGTGCAGCTGCCATCGCGCAAAGGCAGCACGCATACCACATATTTAACCGACATAAATCCAGTTCAAACAGACAGAAGTATATAGAAGCCAGAAGAAACTGTAAGAAAGAAATAGCGACAGCTAAGGGAGAATTTACTAAAACCACCCTAAACGCATCGAAGCACAGAAATTAGGAACCTGTGGCTTCTGGAAAATCTAGTAGTAAATAATGGGCAATCAACAATTCACCCACTATCCAACAATCATGAAGTTGTTCGCTCAGCAACCGAGAGGGCTAACATGCTTGCCAGTCGGTTTACCTCCAATTCCACACTAGACCTTGTTAACGATCCTATCCCAGACTTTCCTTTGCGGACAGACGCCACACTTGGTGATCTGAAAATCACCCCTTCTCAGGTGCATGCCATTATAAAAAATCTTGACACTGCAAAAGTATGTGGATCTGATCTCCTCCCGGCTGTGCTATTAAAAAAGTGCTCTGCCGAAGTAGCTCCAATCCTCTCCAAACTTTACAACAAATGCCTTAATGAATCTTGCTTTCCTGCCTACTGAAAAACTGCTTCTGTGGTACCAGTTCTCAAGAATTCTGTCGAAAGAACTGACCCAGCAAATTACCGCCCCATTAGCCTCCTCCCACTTTTTGCCAAAATATTTGAGTCCATAATTAATCAAGATCTAGTCCATCACCTTACAAATGCTAAACTTCTTACCGATCAACAATATGGATTTAGGCAAGCCCGTTCCACAGCAGATATCTTAACTGTAATCTCTGAGCGTATATAGCATTCACTCGACAAAGCAGGGGAGGGTAGAGCGGTAGCTCTAGATATATCTAAGGCTTTTGACAGGATATGGCATGAAGGTCTTCTCAGGAAAATCAGATCATACGGTATCACTGGTAGAATACTTAACATAATTAAATTCTTCTTAGATAACAGAAAAATCCAGGTTGTCGTCGATAGCCGTACATCTAAACAATATGACATAAATGCGGGAGTGCCTCAGGGGTCTATCCTTGGACCTCTATTATTCCTAATATTCATAAATGTCCTCCCTGGCAAAATTGTCTGTGAGATGGGTATATATGCTGATGACACCACGCTCTATAACAGACACAACAGGAAAACAAATGAACACATATCTAAAGACATGGCAGAAATATTAAAGAATGACCCCCAATCTGTAGTGGAATGGGGACAAAAATGGATGGTCACATTCAATGTTGCCAAGACTAAACTTGTTTCCTTCAATAACTACAAGAAACCTTCTCTGCCATTAATAGCAATGGCCAAAGACTATTTATCTGAAAGCACATCTTTTAAACTCCTCGGCCTAACGTTCACAGGAAACATGAGTTGGAACAATTACATTGAGAGCATTGTCAGGACCGCTGCAAAGAAGGTAGGTTCTCTCTACCGTGCTAGAAAGCTACTGACCCTTGAAAGTATCCTGTACCTCTATAAGGCCACCATTCGCCCATGTATGGAGTATTGTTGTCATATTTGGGCCGGTGCATCTGCTACTAGTCTCTCACTCCTAGACAAGTTTCGCCAACATAATAGGTCCTGAACTATCATCCAAGCTTCAGCCTCTGTCCCATCGACGCAATGTAGCATCTCTCTGCCTGTTCTACATGTACTTTAACGGTGTATGTTCCGACGAGCTGCAAGCATTGTACCCCCTCTACGTAAATACTCCCGACAAACCCGACAAGCAGTACATTCCCACCCCTTCACAGTAGAGATCCCTAGATGTAACAGAGCCTTCTACTCCAGTAGTTTCTTCCCCAGAACCGCTAGACTTTGGAACTCCCTGCCAGGTTCCTGCTTCCCCAACTGTACTGACATGCAGAAGTTCAAGTGTAACGTGAACCGACATCTTGCTGCCCAACTCCCCACCTAGTACCCCTGTAGCCTGTGTCCCTAATAGTAGCCCCCTACATTAAAGTGGCAATGTGCCTTGTTTGGGGTGAAAATGTAATAAAAAATATATGTATATATATAAATCCATACACGTGAAATCATTGTATATATATATATATATATATATATATATATATATATGTATATGTATATATATATATGTATATATATCTCCATTCACGTGAAATCTTTTTTTCTTTTTTTTTTCCCCCAGTCCCTCTGTTTCACTAGTTTTTAACTTTTACCAAGCAAGCTCTATGGCTCACTTGCAGTTTCATTAAATACTTTGCAAGCAAAATCCGATTCCGCATTTTAAAGTATTTCTTTCGAAACTTCGCGGATTAAGGACAATCCACTTGATTTTTGTTTCCTTGTTAAAGTGTTTTTAATATGTTTTATTAATTATTTGTTCTTTACACACACGCACACACACACACGCACACACGCACACACACACATATATATATATATATATATATATATATATATATATATATATATATATATATACTAGCTGTACCCTGTCACGCGTTGCTGTGGATCAATTTGGTGTAATGGAAAAATTTAATAAAAAGAGAAAATTCATGTTTCTTATATTCTAAGTACAACAATCCACTCCAAAACGTTAAAAAAAAAAGGCGAAAATGAAAAAAAAAAAAAAAAAAAAATGGTACTCTTGCAGAATTGGATCCTGATCCTCGGGAGTTACCGTCAATCATGGCTTGGGCTCGACCAACATTTAGTGGATTAAGCCGAACGTTGAAACGCTGAATAGAGTTTTTTTTTTTGAATTATTCAAAAATGTGTGTTTTTAATTAATATTTGTGTGAGGGGGTTACTATACACAGATTCGAAAAACGAATGAACGAAAACAAAAGTAAGGTAAATTTTTTAGTGTTTTTATTTAATGTAAAATGTTTAATCGGCTCGAAAAACTCAGTGTTTATCAATGTATTTGAAAAAGACGAATGGTCGCAGACTCTGTTGAATACGTTAAGTTTGGGGAAATCAGTTAAAAACTAAAAAAACTATACAAGACAGTGCCAGACACCCACTAATAATATGTTATCGTGACATAGGCTGACATATTTGGTGGGTTTCTGACAGTATTTTGTATAGTTCTTTAGTTTTACATTATTTTCCCAAACTTAACATCATCAACAGTGTCCGCCACCATTTGTATTTTTCAAATACATTGATAAACACATTTTTCGAGCCGACTAAACGCTACAGTAAATAAAACGGGTTTGTATTACTAAACACAGAAACGAAAAAGTCGTCAAAAAATAAATATAACAAATAAATGTTATCAAAGGCAAGAAAAGTTACTTTTCTACCTAACTTGATAAGGTTTTAGTGTTTTTATTTAGTGTAAAATGTTTAATCAGTCTGAAAACATGTAGTGTTTATCAGTATATTTGAAAAATACAAATGGCAGCAGACTATGTTGAACACTTTAAGTTTAGGAAAATGAGTTAAAAGTAAAAAATTATACAAAATACTGTCAGGAACTCACTCCATATATGTTACCGTGACATAGGCAAACGTGTATTCGGTGGTTTTTAACAGTAATTTGTATAGTTTTTTTAGTTTTAACTCATTTTCCCAAACTTAACGTGTTTAACACAGATTCTGCTGCCATTTGTAATTTTCAAATATAGCAGTAAACGCTGTGTTTTTCGAGCTGAATAAATATTTTACATTAAAAAAAACTAAAAAATTATCCATTTTGGTAATAAAGTAACATATCTTGCCTTTGATAATATTTGTTATACATTTATTTTTTGACAACTTTTTCGAATCTATACGTACAGTAGTACAAACCCAATAAAACACTAAAAATTATCCAATTAGGTAGAAAAATAACTTATCTTGCCTTTGAAAATATTTACTTGTTATATATTTGTTTTTGTTGACAACTTTTAAGTCTTTGTGCAAGTACAAACCCAAAGGGGTATTTTTCTGTCTAATTTTATTTTTGGTACCGTGCTTAAATCTAAATTTTACGATATCTTTTTTTGGGGGTCGTATGTTTTGACATTAGGTTTACCTCCACAATTTTCGACTATGCTGAATAAGAAAATCTCATTCAAAATCTGCAGAGGCAAGTAATTTTCGAGATATAAAGACCTGTACTGTGCACTATAATTCATTGGCGGCCATGAATAAACACTCCCAACCTCCCCATATTAAGAACGGCTTTTTAAATAAACAACACCCATGCTTCACCACATGTTTTATCCTTTTACCTGTCTTTCGTCTGTTAAAAACGGCTTTTGGAATAAATACCACTATTCTCCCCATGTTAAGAAAGGCTTTCGGAATAAATGCCCCCAACCTACCCATGTTAAAAATTGTGAAGGTGGACCTAATGTGGAAATTTACCTTTTGTTTTGTTAATAAATTGTTAGTTGAAAGCACAGAATAGTGACAAACCCCCATCCCCTCCCCTTAGTAAGAATGGCTGAAAAAATAACGGTTTTCTTGGTAGAAACTTTTCTGTATTTCACCTAACAATTTCTGGTGCTAATGCACTTACTGATTTGCGCTATTTTTAAAATCGTATTTCCAAGTTTAATTAAAGTTTTATTATATGTTTTTTATTCAATTGTAAGGTTAAAGTACAGAATAGGTACACAACACCCTCCCCTCCCCTTGTTAAAAATGGCTGCTTAAATAATAACGTTATTATTTCAGCACGGATCACTCTCTGCATGAGTACCTAATATTTTTTCAGCCATTCTTACCATAGAGAGGGGATGGTGTTTTGTAACTATTCTGTGCTGTCAACTAACAATTTATTATTAAAAAAAAGATATCGTGAAATTATAAAAAAATATTGTGAAAGTTAAATTTAACTTGAAAAAAAAAACGTGAACGGCGCATTCAACATTGTAACCGGAGCTTGATTGGCAATAAGGTCACGTTAGTTGATTAATGGGTGCTAATGCACTTACTGATACGCGCTAGTTTTTAGATAGTATTTCTAAGTTTAATTAAAGTTTAATATTTTTTTGGTATTTTTTTTTAGATTAGGTCCACCTCCACAATTTTCTTTAAATGACGACTTTTAAAAGTTTTCGACTATGCTGAATACGGAAATCGCGTTGAAATTTTGCAGAAATAAGGAGTTATCGAGATATAAATTGTTGTTTTATGTATTATATTCTTTGGCGGCCATTTTTGTTACGCGCGTAGATTTGTTTATGACGCGTACGCGCATAAAAAAGATGTCAGCCAGAGATTACAATGCATTATACCGTTTTTTATTGCCGTTTTTTTTATTCAATTGTAAGGTTAAAGTACAGAATAGGTACAAAACACCGTCTTCTCCCCATGTTAAGAATGTTTTTTTAAATAATAACATTATTTCAGCACGGATCAATAAGTGCATGAATACCCAATTTCTTTAATAAATAATTTTCTAATATAAAAACGACTGCTGGAAAAAAAGAAAAAAGTGTACTTTCAATTTTGTTAAAAAACGTTTTTTTAAAAAAAACATACGGTTAAAAAAAGCAATAAACAAAACATTAATCAGTACTCCTGCAGAGAGTGATCCGTGCTGAAATAATAACGTTATTATTTAAAAAGCCATTCTTAACATGGGGAGGGGAGGGTGTTTTGTACATAATCCGTACTTTTACCTTACAATTTAATAAAAAAAAAACATATAATAAAACTTTAATTAAACGTGGAAATACGATTTAAAATATAGCGCGGATCACTTTCTGCACCATATATTATCTAAGCACGTTGCCAATCCGTAAGTTTTCTTCGAAAAATACCTGTACTTTCACCTACCAATTTATAGTTTTAATCATAAAAATGTTCATATTTTCTAATATCAAAACAATTGTTTAAAAACACCAAAAAAAACCCCCAAAAAACAAAAACCAAAAAACCAAAAAACAAAAAACAAAAAAAAACAAAAAAAAACAAAAAAACAAAAACAAAAAAACGACTTCAACTTTTATGCTTCAACTCAAAACGCAAGCCAGCAACTTTTGTTTTGCCTGATATGATAAAAAAAATTAATTAAAAAATTTGGAAGATAAACAAAGGAATTATGTTCGTTTTTTTTTTAGTTATCGAGTAAACAGAAAATGAAATATTTCTAATTCATTTCGTCAAATCGTGGTGTATGAAATGAATTGAAACGGGAGTACAGTTTTACAAACAAAACAGTTCCGCAGTATCGGCTTACGAAAAATATTTTTATTTTATTTAATATTTTTATAATTGAGGATGTTAATTTATTTTAATAACATACAAACATCCCTAAACTCTAAAGATGGGTTGTCTGAAAATTTCTAATAAATTGGTAATGTAGAAATATGGTTTTATCGATTTTGAACGAACAAGAATTACATATTATATATATAAAAGACACCATAAATAAACCTAGCATTTTTTAAGTCAGACAGATGTATCTGGAAAATACTAAAATTCAAAATAAAATAGTTACTTATTAATGTTAGTAAGTAAAGGAATATGGGTTGAGAATAAAAAAAATAGAATAAAAGTATAAATTTGAATTTGGTTTAAATATAAGGTTATAGTATGTTTTTAATAAAATATAAACAATTATAAATAAATAAATGATAAATAATATATATATATATATACATATATATATATATACCTTTTAATTGTTTGCCTTTTGAAAACCGTAATTATCGTCAAATTATTCATTTGGATGTTGATTGTAGTTTATAAATGCACGAAATTTTGAACTTTCAAAGCGAACCCCAATGGAACATTTTTAGCGGTTAGAATATTTAAAAAAAAATAAGGGGGAGATAATCCTATTCGTCTAATAAAATGATCAAAGGGAGGTAATTAGCGTTTATTCTTTTTATATTATATGATATAAGAGGATCTTATTGAACTTAAAATATTTTAATAATTTATTTACTTATTTATTGAAATCAATAAATATAATATAGGTTAAACTTGAATAGATATATAAATAAGATATACAATAATGGTAAATATATAAAGATATAAATAAACTAATATTAATAATAATAATGATGATCCAAATTTTATTAATATGGATATTAAGTTATAAGTTAAAATTCAAAGATTGATTATTAATATTATGGTGGTTTATATTTGTTCAATTTAAACCAACGTTTATGATTGCATGCGGATGTAAGCTCATCTCTTGAATTTAGGAGGATGTTTTTATTTTTGATATCGTCATATTTTAAAATCTTAAGGGTCTCAGATATACAAAGTGCACAGAATCTGTCCCCGGCGTATATCCTTCATATGATCCTATTATTCCCCATTTCAAATTGAAGGAAATATTCTTATATATAATTATTTACTATAATAATTATTAAATACCTACAGACACTACTTTTTCTTTCTTTTTGGGAATCTTCAGTGCATGGTGTCACGATTAACACCAGCCGATCTGTACCCAGCGGCAGAAGCTATCTCTGGCTTTATTAGCGAGGACCTATCCATTCGGCTACGGTTAACCGCGTGAAATAACGTTGAATTTAAACATTTGATTTTTTTACATGTTTTTTGCGTCATTATATGATGATCTGCGCATAAAAACTAAATTGACCGACTTTATTTCAACTGAAAGTGCTCAACGATAAGGAACGAGTTTCTTAAAGGGGCTGGCATAATTATTAAATATCTACAGACACTAGCGTTTCATCCTTTCGGGAATCTTCAGTGGAGAGTGTCACGATTAACATCAGTCGATAGATTCGAACCCAACGACAGAAGCCATCTCCGATTTTATTAGCGAGGACCGTATCCGTTCGGCTAGTTAACTTATAAATTCGTTTTTCTTTTGTGTGTATTGATATTCATATTAAAAACCCTCTTTTCTATTTATTTAAAAAGAAAATACTATTTTCTTATATATGGGTTGTGGAATTGAATTCACTAGCAAAAATCTAGCTTATTTGCATATTCTTTTAAACATTCATTTTAATTAATTCCCTGTTGGTTTTTTCGGGTTGGGCCAGAAATTTGGCTGTTACGGGGTCAAAGTTCAACGATTTGTCCTTTGAGAACTCTACCAAACTCCTCCGACAATTTAGATATAGATTCCTTGGGCATTGATCTAACTTAATAACTTGATTTGAGCCCAAAACCATAAATGTTAAGGGATCATAATAGGGGTCAAAGTTTAAAAAATTGACCGCTTTTTATGCTCAACATACACACCCAAAAACGCGGGCAACGCCGGGCTGAAATGCTAGCGTATATATATATATATATATATATATATATATATATATATATATATATATATATATATATATATGTTTATTAATTATACATTGGTACCGTCGGTTTCAAGTCCAACACAACGGGAAACCGTTAATGGTAACACGCAAATAATGTTCAGCTTTCGTTAGTCATCTTGTTTTCTGCCCCGGGGCAAATTTACACACATATATATATATATATATATATATATATATATATATATATATATATATATATATATATGTGTGTGTGTGTGTGTGTGTGTGTGTGTGTGTGTGTGTATATATATGCATAAGCGATCAGAAATAGAATATAATAATCTCTCTGATCGCTTTTCTCTCTCTCTCTCTCTCTCTCTCTATTCCCTTTCTCTATCTCTCTATCTCTCTTTCTTTCTCTCTATTTCTTTCTCTTTCTTCACATTACCTTTTTCTATCTCTCTTTTTCCTCTCTGACCCCTCTCTTTTTCTCCCTTTTTCCTGCTTTCCCTAATTCTCTATTTAAGAGGAGATCTCATTAAAGTGTCGATAACAGACCCCTACGGTAGAAAGATTTGGCCATAAAACCGCGCCAACTACCAATAAATCAAACCATCCGTGACAAAACAGGAATTACCTCGGGCAACCTTTGCTGCTGACCAACCGGTAAAGCGGTCAAGCGATTGATGGTCGTCGAACAAAGCTGTCAACCGATTTTCTGATGGGGGTAAATAAAACCGCCTTAATGGCGTCTGCTAATTGACACATTTCACCTGGCAAACATGGCGACTGTTACTTGCAGTTAGATTTGATTCGAAGACAGAAATAATTGACTGCGGTAATAGAAACCATTTTTGTATTAACTTTCTTATTATGCATTTTGGGAACGTATCATATTTATGCTTACATCCTGTCGTTTTCAAAAAGTGCGCGCAGGTGCATTGATGCGCCCCAGAGTATTTCCTAGTGCAATTTGTAGTATTTTCACAATGTCTTGGTCGATGTAACCTCCTACCTTCTTCAAGTGTATCTTCTCTAATCTGGGAATATTTCTGTCAGACTCCAAAAGTTGAACGGAATTTCGAACTAAAACCTTTATTTTTCTTCTTGTAAGTAAAAAAAAAAAATATACTCGAGCTGAGATCGAAACCAAAACCTAAAGACAGTGAGTCAAGTACGATAACCACTAAGCCATCTTGACACATCTTTAAAAAGTGTTTTCAGACCTACTTATTCTAAAAATAAGAAATCTGTCATATGACCGATTCACGCATGCGCATTCGTGAAACAGTTGACAAACATATAAAAATCCCATGATCCTCACGTACCAATGTCTGAATACCATATATACCAAATTTCAAGTCTGTAGATCAAAATTTCGTTGAGTATATAGGTTGAGAAGTGTCCAATGTAGACTACAATGTATTGTGGACTAAGTCACTGTTGGGAGGTATGTGAAGGGTTAAAAATTCGTTGATCCTCATTCAATTCCGAGCAACGCTGTGTGTGAACCCTCAGCGATCCCTAATGGGGATCTCCTTCGTCATATACGAGTCAAACCTTGGTCACGGACTCCAATGTGACCTGTGCTCGTTCTTCACAGGGGACTCAGTCAATCTGATCGGAATCACTTCACCTTCGGTTTGGTAGGTCGCTGCTTCGTCGGTCTGTCACACGAAATGAATCAATTTTCATGCACGCAAAAGAAAGCCAGAGTCAATTGGCTCTATTCTACTGGTTAATTCAAGATAGATTTACAAAATATAACTTATATACAATTGTTCGGATATTGAATTTTAACAAAACTCGACCGAGTCTCAATTAGATTTAATTACTCTCAGTTTTGCGGTGGTGATGGATGGGAAGAGAGGGGTGGCGACGACTATTTAGTATTACATTCGCTCAAATCTCTACTCCAACTGTGCTCCAACTGCCGATTTAAGGTGGGGACTCGCTTATGTAGTCAGGTAAGGGGCAGGTTTGGCTATTGCCTAGACCAATCACCGGTAAGAACGTCATCTCAGGGGAATCCCTGATTCCCTGCGTGTGTGCCTGCGATTTGCCGATTTCTCAGCCCCACCCCCAAAAGGTTAAGTTCATAACCTCAATTCCCGTTACCTATTCTCAAGGTGATATATGTTGCCAGTTTTCCACTAAACAATAAAATTTATATGTCGGTTTCATAAAAATGATAAAATTTATAATCTTCAGCAGGGTCGGATGCCGATTCCTGGGCATACAATAATACTTAACAAATAAAACAGGCATATCTGCCCGGCATTCTGAGTATCAACTCCCCCCTAGTGGGGAGCCCTACCGCTCCCGGAGATGGTCATGTCACACGGGTTTGCTTGCTAGTGTTAAATACTCCCTTTTTTATGCAAAGTTTTTCAGCTAAACAATCCATTAAAAAATAAAAAGTCAGGAAATAATAAAATAGATTGTATAGAAAAAGAGGTAGTTCGGCCGAAAGTTTAAAATCAGTGAGACCAACACCTTGCACTGAATTCCATTTTTTATTATTTCTCTCATCATTTAACCCGAAATGCTTATCAATACCTGTGATGTAAATTTTGAGGTGATCAGTGTCAATTTTAACCATTTACTGGAACTTTTGGATCTAAAAAAAAAAAGTTCTCATCCGTTTATTCAAGCTTGGGAAGGAGCATCCTACCGGATGCCAAATACCCAACACTACAAATCAGATATTCAAACCGAAATATCTTTTTAAGATTCTGGCCGTCCCTTTAAGCGCAATTGTTTGAATCTCTCTTGCACTTGGTTCACCGGGAATATTTTCCTGGTAATTTGTGAAATTCGTTTTTATGAGTCCAGTTGCGCCTATAGTAACCGGAATGATATGTGGTATTGTTGTGTTTGAAAGTGTATGTACGTGTCATTGTTATTATAGTGGCTCTTCACTATCTGAACCCAAGTTCTATTTGTTGACCTATGTGATTTCTTTTCAATGTTATGATCGTCTAAATGTTCATATGCGCGCACGCGCGTGTGTGATACATGCATTTGACATACCTTATTCAACTGCGTCGTTGATCTTGGTCCATCTGGAAAATCATCTTGTTCTTGAAGGGGAAGCTGGAACCTGTTTTTAACGAATGCATTTCATTCCAAAAACGATGGTTGGTTTATATTACTTTTTATTTCCCTTTCCAGGTGTCCTCCGCAAATGAATGGAAAGTGAGTTTCTTTTGCTTGTGGTTAATTCTAATAATCTCCAATTTGAAGACACGTCATCTCCCTCCCAAGATGTGGTGAGGGAGAAACAACCGTTAACCCGTCCGCTTTTCTCTACGTCCATATTCCAACTCCACTCTAATGTCCAGCTAACCTGATCACGTGAGAACCACGTCCTTCCGGGTTAGCTATTTTTAGAGCTTCCGGTGCAACTTGTCCAATTTATAGTTTTGACAAGTTTATCAAACATTTCTAAACAATAAATAACTTCCAATATAAACTATTTAAACAATATCACTGGATAGATAGATAAATAGATAGATAGATAGATAGATAGATAGATAGATAACACACATAGATATATAGATAGATCTACAGACAGATAAATAACAAATAATTTCTGGTGTACCACAACTACACAACAGTGCTATTGTTTGCATTTCTCTTGCACTTGGTTCATCGGGTATATTCGCCAAATAGTTTTTGAAATTCTTTTTCATTAGCCCGGTTTCTCCTATAATTACTGGAATGATGGAGATCTTCCCAAGATTCCAATTTCTTTTCATGTAATACATACGACCTTGGTATTCCGTTATCTTTTCCTTTTTTCCGGCTCTGTTTAACCCAGAATCGTTGGGGACACTGACTTCTACTAAGGTTGCTTCTTTCTCCTTCTTGTCCCATACCACTATGTCAGGTTTTATGGCTTCGTTTGCTAGATGTAGGAATTGGATATTTGTATATGTATGAACACGTACTTAATAAAGTCCAACTTACGTGTTCAAGGGAAAGTATGGCGATTGATTCCCTTCCCACTAACTTAAAATAAACAGAATTGTCGAATCTATTTATACTATAAAACAATCCAATAAAAAATATATATGAATTAAAAACTGAAATAAATATAAATAATAACATTTGCCTATAATAGAACAAAGAATACATATCTCAACCAAATATCTTATCCTGCCTTGACAGAGTTCAAAATAGACTTCGTAGCTTAGCAGGGGATGCCCTTTTCTCTTTCCTGCAACATTTTCTTGCAGAAGAGACATTGCGAGCCTGTCTCTGCTTTATCGTTATTTTCATGGCAGGTGCTCTTCTGAGTTCCAATCTATGGCCCTCCCTCTCGCCAAACTTTCACGAGAAACACTCATCTCACATCTCACTGAAAACACTATCACTAATTCCCCCCCACTCTTTATCTGTGCCTAAACCTAAACGTAGATTTCATGAACAAAGCTTCTTTCTTAGAACTGCACACCTGTGGAACTCCCTTCCGTGTTCCTGTTTTCCAGCTGACTACAATATGGTCATCTTCAAGTCCGACGTAAACAAGTTCTTGATGAGCCGTTCCTCTTACATAATCCAATTTACCAAATTTACACTATTAACGATTAGTATATTGTCCTAGCCATTAGTGTACACTTTTTAACCCTTATCCTCGAGTGGCTTCCGGGCCTTGATAAGTGGCGACTCATGTGTAAAAAAAAAAAGTATGTACTTTAGGATGTGAGATGATGAGAGGGGGGGGAAGTGCACTCACAAGCATTGCAATGGTTATTAAATGGGTGAGTTCATGAGTTAAGGGTGGAGGGGTTAAAAATTATGATTTGCTTAAAGAATAAAATTGGATAAAAAAAAAGAAGGGCTATTAAAAATTTGGATTCATAAGGAAAAAAATCTGACCTGGAGAAAAACATATATGCACATATGTAGCCATTAAAGTTTTATTTGTAAATAACTAACAAATGATAATTGCAGAGTTCATGATTACTAAGAAACATCACAAAAGAAGTAATATTTACTTATATACGTGTTACATAAGATCAGAAAAACATCGGTACCATCGGTTTCAAATTCAAAACAAGGAAGACCAATATTTGATCGCGTCTGTCGG
>NC_136525.1:13583566-13633566 GCF_053919585.1 Euprymna scolopes | reverse complement strand
AAAAAAAAAATGTATATACATGTATATATGACATCTAATTTACATAAGGAAAACACGCTGCTCTCCCCCATCATTATATATAGCCCCAATCCTCCGACTCTCTCGTCAATGACCATCCCTCTTGAAGAAGCCCGCATAAATCGGGCGAAACGTTGAGTATCCAGGTCCTTCCACCTCCATTTTATTTCATATATATATATATATATATATATATATATATATATATATATATATGATGAAAATAATGGAAATAGTATTCCGACAAAATAGAGAAAATAAAAAGGAACAAACCGTATTATGTGTTCATCAACGTTTCGTCTTTATTTCTCTCTCTCTCTCTCTCTCTCTCTCTCTCTATATATATATATATATATATATATATATATATATATATATATATATATATATATATATATGTATGTATGTATATATATAAATCGCGGTTGTTATTTTCCAGAGGTAAAGTAACCAATAAAGTATAACGAAACTAATACAAGAGTGCTCGATCTGGAAGTAGAGCAAGGTATGATTTTTTATTTGTTTGTAAATAAGCAGTAATGTGTTGCTACACAGTCATGAGCATGTTTCGGCCAGGTAGTTTTTAGTAACTAGAGGCCCCTTCAGGCGATACAGCTTATACGAAAGCAAAGTTTGCCATATATATATATATATATATATATATATATATATATATATATATATATATATATATATATATATATATGGACCAGCGGATAAAGAGTTCAGGCTCATTACCGTAGGGTCCTGATTTCGAATCTTGCTAAGTTCAGCCACGCTGATGAGTCGTAGACGACGAAACACGTGTCATAGGATAATTATATTTTAAAAACAATATATATACCGCTCCGCATATGGGGGCACAAAATTGGTTAAAGGGAAATTATTCCCAACTCGCATTTAGGTAAAAATGCACTTTCGTATAAATAGTTGAATTCATTCAAAACGTATCGCAAAAACAAAACAAATAACACTCACACACACACACACACACACACACACACACACACACACACACACACACACACACACATATATATATATATATAGTAATTTATAAAATATATATGGCGATGAAGCTTTTATAAATTACTAACTAGCTCTACCTACGTATTGAGCACTTTTGAAGTAAATACTTAAAGTTTACGCATAAATCTATACTTTCGTATATTAATTTTATGTAAGTAAATTAAGTAGTTATATATATATATATATATATATATATATATATATATGTATATATATATATATATATATATATATATATATATATATATATATATATATATATATATATATAAACATTATAGAAAAAAAACTAAACTACTATTTATCATTTATTACGAAAAATGCAAAACGACTTATTTATACGCAGGAACCCGACACCCGAGGATAATTAACTAAATCATATAAAACCGTGTATGTGTTCAAATTTCCTGCAGGGCACGTTGCTTCTAAAAACAACTCATATATTGTCATGATTAGGACCGGCTTACGGGTCACCTGTCTTCCTGTAACAGCTCCATCTAGCAACGTCTTGTAGCAGACGACACTCCCAAAAATGAATTCAAGAACATACTTAATAAAATAGCTCACTACTGATGCAATTCTCTATCTATATAAAAGCCAAGTACGTCCAAGGATGGAATACTGTTGCCATATCTGGGCAGGAGCTGCTAAAAACAGCCTATCCTACCTTGACAGAGTACAAAATAGACTTCGTGGCTTAGTGGGGGATGCCCTTTTCTCTACCCTGCAACCTCTCTCCCACAGAAGAGACGTTGCGAGCCTATCCTTGTTTTATCGTTATTTCCATGGCAGGTGCTCGTCTGAACTCCAATCTCTGGTCCCCCCCCTCGCCAATCTTTCACGAAAAACACCTGTCTAGCTGAATCTACTGTGAAAAAATTTCCCCCACTCTTTATCTGTGCCTAAATCAAAACGTGGATTCCATGAACAAAGCTTCTTTCTTAGAACTACACGCCTGTGGAACTCTGTTCCGTCTGCCTGCTTCCCACCGGACTACAACTTGGATGTGTTCAAGTCCAATGTTAACAAATTCCTAATGAACCGCCCCCTTAAGTAAACACTTCATCAAATCTCCACACGAACGTAATGTACTTGCAATAACCCTTATCCCTGAGTGGCTTCCGGGCATTGATAAGTGGTGATCACTGTGTAAAAAAATAAAAATAAAAAATAAAAAAATAAATACCGCAATTTTAGCCGTCTCGCATTGTAACTTACATCTCTCCATTCATAGAAGCCCTATTCATTTGCATAAACAAACCGACCATTAACCAGGTTCAATATGAATAAGGAGACTTTTTCGATAAATTCATTAAACACTTAAACAATTTTTTTAATTAATCACGCGTATGAAAACGACTCATGTTAGTTGAAAACGTTCGCACCCAGAGAGAATGTCTTTTTACACTCGAACAGAACATTTCACCAAATGAAAAAGGTGGATCGCAAGAAAAACAACGAAGCATGCATATATGTACATAATAAAATACGCACCAAGGACGCTTGAAAGTCAATTTACAACGCAATTTTACGAAAATAAGTAAATATTTTACTTGCTTGAAATTTACAATTTATATATATTTCGGAATCAAACTCCATCCTCGGTATATTGTTCCTTTCTTGTTTTTTCCTTCTTCTTTATTGCAAAGTTGGAAGAAGGAAAAGTCAGTAATAAAGATCCGCGCTTTGTCTTTCAGCGGTTGTATTTTGAAATGTCGGAAACGGTGCGTTGGCAACGCGAGATTAACATCAGGGGTTTGATTTCGTTATAGAATCGTTGATTTAGTTTGAATAAAATAAAATATGCATCAATTGCGCTTGGAAGCCAAATGACAACACAATTTTACGAAAATAAACAAATATTTAACTTGCTTGAAATTTAAAATTTAAATATACATATATATATATATATATATATATATATATATATATATATATATATATATAGAGAGAGAGAGAGAGAGAGAGAGAGAGATTTGATATGTAGTTTGCTTGAAGCATTATGTGGGATAGGTATGTCTATATATACACATCTATTTATTCAATTGCATTAAGTATAAATGCCTTACTTGTTATGCCTGTGACAATATCCATTATATATATATATATATATATATATATAATCCGACGATATGAAATAAAATGGAGATGAAAGGACCTGAATACTTAACGTTTCACCCGATTTATGCGGGTTTTTCAAGAGGGATGGTCATCGATGTCAATGACCATCCCTCTTGAAAAAGCCCGCATAAATCGGGTGAAACGTTGAGTCGATGACCATCCCTCTTGAAAAAGCCCGCATAAATCGGGTGAAACGTTGAGTATTCAGGTCCTTTCAAGACGTTTTTATGGCAGCAGGGAGGTGGTCGAGTTCATCAATTCAGATTCTGCAGTTCCTGGTGCTCTGGTGACCTGCGATGAAAACTGGATCTACTACTATGATCCAAAGATCAAAAGGCAGAGGCTCCAGTGGAAGCATGCTGGCCCTCCCTGACCCAAGAAAGCAAAACAGAGCAAATCCATCCATAAACTTACGATGATTCCTTTTTTTGACAGCATGGGCATGATCTACATGCACTGGGTTCCCACTGGACAGACAGTCAACAAGGAATAGTATGTTGAGGTTTTAAGGGAGTTCAGGAAGAGATTCCATCGGTTGAAGCCAGCACTCTTCAAATCGGGTCAGTGGCATTTCCACCAGGACAATGCACCAGTCCACAACTCCATCTTTGTCACAAACTATTTGATCAAGATGGGCATCAAGACAGTTCCTCACCCTCCCTACAGTCGAGACCTTGCTCCCTGTGACTTTTTGTTATTTCCTAAGCTAAAGGTAAACCTTAGAGGCTGTCGTCATGAGACAATTTAAGAGATGAATGGGGGTCATTAACACGATCACACAAGAGGACTTCGACGGGGCCTTCCATAAGTTGTTGGAACGGTACAAAAAATGCATTGCAGCCGGAGGAGATTACTTCGAAGGGGATTAGTGTTTCATATGTGTACTATCAATAAATATGTTTATGCAAAAAAAAAAAAAAGAGTTTGGAAACATATTGAAGCACGTCGTATTCCGTAGCTAGCTTGTGAAGTTTTATCAGTGACGATTGGCGCATGCGTGCAAATGTGTGTACACGACAACTGGAAAACAGAGTTACCCGCCTTGCTATTTCTGCGTATGTGTGTGTGTGCATTTGTGTGTGTGTGTGTGTGTGTGCGTGCGCGCGCTCGCGCGTGTATATGTACAGGGTGACCCCCCCCAAAAAAAAAACACAAAAACAAAAGCTAAATGGAGGCAATCTAGAACATATGCTGCAGAAGGGATAAAAAAGTCAAAGACCCTAGTGTTTTGATGTAATGTTTAGTATATAATAAACTAGTTATGACCAAAGTTTCATTTCACTCGGAGAAAACACTAAGAAACGGGGCCTAATTAGAGTTGGGGCCCGTTTTGGGGGGATCAGCCTGTACTATCCATCAGTGTGCCCATACGAAAAAAGTCTGGAAACTTGTTGAAAGCACCTCGTATGTCCCATTAATTTAGGCTATTTTTGTTTGTTTGCAACCATTTGCATATCATAGGGTTAAAGTCGAGACAAATGCTAAGTTCGCGTTTATCTGGTAAATGGCGATGTTTACGCTTGGAGGGCAATTCTTTCATTCGAGTGTCGAGGGTTCAAAAGATATTTTCGCGTTTTGAAAATGTTATGAGAGGGTTTGCGCCTTGGAATTGTTTTATTTATAGAATTCGCAAGAAATGGACAGAAAGTCTGAGGAATGGCGAAATCAGGAAAGAGGCGAAAATTAAAAGATGAAAGGAAAGATATATATATATATATATATATATATATATATATATATATATTGTTTACGGAATGTTTAGATGAAATAAGTCAAAGTTTAGATAAGTCATCGGTACCCTCGGTTTCAAACCCGATAATTATGGACCGTTTCATATCAAGCCCTCATCAGCCAATACTCTTCCATTGGCTGAAAATAGCTTGATATGGGTCTCTAAAACGGTTCCTAATTATCAGGTTTGAAACCGACGGTACCGATGACTTATCTAAGCTTTCTCTAAACAAAACATAAATAATACGCTCTTATTTTCGGATTGTCCTTATAGTAGAGCACTCTGCTGGAATCCTTCCCCCCTCCAAAAATATAACTAATTATACACACACACACACACACACACACACACACACACACACATATATATATATATATATATATATATATATATATATATATATATACATAGATAGAGAGACAGAGAGGAGGATAGATAAAAAAGAAAGAAAAAAGAAAGAAAAAGAGAAAGATTATAGTGAATAGGACGTGAGAGAGAACGGAAGAAAGGGAGAGAGAAGAAGAGAGCGCGCAAGAGAGAGACAGTAAGAGAGTAGAGATAGATAGAGAAAGGAAGAGAGAAAGAAAAAAGAAAGAAAGAAAGAGAAAAGGAGAGACAACAAAAGAAAACAAAAGCGAAAGAATCAGAAAGAGGCCGAAACAAAGAATCAAATAGAAAACCAGAGACAGTGTGTGTGTGTGAGGGGGGGGGAGAGAAAGAGAGAGAGAGAGAGAGAGAGAGAACGACGAGAGAGAAAAGTTGGGAAGATATTGGAATTCTAAGGAATGGTAAACTAACGGGAATTTTATCATGACGTCCAATTGTTATATATAAGGTTTCATTGAGAGAGTCTTATTAGTAAAGATATGAGTCTTAGTGAGAGTTCTTGTCTTATTACATATGATGTTGTATCTTAGAGAGAGATGTGTATGTAATGACATTTTATAACACAGACATATAATAACAATACAATTTACCTTTTTTGTAGAAATCACAAACACAAAGATGAGCTTTATCACAAAACACATGCTGAATTTATTTCCTCACGACCGGTCGGGATTTCCTCATTAAGAACTCAAAGTTTCACATTTTAGTTTCTGAAGTGACGTCTCGCTTCAGACGTCCGCCTGTCTCTGAGTTTTCTCACTGACCGTCTCCCCTGACTGTCTCTCTGACTGTCTCTTGACTCTCTTCACGACCAACTAACTCCCACCTCCTATATTGAGAAATCCATGCATCCCGGCCACGTGAGCAAAATTCACGTGTTTCAACATGCGCGACTTTGCACGTTTCCGACATTGATTTCCCAATAACCTATTTTTCTTGTGTTGCTTCCACAAAGGAATTTAACCTACATATCTAATTTATTTAACCATATTTTATTATCCACATTCTTTTAACAATTGAATAGTTTATTTATTATTTATTTCATCCGAATTAACAATTTACTGGACATTCCATTTAAACCTATTGTTCTTTAAAACTTATGTCCAGGGTTCGATTTCTGCTTTCTCTTATTTTCATTTTAACTAATCTCTCTATTTTTATACTTACATGAACAGGGGACAGCCCTTATCATGTAACATCCCTCCCTTCCATATTTCACAAAAAAAATGTATGCATTTTTAACTTTAGTACATTTTTTTTTTATTTTTACATCTACACAACCACACGGCTAGAAAGATCAGGCTAAAAAAAACACACAAAAAAATCTCTTTCAGTCAGCCCTTCACGGCCGACTTCACAATTATTTATTTTTTTTATAAGATCAGAACCTTTCTGATCTTTGTGGCATTTACTTTTTGGGTGCAGGGTATTTACCTATGATTCACATCAGCTATTTTCCAGCCACCCATATGCCGCAGACTAGAGGTTTTCACCTTTCTCGAAATGGACGACTCCCTTCGTCTCAAAAGTGTTCTGATCTCTCTTTCCGCATGGTTAGTCTTATCAAGTCTGGCTTTGTTTTTTTTATTCTATAACTATCTCATACGGGACATACCAAAGCTCATATACTTAAATCTTTGTGGTTGGCTTCAATGAAGGTTATCCCATTACACAACAAGAAAAGAAAAAAACAACAACAACAACAACAAAAAACCCGATAGGGAAAGAAAGGTATAGTCAGTTTTATGTTCACCAATAACAGTGTCTGCCAAATGAGTCCGTCCGGCGATTCTCAAAGAACTCCATTAACAATATTGTAAGGGATAGTAGGGGTAAGAATATAGGTGTAGTCATGGCTTACTGCGTGTCAAAGAACTTAAATAAAACATGTCAACACTTAATCTTTTTAAAAGAGGGTCTATGTAAATTACCTTCCTTGCGCCATTAACTTAAATCTTCTCATTCGAGAAAATTTCAATCCTCTTGGTTCTATAATCCAAGAAAATAATCCAAATCTTCTGTGGTGTAATATATTTCTATAGAAGATTTCTTGGTTCCTTTTGACGTGAATTCTAACGCCTCACTGGATTTAGTATTCTTTTTTTACAAGTCCATTAAAATTTCTACAAAACCAAGAACAAGACGGGAACCACTCATCCTTATTAACGCGCAGTCCTTCAAAGCTGAAGATAAGTCATCAGGGTTCCAGTGCTTTACCATACGGTATTGTAGTATTCCATGCTCAGTGTGGAAAGTTTCCCCACAAGTAATACATGTGTAATTACCAGGGTCGTGCCTTTGGTAATGTTTTTGTTCAGACCTAGCCTTTATTTTTGCCTCTATCTCTGCCTTTCATTTGTGAAGATTACTGCGCCAGCAACTTCCATCTGCTCTTCCCAATTTTCTGTGTTCATATTCATTGCTTTTAGGTGGCGCTTTATCACATCCTTGTAGCGGAGTTTCTGTCCACCAATCTTTCTGTACCGATTTTCCAATTTTCCATACAATAGGATTTTTGGGATGCGATTGTTTTCCATTCTGACCACATGTCCAGTCCATCGCAAGTGGCGAGTACGGCTTTCATATTGTCCATGTTGGCTCTGTAGAGTACTTCAAGATTTGGTATAAGATTGTTCCATTTAATTTTTATAATCTTTTCTTAGAACTTACTTTGCAACGGGAATCACTAAAAGAGGACAGAAAAAAATTGATTTTCCGAAAGGTATACGGGACGGCTGTATTCGTTGGTGAGTTGAATGTGTTTTGCTAGATGTAATCCAAATTCTCTTTAGGTGTTGACACAGTATATCAGATATTGGATGGATATACCAGTCCATTGCATATATTCCCGTGGGTAGCGGAATTTGAGCATTGGATTATATACGCATATCTATGGTGCAATGGATCTCGAAAATCAATGGTCTGGGCAGTAAAATATTCCGAGAGATGATTTTTAGAACCGATGTGTTGGACGAATAGATTCTAATATGAGCTTGATTCTTGATAAACTGCCGGCCAGCTTTCTTGTTGAGAAGGGGTGAGGGAAGCGTTTTAGATGAGGGAACGAGGAGGATGGGGGTGAAGTAGAGAAGGTAAGGAGAGAAGAGGGAGAGTTAATTTGGGCGAGCAGGCATTAATGGAATTTCTTCGGAAGGGGGGAATTGTATGTTAGTATTCGGTAAAATTCCATGAACAAAGCTTCCTTCTTAGAACTGCACGCCTGTGGAACTCTGTTCCGTCTGCCTGCTTCCAACCTGACTACAACCTGGATGTCTTCAAGTCCAACGTAAACAAATTCCTGATGAACCTCCCCCTTAAGTAGACACTTTATTAAATCTCCACACTAACGTACTGTACTTGCAATAAACCTTCCGGGCCTTGATAAGTGGTGACCACTTTGTAAAAAAAAAAATGGGTTGACCTCTTAATTTTAGGTTCAAATGGGAAATGTATATTCTTGTGATTTTTAGATGGGAGTGTGTATGAGATGGGGAGGATGTGCTGTTTTTGCTGTGCAGGTGGGTGAGTAGGTGAGGTGGAAATGGAGACGAGTCATGGTCTACAGTTTTGAAATGCTTGGGAGATTACTTATTTAAATGAGATAAAGATTGGGTGTTTTTAATTATGAAGGTGTATTTAAAAGTAACTTGATTTACTGAGATACGGTTTGTTCATTACGCTTGTTATCGTAGTGTGTTATCTGGTTTAATTAAATTTATTTAAAACGTATACATTTCTGTTTGGAGGCGATCTATGAATAAATAGGCTTTGCTGTTCGTTGGGTTGGAATCGATGTCTGAGTGGATGCTTTATATACTATGGTTAATTAGCTATTCTTATATTGGTGGGACTTGATGCATATGCGGGGCTGATTGTGAGATTGTCCAAACGTTGTTGAATCTAACTATTTATATAATAAACTGTATATCTATCTATCAAATATACACATAAGCGCAGATACAAGCATATAGACACTCACACATACACATATATACGTACATATATGCATATATATATATAGCATACACATACACATATACATCCATCTATACCATGCATACACACATATATACTTATATATACATGCATCCATATATTGATGATATGAGCCATTATTGAAAATTCATGGATTAAGAAAATTAACGTAACCCCTTCTATATATTCCTTCTGTCAAACAATAAATTCTTGACTTGAATATATGTGTTTATATTTTGATTTTCAGAATTTAAATTTAACCACTAAACTTATATATTGCTCTGTTCTTAAAAATTGAGCTTCTCCTTTTTGGCTAGGATCACCCTGAAAATATTACCTCAAATAATATCTATCAGGATTTTTCATCTGATTTTTAATCTGTGTCTTATCTCGCTTATATATATGCATATATATATATATATATATATATATATATATATATATATATATATATATATATATATATATATATATATATATATATAGTGCAAAATTTTGTTGAAAATTCAAAGACTCACATTTTCTTTTTTATAACCGTTTATTTCCTGGATTTTTCCATTACAACTGTTTCATTAATGAGTTGGCAATTTTACGATTTATGTTTCCGTAAAAATATCCTGTCCCCACCAACTTCTTCAGATGTTCATACATTAGATTTTTTCAACAAATGGTATATTTTTAACATGTTGAACATCGTATTCGGGTAAAAGGATTTCCACAGTCATGCTTCCTCACTTCCTCCATCTTTTAGTGTTATGTAAAGATAGTTATCCGTTTTAACCCGTACTTTCGTATTTTTATTTTTTTATTTATTAATTATTTATTTTTGCTTTAATCTTCCCTGTTTTTCCTATTTGTTTTTTTTCCAATTATCATATAATTTTATATAATTTTATTCCTATATTTATGCATGTTTATTTTAATATTGTTTTTTTTTTTTTTGCTTAGTGTTTGAATTCGTATAATATAACTCGATGCAGGGGAGGTCACTCTCGTGGTATCATTTTTTATCTAGGATTACCTACCTTGCATATTTTTTTTTCTAATCTGCTCTAGTGCGTGAAATTAAATATTTGTTTCTGTGCAAACACACGTGGATTACATGTAGTCTTTTGGTTTAATAATTTTTCTTTTGATATTAGTATATGGTAAGATTCTAATATATATATATACATATATATATATATATATATATATATATATATATATATACTAGCAAAAGTACCCGTCGTTGACTGGGTTACAAAAACAGCCTACAGAAAATGGACTCTGATTTATGAAAGTATGATAGGTTATGAAAAGGAAAGGGTTGTAAAGCGATAGCTTACAATTTTGGGGGTATCAAAACCAAAGCAAAATATGATGAAAGTAAAAATAAAATAGATAAACTCCATAATTTATTATACCATACCTGTTCACACTGAAACATATTAAAAAAAACCTTGGTAAACTTTGTGACATATTTCCATTCTATGGAGGTCAGGTGCGAACGAACACCCCATGATTTTATTATACCATATTTCTTCAAACTGAAACATTATTATCAAAGTATACTTACGCAGATGGATATGAAAAGTCTTTATTAAAGTTTGTGCCTATTTCCATTCTATTGAGGCCAGGCGCGAACGCAGACCCCACAATTTTATTATACCATCCCTATTTAAGTTAAAACATACTTATCAACCTAGTCTTAAGTACATCTATATCAAAAACACTTTTTAAAAAAAAAATTTTATTTTTTATTTCCATACTTTGTGGACCAGGCGCGAACGCTGACCCCACAATTTTTATGAACTACCGTTCTACCAGATCAAACATAACCATTCCTGTGGCTCGATACATTTTCTATCATTATATGTAAGCAGTTTTTTAAAATAGTCAACCATATAGGAGCCTATTCGTGACCAGACACACACACACACACACACACACACATATATATATATATATTCAGCTTTATATTATATATATATATATATATAGAGAGAGAGAGAGAGATGGATCGATAGATAGATAGATAGATATTTAACCAACACTACTCTTAACCGTTACCCTAACCCTCAAACTGGAAAGTGCTTTGCCATCACCCATGAGCAGTGGCACTTACCACAGACGGTGGATCGGCTATTCTTGGGAAACAAATTCGCAAACCATCCCCAGTCGCATGCATATCCCGGTCGGAGTAGATGACGACGTTAAGGTCATGCGGTTCTTGCAGGGAGATGTCGACCTCCTATTACATACGGCACCCGGTTATTCACAAATGTTCACCCATGTTAGACTGATCAAGCTGAACGTTGCTTTATTTGGAGAAGCGATGTATCAGTGGTTTATGTCGTATAATTGCCGTAGAACGTGGCTACAATGTTTCAACTCTAGGGAACGTGAACGGCTGTCTCCTCTCGTCCTGTTATGCCAGAACAACGCGAGAATTTAAACCTCGTGTTTTCTTCCTTCTTCAATATACGACCTAATCTCCATTCGTTTGCAATTCCTATTTTTTTATTTACCCCAGAAACCCCGCATACTTATTGAATATTCATGTCTTCGTTTCGCTTTCTATTCCACTTTTTTATTTAACCTTCCATGTTTTAATCGTTCCATCAGTAGATAAAAAATGCCTGAATTGGACGGACCGAACCTTAAAACAGGAGAAAACACTCAAAAAATGCCCATCCCAATGAAATGCAACATGGCGGATCAATACTTATTCGTAGTATAAAAGAAAGAAAAAAAAACAATAGCATTCATTAAAGGTAATCCGAAGTCAATATGTAGCACAGTCGTTAGCACACAGGTCCGATTGACGCAGAGGCTTTTATATACGTACTAGCATTTCAGCCCGGCGTTGCCCGGGTGTTTGGAGGTGTGTGTTGTGCAACAAAAAAAAGTGGTAGTAAGAAGGCAGGCTCGAACCCGTACCGCAAAGGAAGAAAAGAACGGGGAAAAACGTAACGTCTTTGCTGTTACGACCACTGACAAACCGGAAGTGACGTAGGTTTTAATTAAGGCTAGACAATCGAAATGAGAGGATGACTTTCGAAAATATCGGCGAAAAAAGCGCCCCCCCCCCTGTAGAAAAGTACATAGTTGAGGGTGAAGATATTAATGTTTTTAGCCAATTTTTCGATATTTGTTGTATGAAAGGTCGAACTTTAAAACGATACTGATCAATTTTTCTTAAACTTTGACCCCTGTTATGACCCATTAAAATTTATTTTTTGGGGCTCAAATCAAGTTATAAAGTTAGATCTATGTCCAAGGAACCTATATCTAAAATTTATATTGCGTAGACCCAAAATTGTCGGAGGAGTTTGGTAAAGTTCTAAAAGGTCAAATCGTTGAACTTTGACCCCTTAATCTGCCAAACCGGAAGTGACGAAGGTTTTAATTAAGGCTAGACAATCGAAATGAGAGGATGACTTTCGAAAATATCGGCGAAAAAAGTGACCCCCCCCTGTAGAACAGTGCCTAGTTGAGGGTGAAGATATTAATGTTTTTAGCCAATTTTTCGATATTCGTCGTCTGAAAGGTCGAACTTCAAAACGATACTGATCTTGGTAAAATCCGTCGCCTCTGTCAAAATTTTTAGGCAGATATGCAAACATACATACATACATACATACATTTATATATTGGTAACCAAAAATTTTCGACCCAAACCGATTAAAGAGCTTGCCCAATCTCTGAATACCCTTTATGTAAAATTTCAAATGCTTAGACCAGAAATTTTCTGAGTAATTTGGTAGAGACCACAGAGGTGAATTTTTTTAAAGATTTGACCCCTATTATGGCCCCTTAATATTTATTGTTTTACGTTCAAAGCAAGTTATTAAGTTAAATCTATGTCCAAGGAATCTAGATCCCAAATTTCAAGTGTTTGGACCCCAAATTGTCGGAGGAGTTTAGTAGAGTTCTCAAAGGTCAATCGTTGAACTTTGACCCCTTAATAGCAAAATTTCTGACCGAAAACTGATTAAAAAGATTTTTCCAAATCTCAGTAATCTGTATATTAAATTTCGAGTATGTAGGCAGAAAATTGACAGAGTTATTGTGTAGGGAAATGTACACGAACACACATACAGACAGACAGACAGACAGACCCTTTCACTTTTATAGATATACTAGCATTTCAGCTCGGCGTTGCCCGGGTGTTTGAAGGTGTATGCTGAGCTAAAAAAAACACGGTCAATTTTTTTAACTTTGACTCCTATTATGACCCCTTAACATTTATTGTTTTGGGCTCAAATCAAGTTATTAAGTAAGATCCATGTCCAAGGAACCTATATCTAAAATTTCAAGTGTTTAGAATCAAAATTGTCGGAGGAGTTTGGTAGAGTTCTCCAATGTCAAATCGTTGAACTTTGACCCCTTAACAGCCAAATTTCTGACCGAAAAACCGATCACCTCGACATTCCCAAATCTCAATACCCTGTATATCAAATTTCGAGTGTGCAGACTGAAAATTGGCAGAGTTATTGCGTAGGGAAATGTACACAGACAGACACACAGACACGTTCAATTTTATAGATATACTAGCATTTCAGCCCGGCGTTGCCCCGGATATTTGGATGTGTATATTGAGCAAAAAAAAAAAAGTGGTAGTAGGAAGGTAGGCTCGAACCCGTACCGCGAAAAGAACGGGGGAAAAAAACCTGACGTATTTGCGGTTACGACCACGCCAAACCTGAAGTGACTTATGTTTACATGAAGACCAGACAATCGAAAGGAGAGGATGACTTTCAAAAATATCGGCGAAAAAAGCGACCTCCTTGTAGAAAAGTGCCTAGTTGAAGGTGAAGATATTAATGTTTTTAGCCAATTTTTCGATATTTGTCACAGGAAAGGTCGAACTTCATAACGATATTGATCTTGGTAAAATCCGTCGCCTATGTCGAAAGTTTTAGGCGGACATGCAAACATACATACATACATTTATATATTGGTAACTAAAAATTTTCGACCAAAACCGATGAAAAAGCTTGCCCTATCTCTGAATACCCTGTAAAATTTCAAATGTTTAGACCAGAAAT
This sequence comes from Euprymna scolopes, assembly GCF_053919585.1. NCBI lineage: Eukaryota > Metazoa > Mollusca > Cephalopoda > Sepiida > Sepiolidae > Euprymna > Euprymna scolopes. The sequence continues at coordinate 13,619,271 of NC_136525.1, read as the reverse complement.
TGTCTCAGTAAGTTGGTAGAGACCGCAGAGGTCAAATGTTTTTTAACTTTGACCCCTATTATGACCCTTTAATATTTATTGCTTTGAGCGCAAATCATATTATTAAGTTAGATCCATGTCCAAGGAACCTTTATCTAAAATTTCAAGTGTTTAAACCCAAAATTAGCGGAGGAGTTTGGTAGAGTTTTCGAAGGTCAAATCTTTGGACTTTGACCTCTTAATCGCCAATTTTCTGGCTAAGAACCGATCACATCCCAAATCTCAAAAACCCTGTATATCAAATTTCGAGTCTGTAGATCAAGAATTGACAGAGTTATTGCGTAGGGAAATACGCACACACACATACACACACACATACACACTGAGAGACATTTTCACTTTTATAGATATACTAGCATGGGTGCCCGGCGTTGCCCGGGTATTTGGAGGTGTATGTTGAGTAAAAAAAAAGGTCAGTCTTTTAAAACTTTGACCCCTATTTGACCCCTTAAAATTTATTGTTTTGGGCTCAAATCAAGTTATTAAGTTGGATCCATGTCTAAGGAACCTATATCTAAAATTTCAAGTGTGTAGACCCAAAATTGTAGGAGGCGTTTTGTAGAGTTGAACTTTGACCCCTTAATAGCTAAATTTCTGGCCCAAAATCGATCACATCGATTTTCCCAAATCTCAGTACCCTGTATATCAAATTTCAAGTCTGTAGACTAAAAATTGACAGAGTTATTGCGTAGGGAAATGTACACAGACACACACACACGGACACTTGCACTTATATATATATATATATATATATATATATATATATACATATATATATATATACATATATATATATATATACATATATATATATATATATATATATATATATATATATATATATATATATATATATATATATATACGAAACAATAATGTAACTTAACAGAAAGATACGGTAATAAAAAATAAAACGTATATTTGCTCTACAACAGTATTGAGCACTTTCTTCAGTTTTTACTGATTATCATCTGCACTATATATATATATATATATATATATATATATATATATATATATATATATATACTCTTAGAAGTTTGTGGTTTCTTGTGTGTTGATATTCATATGAAAAACCCTTTTTTTCTATTTTTTTTTAAGAAAATTCAACTTTCTTATATATGAGTGGTGGAATTGCATTCATCTGCGAAAGATCTAGCCAACAATTCGAGTCAAGATCAAAGTGTAGTATCTGTTCTTCAGATCTACACTTCAATTTCTTGTTCTCTGTCAGTGGAGGAGAAATCCTTCACGACTGAGACAATTTTTTATTTTTGTTCCTTTTCTCCACATTAAAAAACGACCCTGGTGTCTAACTCTGTCCCGTGGGGAGGCATTGTAAATAGGAACAATACTAAAATAGCTAATTATTATATACTAGCAGCACCTGCTAACCGGCAAAACCCAGTCGTACAATACGCGTAAATATGATATTTTAATTTATGCAGATTGCTTATGCATAATTATAGCATCAATTCTATGTTGATTATTATATACTAGCAGGACCTGTTAACCGGCATAGCCTGGTCGCACAATACACTGCAACATGATATTCTAAATTATGCAGATTGCGTATGTATTCTTATAGAATAAATTCTCTGTTGATAATTACATACTAGCAGGACCCGCTAACCGGCGTAGACTTGTCGTACAATCCGCTAAACATGATATTTTAATTTATGCGTATTGTGTATGTATTACTGTAGAATATATTTTCTGTTGATTATTATATACTAGCAGGACCTTTTAACCGGCATAGTCCAGTCGTAAAATACGCTTAAACATGATATTTTAAGTTATGCAGATTGCGTATGTATTATTATAGAATCATTATTATGAAATATTAAATAAACTTTCTTTACAAGAACATAATTTAGACCGTACCTGCATGCACGGAGAAGAGGAAGGCATAGCCAATGTGAAGATGCAACGTCAACCTTAAATATGTATACATATAAGCACGCCAAAACACACATACACACAATGCATATATACATCTAAAAGAAAAATTAAACATTAAACAGTAAATAAAGACGAAAAACGCGCAAATAACTGATCTAATATTTGGAATTTCAACTACAATATTTACTCCAAAGACACAACAAAATCCAAAGAATAATCGTTTGAAGAAGAAACGCTGTATATATATATATATATATATATATATATATATATATATATATATATACATATATATATATATATATATATATAAATTCAGGTTTATGCAACAAGGTTGTTAAATAGTGTTCGATAGCAAGAGCAAAATATTTTTTTATTATTTATTCGAGGGTAAACAGTTACATTTGGTCGCTACAATTAGACTCGTCAGGCGACCCTGAACCATTCGACGCCATAGAAAAGAAAGAAAAAACTGAGTTCTTCAAAAAAAAAACAAAAAAACTATAAAAGTTTTTTAGAGAGCTCGCAACTTTTTAGTTTTTTTTAAGAGCTCAGTATTTTGTTTTTTTTCTATGGCGTTGAATGACTCAGGGTCGCCTGACGAAGTCTCATTGACTGAAACAGATGGCTGTTTGTAGCGACCAAATGCAACTGTTTACTCTCGATTATATATATATATATATATATATATATATATATATATATATATATATATATATATAGCTAGTAGCTTGGTTTTTCCAGTTAGTAACAAAATTACATAGACTAGATATAATTTTACTGGTTAGCAAAAAACTGTAAGCTTCAAAGTTTGAACGAAGGTAATGCGCGAAAGATTATCTCGAAAAATATACTGATCTAAAAAAATGATGTTTAAGGTTTGAGATGTATGCAGATAATAACGAAATCCATTGAGTTAAAAATTGGTAAAATCTGGAAATTTATTGCTGGTGCGTACATCCATTGGAATAAGAATATTCAGGTGATCTAATATATAGAAAAAGCAAAAACGTGTGTTAGTGTGTGTGTGCATTTTTTTGTATGTTCGGCAAAGTCTTTGGAGGGGCGTTTTGTGGGGGTCACTGATTCTTGAAACTTTTTATGTGCTTTCTAGATTATAATATCTACGATTTACGAAGGGGGGGGGTCGCGTCCATCTTTCATTTGAACGACTTTTACACGCTATTTTTGCGGTATTTCTCATTCTCCAAGTGTTTGTTTAGCTTTTCTGTATATAAGGGAAACTGAATCCGTTTACAAAGAAGTCTTATTGGCACTTGTGCTAGGAGGTCCAGAAAAGCAATCAGCTTTGATAAATTTGGGGGTGAAACCCTTATATCAGACAATTACTATTCATTTGGACACTGGGAGCTGGTTTTCCCCAACATCTTGGAGGGAAACGCAGAAACTGGCTTGCAGCAAAAGTTAATTTCATTCCCCTATGACGAGATGTTTGACCTCATTAAATTCACGCACCCGTCATTTAACTTTTCAATCGTTAAATTGAAACGCTTTTCACTTCCTCTCCCGCCGTTAAGGCTTCGGTTTTGAGCCTACCTTTCTACCAAAACTTTTTTTACACCTCCAAAACACCTGAGAACGCCGGGCACCCCCGCTAGTCTATAATATAAAAGCGAAAATGTGTGTGTGTGTGTGTGTGTGTGTGTGTGGTGTGTGTGTGTGTGTGTGTGTGTGTGTGTGTGTGTGCGCACTTTTTTGTATGTCCAGTAAATTCGTTTTTTCCAGGGAAGGGGAGCTCGGGAGGGTACTGTTCCTTAGAAATTTTTATATTCTCCATAGATTATATCTCCGATTTACGAAACGAGGTCGTGTCTATCTTTTACTTGAGCGACTTTTACACGCTACAATTTGCGCTGTGATTTCATTTCTCTATGGCGTGATGTTAGACCTAGAAAAACCAGACGTTGACGTTCGTTTAACCACCCGCACCTGCTTTTTAAAACGTTTCATTTCAACCGTTGTGACTTCGTTACAATACGTTCACCTTGGATAACATTTTAAAGAACGTTTTTCGCTCCATCTAATCGTTTACATTACAACCGTTTTTAAACAATTATGTCTTCTTTTCAGAACATTGAATACAAGATGGAAAAAAAACCCCAAAAATTTGCGCAATTTTCTTATTTCACTTAAAGCTAGGTCGAAAAACTGCTGAAAAAGCTCGCTATATCAACGAAGCGCTTGGCTTAGGAACCACTACTGAACCTACGACATACATAATGGTTTTAAAAAATTTCGTGGCGGTGACGAAAGTCTTAAAAATAATAAGCGTAGTGGGCGGCCATCGGATGTTGACCACGATCAATTAAGAGCCTTAGTCGAAACCAATCCACGCAAAACTGTTCTAAAACTAGCTTCTGAATTATGTATAAAATTATTTCTAACAACCTGAGAAAGATTGGGGAGAAAAAAACCTTGATAAATGGGTGCTTCATGAATTGAACGAAAACTATAAGAAGCGCCGTTATGAAGTGTCGTCTTTCCTTCGATTAGTGGATGCAAAGAAGCAAAGACAACAAATAAAGCCTGGCTTATGCATAACTTGTGAACAACGCCAACAAACATATTCTTCCGGTCTTTGTAGTAAGTAGAAAAATTTATTATTATCCGTAAGGTGGACACACCACAACAATCATGAAACTTCTAAATATAAATTTTAAAAAGTTAAAACCGCAAGATCTTTCTTGTCAACCTGATATTTAGTGAAGTAAAGTTTTGTTCAGAGCTTTTTTTCTTCCGTTGGCTGACGTATGGGTGCGAATGTGTGTGCGTGACTACTGGACAGCAGAGTTATGTGCCTTGATATTTCTGTGCGTGTGTGTTCATGTGTGTGTATGTGTGTGTATGTGTGTATTATGCATGTTTCGCACATGTGCAGATTTATATTATTGGTCTTATTTTTCTTCCGGCTACAAGCATTTTCCCTTTTTTCAATACCTCCTGTTTTCAAAAACATATGTCGTATTTCTATGCGCTTTGAGATTAAAAATTTTTTTAAATGTCTTTTTTTAAATTCAATTTTAACTTTCGTCTCTCTCTCTCTCTCCCTCTCTCTCTTTCTCTCTCTCCCTCTCTCTCTCTCCTTCTCTTTCCTCTCTGTCGGTTTGTCTGTCTGTCTGTATGTATGTCTCTCTCTCTCTCTCTCTCTCTCTCTCTCTCTCTATCTCTCTATCAACAGATGATTGTTAGTGAACATTGTTGTGCATGACATAATATTTCTCATTGCCAGCATTGTGACTGATACGTGTTCGAGCTCCTTAATATTCCTCGTTGCCAGTGTTGTGGCCCCGTAAGGGTCCTGAAGAAAAGCACAGCTCTGCAATTAGTGGATGCAGAGAAGCAAAGACAACAAATAAAGCCTGGCTTATGCTTAACTTGTAAACAACGCCAACAAACATATTCTTCCGGTCTTTATAGTAAGTAGGAAAATTTATTATTATCCGTAAGGTGGACACACCACAACAATCATGAAACATATATATATATGGATAGTAAATGTTTATCTATAAAAAAGTAATTATTAAAGTTCGGTTCGAGTCTAGCACTTTGAGAGAAATATAAAACAAGTCTAATTAAGTAATAAGCAATATTTCGAAGTTATCTCCCTTGGCTGATCGATTATTTTCTGATTTTTTTCAGATTCGTATTGATTATTCACATTGTTCTCATATGAAATGTTCTTTTCATAACGTTTCGTGGCCCTGTCGGTGGGGCATTAGAATACGCCGACTGCCCCCCTGCAGAGGGTAAAAGTCCCTCAATGGGTGTCCTGGATATGACCTTAAACTATATCCAGTGGTGAGGCCCCAGCTTGTGGGCTTTGGGGAGTGTGGAGCCACCCTTTAATTACCATTGCTCCCAGGTCCACTCTGACTCGGAGTGGTAGTACCTGTTAGGGTCCCAACTATGGGTTAGTAGAAACCAACGTGAAAACAACAAATATATTCTATTAAAAAAATTTTTCTTCAAAATCTTTGGATTCGGCATTAAATAACCCGAAAAGGGTTGATATGCCGTAAAACAAAAACAAACCAAACCAACCATAACGTTTCGGTCGATGTAACCTCCACCCGTCTTGAGGTGCATCTTGTCGAATTCGGGAGTTTTTCCAATCGAACTCAGACTTTACATTTGGTGAAATAGCTCCAAGTAGATTCATTCAGTATTTAAAAAAATGTATTCGATTCCGTGCAAATTTCGAAATCCATTCTTAATATGTAGATTGGATGGTTTACTTTTTTTTTAAATTTTTTTTTTTACACAGTGATCACCACTTATCAAGGCCCGGAAGCCACTCAGGGATAAGGGTCATTGCAAGTACATTAAGTTAGTGAGGAGATTTGCTGAAGTGTTTACTTAAGGGGGCGGTTCATTAGGAATTTGTTAACATTGGACTTGAAGACATCCAAGTTGTAGTCCGGAGGGAAGCAGGCAGACGGAACAGAGTTCCACAGGCGTGCAGTTCTAAGAAAGAAGCTTTGTTCATGGAACCCGCGCTTTGATTTAGGCACAGATACAGAGTGGGGGAAATTTTTCACAGTGGATTCAGCTAGACGCTTCTCTTGTTCGAATAAAAGTTAGAGGTGTATTTCTTGTCTTTAACTGAAATGGCAACTGAATTATTACAGGTATATAATTTGAGTTTTGTCTTTTGAAACAAAACGTCTGGCATATTCTCGTATGTGTACAAACGTTTTGAATATAACAGGAAATCCTAATCCACTCTTGGTTCTATTTCCCTTCTAGTACTGTTTTATATATATGCTTATTTTAGAAATCGTTTCAAGTCCGCAGTAACCTCCAACCGTCTTCAGGTGTATCTTGTCGAATTCGGGAGCTTTTCCACTCGAAGTCGGGATGGTCCTGCATATGACCTTAAACTACATCCAATGGTGAGGCCCAAGCCTGCGGGCTTTGGGGAGTATGGAGCCACCTTTTAATTGCTATTGCTCCCAGGTCCACTCTACCTCGGAGTGGTAGTACCTGTTAGGGTCCCAACTATTGGTAAATAGAAACCTACTTAAAAAAAAAAAAAAATTAAAAAAATCAAATATATTCTATGAAAAAAAATTTTTTTTTTAAATCAGTGGATTCGGCATTAAATAACCTGAAAAGGGTTGATATGCTGTAAGACAAAAACAACCAACCAATCAAACTCGGGAGTCTTTATATCGAACTGAAGAATCTGTTGCAAATACTAGTGGCGTAATAGATAAAATACTTGGTAAAAGTAAGTTGTGAGTTACACTTTACTGTGGATTGAAGGTTCAATCCTCAGTGCGGGCGATACTCAATTGCGAATTACTTAGGACTTTTACTCAGTCATGGCTGATGGAACGAGAACATGCTACCGCCGTGGATTAAATAAAGAGTGCTCCGACCGACACATCATTATATGATAGCTTTTCTACTAACAATGCGAACATAGTTTCTAACTACAACTCATATTACGCCTTTTTTATGCGTATACTAGCAAGGTTACCCAACGTTGCCCGGAGCCTCCTTAAAATAAAACAGAAGCTATTTAATGTAAGATTTGTGCCACAACATCCCCTTCCCCTAGCAAAGAATTTACTGTTCTTATTTTTGTGTTTGATTTCACTTTTGGCTTACGACCTGCAAGCATTATGAATAATGACAACAAAAGAAAAGAAAAGAGAAAACCTCTATCCTAATCAAAGAGGCCTCCAGAACACTACTAAAACTAACCCCTCCCCTATTAAACGTAACGTGGCGTGGCCGTTAATTTTTAACCATGTCGTTACAGTTCAAAGCTCTCTCGGACCCCCACACCGTCTGGCACCGTCGCAAAAGAGCAAACAAACAAAAATAAATAAATCCGACTCGCCGTTTTTTTTTTTCAAACTATCATTTCTCTTCAGACTATCATTTGTTTCGTAGCTTACAAAATCATTTGGAAGGAACAGCTTTTGTAATGCAGAAAGATGTTGAAACTGACATTCCCTACGCAATAACTCCGTCAATTTTCAGTCTATAGACTCGAAATTTGATATACAGGGTACTGCGATATTTGTGATCTATTTTCGCCCAAGAATTTGGCTGTTAAGGGGTCAAAGTTCAACGATTTGACCTTCGAGAACTCTACAAAACTCCTCCGACAATTTTGGGTCTAAACACTTGAAATTTTAGATATAGGTTCCTTGGACATGGATCTTACTTAATAACTTGATTTGAGCCCAAAACAATAAATATTAAGGGGTCATAATGGGGGTCAAAGTTAAAAAAATTGACCGCTTTTTTTTCTTTGCTCAACATACACCTCCAACACCCGGGCAACGCTGGACTGAAATGCTAGTATATATATATATATATATATGATTTTCAGAATGTGAGAGATTGTATAATAAATTCCACAGCCAAACAACGCCGCAGCTCACAAGAGCCATGACAGTCAACGAACCGGAAGTCCATTTGGGCTCATCAGTTAGACATATCCGAACTCAGGATTCGAAACCCGAGCCTCTTGCAAGCACTCTACCAACTGAGCAAACGCCCCGCACACAAGAATTTCTATTAACCAACACATATCAAGCAAACCGCGTCGAAATCAGACTGTGAAATGAACCTACTTCGTCTCGACAAGGGACGCGGCCGTCCAACCAGTCAATAACCCTTGCCGATGTCTCACAAGTAGGATTTTTTAACTCGAAGGGACGACGCCGTCCAGCAATGCTAACCCAACGAGCAACTTATAATAGGATTTTCAGAATGTATATATATATAATGTAGCGTCATTAATAAGTAAACTTTTATTAAAAGAACATAATTCAATTGTAGACACAGGTTAACCCTCTAACACCATAGAAAAACACCCCTATAATAATCAATACATATAATCTCAATCAATAAATTGCATAACAAAATCACACTTATTATATTTTAGTTACACACCTTTTTTGAATTTTAACGGACATACTTTTTTTTCAAAAATAATATTAGCTGCGTTCATATCTTTTAAAAACATATTATCGACTAAATGACGTTAATAAAAAATCTTGCTCTCTTTAACAACGACACCTCCACCCCTCCCTTTTTTTTTTTTTTAAATTTCTAACGTGTTTTTCCGTTTCTGAAATAGAAAAGCGTCACATTTTGCACGTGAAAAAGTTTCAAATATTTGTCCTGGTGTTTTTGTTTTCTTAATCTAATTCATCTAGAGGAAGTCTCGAAATAAAGACGAAACGTTGACGAACACAACTCGGCTTGTTCCTTTTTAATTCTCTATTTTGTCGGAATACTATTTCTATTATTCGCATTATATATATATATATATATATATATATATATATATATATATATATATATATATGTGTGTGTGATAAAAAATGTAAAAATTAAATAAGTATTTTATATAGATTTAAAGGTTAAAAAACTTCCAATACTATATATATATATATATATATATATATATATATATATATATATATATATATATATATATATACTAGCATTTCAGCCCGGCGTTGCTCGGGTGTTTGGAGGTGTATGTTGAGCAATGAAAAAAATGATCAATTTTTTTTAACTTTGACCCCTATTATGACCCCATAACATTTATTTTTTGGGCTACAGTGAAGTTATTAAGTTAGAACCATGTCTAAGGAACCTATATCCAAAATTAATGTGTTTAGACCCAAAATTGGTGGAGGAGTTTGGTAGAGTTCTAAAAGGTCAAATCGTTGAACTATGACTTCTTAACAGCCAACTTTCTGGTCGAAAATGGATTATAAAGATTTTCCCAAATCTCAAAACCGTTATATCAAATTTCAAGTCTATAGACTGAAAATTGACGTTATTGCGTAGGAAAATGTTCACACACACACACACACACACACACACACACACACACACACACACACACACACAGACGTTCACTTTTATATATAATATATATGCATGTGTGTGAGTGTGTGTGCATATATATATATATATATATATATGATCAATACTATATATATGCATATATATAACCAATATATATATATATATGGAAACAACCATAACTTATTTTCATTGATACTGTTCAATTATTAAAACGCGGTAGTGTTTGAATATATATGGTTTAGTGTAAGTTTTACTCATATAAGAACTGCTTTAAAGCTTCACTGCTCACTCTTTTTGCGAATAAATTTCAAACAATTTTTACAGTTCAGAGGTCACATGTTCAGTTATATTTTGAAATATTTTCTTTTTAAATTTTCATTCATTAAAACAAAAGTTATAATAAAATTATTGGTGTTCAAAAGTTCTTAGGATTATTTTGGAACGTGCAGCACGGTTTCTTCCGATTGGCTGTTCGTTGCCATAGCAACTTTTTCGTCGTCGACACCTTCATAAATCATAGCGGAAATGTTATTTTGGTTATATAGAGAGGGTTGACAAAAGTGATGCTCTTTGATGTGCTAGGGCTGATAATATTGCGCTTACGACGTCGCCCGTTTATTCTGTTTCTCTCTTTTTATTAATCGGTTCTTTCTGTTTATTTTCTTTATATTTTATGGATTGTTGACAATGCGTATGATATTGAACACCAAAATGAAATATTATTTTAAAGCAAAGCTTGTAAAAATCATGGATTACATAGAAAAATGCGAGCATGAAAAGTAATACGATTAACATTAAGCTTAGAAAAGTTAAAAGGCTAGTTGTAAAAAATGCGAAAAAAAAAAAACAAGATATTCCAGTAGAAAATATAATAAATTTATAACTTAAAATATTGCAGCATCAATTAAGAATTCATTATATAATGTCTAACTGAATTAAAAAAAAATTCTTAATGCTACAATTTTTTTTAGCTATAAATTTATTATATTTTTACTAAAACATCTTGTCTTTTTCTTTTCCAGTTTTTACAACTAGTTCTTTACTTTTCTAAGCCAAATCTTATCCATATTATTTTTCTATGTAATTTATTCTTTTTTCAGAATCTATAATAATTATTTATATAATTTAATACTTTAAAAATATATCCATCTAGATAGTACTTAATATATATATATATATATATATATATATATATATATATATATATATATGATGAAAATAATGGAAATAGTATTCCGATAAAATACACATTATGTATATATATATAGAGAGAGAGAGAGAGAGAGAGAGAAAATAAAAAGAAACAAACCGTATTATGTGTTCATCAACGTTTCGTCTTTATCCAGAGGAAGTCTCGAAATAAAGACGAAACGTTGATGAACACATAATACGGTTTTTTCCTTTTTATTTTCTCTCTCTCTCTCTCTCTCTCTCTCTCTCTCTATATATATATATATATATATATATATATATATATATATATACATAATGTGTGTGTGTGTGTGTGTGTGTTAAGTGTGTGTATATATATATACAGGGTGACCAATTAAAAACGGGCCCCAACTCTAATTAGGCCCCGTTTCTTAGTGTTTTGTCCGAATGAAATTAAACTTTGGTCATAACTAGTTTATTCAAAACTTCACATCAAAACACTAGGGTTTTTGGCCTTTTTCTCTCCGTTGACTGTAAAATGCTCAGAAAAACAATCAAATCTCCTCTGTTTTTTTTTTTGGGGGGGGGTCACCCTGTATATGTGTGTGTATGTACCTGTGTGCGTGTGTATTTGTAAAAAGTTAAATTATTTTCAAATTATATTCATAATAGAAAACACACAGAATATATATATATATATATATATATATATATATATATATATATATATATATATATATATATATATATACATACATACATACATACATACATACAGGGTGGCCACAAACTCACGCACCAATGTTAATTAAAAAAATTACGAAATTCAAAGTAACTTTTTTAATTTTTTAACTTTTTTAATTAACATTGGTGCGTGACTTTGCGGCCACCATATATATATATATATATATATATATATATATATATATATATATATATATATACAGAGAGAGAGAGAGAGAGAGAGAGAGAAAGAGATGGATAGATTGATAGATAGATAGATATATATATAGATAGTGAAAGAGATACAGAGAGAGAGAGAGAGAGAGAGAGAGAAAGAGAAAAGCGAGAGAGAAATTATATCGAAAATAAACCTGATCTAAAAACAGCTGTAAAATTATTGTCCGTTTAGCTTGAATATGATTTGGAAATAATTTAAATCTTTATAATATACTAGCGACGGGTACCCGGCGTTGCCCTGGTGTTTGGAAACTCCGGGGGTGGGGGGTTAATGTTTTGGTAGGTAAGTATGAGGATTGAACTCGAACCCTTGAGGCGAAGTTGTAAATTAAAGTGTGAAAAAAAAACGTGCGACGTTAACGATTGGCCCACCGCGAGAAACACATTTGAATTTATTTAATTACTTGGATTTGGCAGGTGCACATTTTAATGAGTTAATTTGACTGCGGAATGGTATTTCATTTACTGCGGGAACGCTTCCCAAGATGTTATAGGAAAAAGACTAACCCACATGAGGCGAGCGACAAATGTTGAATATTTATCTTCCCAAAGTCGAGCAAATTAAATAGACAGGCAAGCTTCGTTGTTAACTGTGAGATATTACGATTTATATGTGATATAAAAAGTTTAAAAAAGTTGTTAGGCGAGCGACCGCTTCTCTGAAAAAAGCCTTTTGTAGACATACAAAACAAGCGAGCACACATACACACATACATTTTCGCGTTTATATTTATAGATTCCATCTATTTATCTATTCGAAGCTGTTCCTATCTATCTATGTATCTATCTGTCTTCTTCCATGTCATTATTTTCTGCTCATAGAAACCTAACGAAGTTTATAAATTAAATTTCCACGGGAATATTTCCCGCTCTTTTGACTCCCTCTCTCGCCCGCCCCGATGTTCATTGATAGCCAGTAGGAACACTACACTAGCCACCCACCCCAATTACTTGAAATCGTATTAATGGCGTCCCTGGATAAATCAAAGACTGTCATCTTATTGTGCAGCTGAAAGATCAACATACTAGATAGCGACTGGCTAAAAAAGATGATGGCCGCTAAGGGAAAAATGACCAAAGAGTCCAGTCAGAACCTTAGCTGAAACAGAAGCTAAGAGGTAGCGAGTGTTTCAAGTGAAGGCTCGGCCCTGGCTCAAGTGTCCGAATACTTCGTTTGTAATTTTGACCCATTAATGAGACCAGTTAGTGAGTTGGTCAGCGGTGGGTGGCAGGGATCGGAGCTAGAATTAGCGAGAATATGGAAGACGTTGAAACGGATGAAGATCGTCCGCCATCTTGGATCCTTCGTTTATTTGGCCGTTCGTTTGGCCGTATAATCTTTTGAATGTACCATTTATCTAACCCTCTCTTTTCCGGAGAAAAGAAAAAGAATGGAAGGTAACGTTGCCTTTCATCTGCTTAAGATTTCGCAAGTCATCCCGAGACGTAATTGACGTTAAATCTCATCAAATTCTTTGTAAAGTTTCAAAGTCCAGCACAGACGCAAAAACGAAGTCCAAACGTCTTGTATCGATCTAACATTGATTAGGCGTTTTTCACACACGCGCACGCACGGACGCATACACGCGTCTTTCTCTTTCTCTCTCTCCTTTTTCTCTCTGTCTCTCTCTGCATTTCTCTCTATACACACACACACACACACACACACACACACACACACACACACATATATATATATATTAAGTAATGTGATTTATAATTTAAAATTTGAACAATTAAATTTCAACCAAATTAAAAATCCGTTTCATAAGAAGGAACAACAACAAAATCAATTATCTGCATTATTAGCATTGTTTTCCGAAACGATCGTACAGATAATTGATTTTGTTGTTGTTCCTTCTTATGAAACGGATTTTTAATTTGGTTGAAATTTAATTGTTCAAATTTTAAATTATAAATCACATTACTTAATATTGAATTAGCTCTAGGATATCTACCTATCGAGCTTATTATATATCTAAATTACAACGAGCACTTTCTCTTTCCCGTATTTTAATTACACTAGTAATTTCACTGTTACATTGAATTACACTCGGCTCTTTAGACTATTGCTCTAATCTCCTTTAAATTATATATATATATATATATATATATATATATATATATATATATATATATATATATATATATATATACTAGCAGTTCCGCTCAGCTTTGCTCGGGCCCTATGTACTGTTCATAAGGTTATGTGCATATATGTATATATTAAAAAGTGTGAATATGTAATGTATTTCTGTATAATAGTCTTCCTTAACTACCATAGAGAAAAGACAGACAGACATTTTCACTTTTATAGATATAGATAGATAAACAGATAGATAGATTGGATGCAATATATAGTAATGATTTTAAAAGTATAAAAAAAAGGCTCATGAGCCACCACCGAGAATCGAAACCAAAACGTTCAGCTCACGCTTTACTTTGCCTCAGCCGTTAATTACTTGGCTATGAAAACATGGTTACAACAAGGCTAAAAATTAAAACATAAACCAATAACTACTAGGTTATGCATTCGTAATGCCGGCGCTCGACCTTCACCTGGAAAATTTCATTCTTTTTTTAATTTTCACACTTTATCCCCGATTTTTTCGGGCTAAAACCCAAATATAAAGTTTTGCATAGATTCAAATACCTTATATATGAAATTTCATGTCTGTAGACCAAAAACTCTAGGAGGAGTTTGGTAGGCAAAATTTGTGCAACAAAAATATATACGTATACATAAATATATATGGAAACAATTTTGTGTTTCATGTGAACATTTTACGCAAATATTATGTAAGTATAAATCATGTTGAATATCTGCAAGAATATAATTACACGTAATAGTTAACTAGACATGATTATCCCATAAGAAAACCGAAGCAACTAATAGTGAATTAATCAAAATGAATGTTTAAAAAAGAATATGCAAATTAGCTAGATCTTTTGCTAGTGAATGCAATTCCAGAACCCATATATAAGAGGTTGAAACCCAATTACAGGAGACTAAACCAGACCTTTTATTTTTAAGTGAAACTGGCATTGGACAGGCTATTTCCCTTGATGAGTTTGCAATTACAGGATACTCTAACTTAACTTCTAAATCTGACCCCCAAGATCGCCATGGGCATGGAATATGTGCCTATATTAAAGATAGCTTTCCATGTGGGAGGGACATCTCCAGGGAAGATCCTAACTTACCTTATATGTGCTTCCGGGTTGCTTTAGCTCACACTACTGCATTTATATTTACTCTCTATCGCCCCCACAACAGCGGAGTTACTATCTTTCAAAGCATATCTGAGAAAATTGACCAAGTCCTTTCTACTTATCCTTCAGCTAACATTCACGTATGTGGAGACTTCAATGTTCACAACGTCGAATGGTTGACCCACTCAAACAAGACCGATGATGAGGGGAGGTTCTGTCATGATTTCTCCATTGCCTATGACCTCACTCAGATTGTTCAGGAACCTACCCGTGTGCCCGATAATGACGGCCAGTATGCGAGCCTACTAGACCTTTTTCTCACAACTTGCCCTGAACTATGTTCAGTTTCTGTTCTGTCGCCTCTTGGATCTTCCGACCACTCTGTTGTATCAATTAAGATAACAATGAAATGTAATAAGTCCCCAGACGTACCTCTTCATCGTACAGTATATCGATACACTAAGGCTGACTGGGATAGCTTCCGTACATTTATATCTGATCTACCTCTGCATTCCATGTTTAAAAAGGATGTGTCCTCTATAGTATTAGACCTAACTGAATGGTTAATTGTAGGTATTGACCATTTCATACCCTCTAAAAAATTTCAGCAAAAACCTAACAGCCAGCCATGGTTCTCTCCAGAATGTGCTGCTGCCATTGCGCACAGAAATCACTTTTTCCACTGCTTCAAACGTAATAGATGTATGGAAACTAAAGCCGTTTTCAGGACTGCCAGCAACCATTGTAAGAAAGTAATAAGGAACGCAAGAGAGTTGTATGCTCAATCTGTTAAGTCCAAAGTAGCTGAGCAGCGGCTTGGTTCCCACCAGTTTTGGCAAATAGCAAACAGAATCCTGAACAGAAGCGTGTGCTCCATCCCAACTATTATCAATGGATCTGAGGTAATCTCGTCAGCATCAGACAAAGCCAAACTCTTTGTCAAGAACTTTGCAGCTAATTCTACCCTTTGCGACCAAGACCGCCAACCCCCAATATTTCCTCTTGTATCAGAAAACACGCTATGTGATATACGTATATCTGTACGTGATGTTGCCAAGCTAATCAAAAACCTTGATTCCAGTAAAGCAACTGGCCCTGATGGTATTCCAATTATAGTACTCAAAAAACTTCAACCTGAACTAGCGCCCATACTTACAAAACTGTTTAAACGTTGTCTTAAGGAGAATAGTTTCCCATCTCCCTGGAAAATCTCATCAGTATGCCCTGTATTTAAGAATTCAGGTGATCGCTCATCCCCCTCTCAGTACAGGCCAATAAGTCTCCTGTGCGTCATGAGTAAGTTGCTAGAATCTGTATTAAATACAGAAGTAATCAAACATCTCAACAAAAATAACCTTCTAAGTGACACTCAATATGGTTTCCGTTCTGCTAGATCTACAGCAGATGTCCTTACAGTTATATCGCATAGGATTAGCAAATCTCTCGACGGTGGCAATCTTTCTAGGGCAATTGCTCTTGACATATCTAAAGCCTTTGATAGGGTATGGCATAAAGGTTTACTTCATAAGATCGCTAGCTATGGTATAGCTGGAAAAGTCTTCTCAATTATTAAATCATTTCTTTCTGATAGATTCATAAGAGTAGTAGTTGAGGGGCAAAAATCAGAAGCTCACAATATTAATGCCGGTGTCCCTCAGGGATCCATCCTGGGCCCAACTCTTTTCCTGATCTACATTAATGATCTTCCAAATCATATCCTTACATCATTTGTAGACATTTATGCTGACGACACTACCATTTATGGTACCACATCTAAGACAGTAAACGAGCAAGTTCTCTCCAATTCTCTCTCCTCTGATCTTGAGCACGTAGTACAATGGGGAAAGGAGTGGCTGGTTACTTTTAATGCATCTAAAACCAAGCTTCTCTCTTTACATCATCAACATTCTAATCCACATTTGTCATCAATTGAAATGAATGGCTCTCGTCTTCAGGAGGCCTCAAGTTTTGACAAGCTTCTGGGCTTGACCATTACTCCTGATCTTAAATGGAACACGTATATCAAATCTGTTGCCAAGGCCGCTGGAAAAATGGTGGGATCTTTCTATCGATCCAGTAGATATCTCACTGCTGATGCTATTCTCTATCTATATAAGAGCCAGGTACGTCCAAGGATGGAATACTGTTGCCACATCTGGGCAGGAGCTGCTAGAAAGAACTTGTCCTGCCTTGATAGAGTTCAAAATAGACTTCGTAGCCTCGTAGGAGATGTCCTTTTCTCCTCCTTGCAACCTCTATCTCACAGAAGAGATGTTGCGAGTTTGTCTCTGATGTATCGTTATTTTCATGGAAAGTGTTCAACTGAGCTTCAATCTATGGTCCCCCCTCGCCAAACTTTCACAAGAAACACTCGTCTAGCTGTAAACACTATCAATAATTTCCCCCACTCTTTATCTGTGCCTAAACCTAAACGTAGATTCCATGAACAAAGCTTCTTTCTTAGAACTGCACGCCTGTGGAATTGTCTTCCGTTTTCCTGCTTTCCGGCTGACTACAATATGGTTTTGTTCAAGTCTAAAGTAAATAAGTTCTTGATGAGCCGTTCCATATAAGTTATTAAATTTACCAAATTTTCATTACTAATGATTACTATATTGACCAACTTCTACTGTACACTCTTTAACCCTTATCCTTGAGTGGCCTCTGGGCCTTGATAATGTGGTGATGCCTTTGTAAAAAAAAAAAAAAAAAAAAAAAAAAAAAATAAGAAAATTGTATTTTCTTTTTAAATAAATAGAAAAGAGGGTTTTTTTTTTAAATATGAATTTCAATACACACAAAAGAAAAACGAATTCATAGGAGTATAGATAGATAGATAGATAGATAGATATAAGGATATTTGTCTGTATATGTATGCGTGAGTTGGTTCCTTATAGACTCCACAACGGCTTGGCAGATTTTTATGAAATTTCTCGCAAATGTACTTTATATCTATGACAGTGTTCTTAGATGGGGTTTGTATCGGAATGTCTTCGATAAGTATCGATGATCAATAATAGAAAAAAATCGGATGAAAGAAGGTACAAGCGTTTTTGACCAAAGTTAACACCTTATACAACCTAACATTACAAGTGCATTTGAGAAGTTTTATTACCACACAAGCAGAAAGGCCTGTCATTAAATCAACAATAAGTTCATTGATATGATAGTGGTGCGTTCGAAATTTGTGTTTCTGCTTAAAGCACAACTGAACCATGATACTTGACTTTTCGTTTTAAAGTGATTTTTTTCGGCAGATTTCGTTATTTTTGTTTTTCGTCCTGAACGTATTGGTTAGCCTGGCTTTATCGTGTTCAAAATCCAACCTCTACAACTCTGGGGCATATTGTCGCCCTTATATTCGCATTGGCAAATTTAGCGTCTCAAATTCACCAGTGAAATGTCTGTTGACAAAAGTCGTTCGGACAACACAATTGTTACCGAGACTAATTTAAATGTTGACTTATGTTCTGCAAGTCATGTTTATGTTTTGGGTGTTTCGTTAATATCCTTTTGTCCATTATAAACAAGTTTGGTCAGTTTAGTTTTTCATCGGTGGGAATTCCGTGTCCTCTAAAGCATAGCTTCATTTTTGTTGACTACTCGGAACAGGGTTTAATCGTCTGATCACCATAACTGCTCGCCGAGAAGTGTATAAAAATGTATATCTTTTCCTTTTCCATCCATATTTTGCCTGCCTCTCTTTTTCTTTGTCTATTTTTGGCGGTAACCAAAAAGGCTCAGGCAGTGCGCCACAACTCCGTGACCTTATCAAATGGCTGACTCATCCTTACGAGGTGGAGGGTTATTTAAACCTGTTGAGCCTTTTCATCGACTCTCACGTCCTCTCTCTTTCTCCCTACGTCCTCTCTTTCCATTAACATCTCTTGCTCAGCAATGATTAAAACAACAAAAACAGCAAGATATACTTTCTGTCGGCAAAAGAAATGAAATTTAAAATGTTTTCTCTCTAAAACACATAATATAACGCGGCAATTATGTGACAATATATATATATATATATATATATATATATAATTATCCACTGAAACGTGTTTGGTCGTCTACGACTCATCAGAGTGGCTGTATCAAACGTAAAATATTCCCCTGTAATTTTTTTTTATCTATAAGAGAAAAAAGACTATTTTAAAGATCGGATTTTTTCAATTTTCAGTACTTATCTGATTAATTTCTGTATAAAACATATCTAAGAACACTGTCAGAAAGATAAATTACGTTTGTATGAAATTTGCAAAAGATAGGCTCAGCGGTTTGGGGAGCTATAAGGAAGGAACTCTCTCACACACTCACGCACAAAGTGACATTTATATAATAGTAGAGATATGTTGTGTAAGTTATACATTTATATAATAGTAGAGATATGTTGTGTAAGGTATACATTTTATATAATAGTAGAGATGTGTTGTGTAAATTATATATTTTATATAATAGTAGAGATATGTTGTGTAAGTGATACATTTTATATAATAGTAGAGATATGTTGTGTAAGTTATACATTTTATATAATAGTAGAGATATGTTGTGTAAGGTATACATTTTATATAATAGTAGAGATATGTTGTGTAAGTTATATATTTTATATAATAGTAGAGATATGTTGTGTAAGTGATACATTTTATATAATAGTAGAGATATGTTGTGTAAGGTATACATTTTATATAATAGTAGAGATATGTTGTGTAAGTTATACATTTTATATAATAGTAGAGATATGTTGTGTAAGTTATATATTTTATATAATAGTAGAGATATGTTGTGTAAGGTATACATTTTATATAATAGTAGAGATATGTTGTGTAAGTTATACATTTTATATAATAGTAGAGATATGTTGTGTAAGGTATACATTTTATATAATAGTAGAGATATGTTGTGTAAGTTATATATTTTATATAATAGTAGCGATATGTTGTGTAAGGTATACATTTTATATAATAGTAGAGATATGTTGTGTAAGGTATACATTTTATATAATAGTAGAGATATGTTGTGTAAGGTATACATTTTATATAATAGTAGAGATATGTTGTGTAAGTTATATATTTTATATAATAGTAGAGATATGTTGTGTAAGTGATACATTTTATATAATAGTAGAGATATGTTGTGTAAGTTATGCATTTTATATAATAGTAGATTACTCCCGATATGAAATGGAACATGTACATCAAATCTGTTGCCAAAGCCGCTGGGAAAATCGTGGGATCCTTCTATCGATCCAGTAGATGCAATTCTCTATCTATATAAAAGCCAGGTACGTCCAAGAATGGAGTACTGTTGCCACATCTGGGCAGGAACTGCTAGAAGCAGCTTATCCTGCCTTGACAGAGTTCCAAATAGACTTTGTAACCTAGTGGGAGATACCCTTTTAACTTTCCTGCAACCTCTTTCTCACAGAAGAAACGTTGCGAGCCTGTTTCCGATTTATCGTTATTTTCACGGCAAGTGCTCGTCTGAGCTCCAATCTATGGAAACATTCATGAGAAACACTCATCTAGCTGAAAACACTATCAATAATTTCCCCCACTCTTTATTTGTGCCTAAACCTAAACGTAGATTCCATGAACAAAGTTTCTTTCTTAGAACTGCACGCCTGTGGAACTCTCTTCCATTTACCTGCTTTCCGGCTGACTATAGTATGGTCGTCTTCAAGTCTAACGTAAACAAATTCTTGATAAGCTGTTCCCCTTAAGTAATCCAATTTACCAAATTTTCACTACTAACAATTACTACGTCATTATCCCATTGGCCATTTTACACTTATTAACCCTTATCCTCGAGTGGCCTCATAGCCTGGATATATTTATATATGAAAAAGCCGCAGATGGTCATGCATTGTCTGTAACGATTAAAAAAAAAAAAAAAAAAACAACGACTATCTTTTATGGGGTACAAACACCGTGCAACAGAGCTAATGACGCTGGGTTAGCAGCAGGTGTCATATGCAAATAACCAAGCCGGCTACGCGATGTGACGTCACAGCTAAGATAAAACGACACGTGTATTCAGAGAAGCAGGCATTCAAAACTTGTTCTTTACTTGGAGGATTCGAGACTCGTTCGAGGCAGGGGAGAGCGGAAAAGAGCGCGTTCAAGGCATGAGAAAGTGAGAAAGGATGTACTCCAAACACGAGTATTCAAAGTGGGATTCGAGACGTATTCGAAACGCTTGGGTGGTGTCACAAAGTAACGAAAAGTCACACGCGGTCGGAAAAAGAGAAATGAATCGTTTAAATATTTAAAAAAAAAAACCTGAGTTGCTGGAAATATCCGATATAAAGGCTTTGTTAAAGAAAAGCACGTCGAGTTTTGTTCTTTCTTCTGTTTCCTTGCGACGGAGTCTACAGCGTGTTGGGTCCGTTATAGACACTGTTAAACAACATTACATGCATACATCATCATCATCAACAAAAAATAACATTATCATCCATATAAATAACAACAATAATAATAACATCGTCATTCAGTTTTCCTGCTTTCCGGCTGACTACAATATGGTTGTCTTCAAGTCCAACGTAAACAAGTTCTTGATGAGCCGTTCCATATAAGTTAACAAATTTACCGAATTTTCATTACTAATGATTACTATATTTTCCAATTTCTACTGTACACTCTTTAACCCTTATCCTTGAGTGGCCTCTTGGCCTTGATAATGTGGTGATGCCTGTGTAAAAAAAAATTATCATCAACAATAACGGCAACCACAATGCTATCATCATCATCATCATCATCATCATCATCATCAAAAATAACAACATCGTCATCATTAACAATATAAACAATAACAACATAATCAGTACCAATACAATAATGATACGACATAAACACACCGGTTAAGCAACGTTGAGCCTGGTCAGCACTAAAATGGGTGACTATTTGTGAATTTCAGGTGTTGTATGTGCTATCCGCTTATCTCAACATTGTTTCCAGTCCTCCTGAACTTCTTACCACTGGACTCAAGCAGTGATGATTCAGGAGAAATGTGGCGGAAGATTGCGCAACTCTTGCCTCACAATTCCAAGCGAAACTAGCCTTACAGGGGGTATCCATTGTTTTTCATGACTGAACGAGGCAGCAGATCATCAATAACAAAAATACTGTCATCATCATCAACAAGAACTAGTTCGCAATTATATTTTTTGGTCGCCCACATTGAGAATTGAACCTTCAAGAGAATATCATTTTGAAATTGATTTCCCAAAGTACTCTAACCACTGCGCCACGGGTCCTTACAGATTACTTCGGAACAACTGCATTCTAACCTCCTGATAAATAAAGGTTCCGTTTGAAATTCCGTCCAAATTTCCGAGTTTGGCAGTAAAATTCTCATGTTCAACAAAGTACACCTGAAGAAGTTTGGAGGCTACATCGATCGAAACGTTATGAAAATGACAGCCAAGATGAGAAAAGTAGTTCGATGAATCCAAATAACGTTATCACCAACTATTTGGACACCGGGCGTTGCCCGGTCGCACAATACGCTTAAACATGATATTTTAATTTATGCAGATTGCGTATATATTATTATAGAATCAATCCTCTTTTGAACATTATATTTTACGAGAAATAATTTTCCCGGTGGATTAATTCGCAAAATTAAAAAAAAATAATAATAATGATAATGTCCTTCATCAAATTCCGTCCGTGTTTGTTTACTATATCACGTCAGCTGATATTTGGGCTTGGCGATGAATGCTATGGAAAAGTCAATTCTGATTAATGTTTAGTTTTAAAATATGTAAACGATAAATGATTTGCGGCGATTTTAAATAGTAACTCTTCTATTATCGTAAATTGAACTCATCAATAAGAAAAAAATTAAAATAAAATGGTGAGGTAAACTTTGGTTTTGACAGGGGTTCGTTCGATCTGTAGTCGGATGCTCAACCACTGAGCTATATCTTCAGATGACAATAAATCTGTTTTTTAAAAAGAAATGATTTCATGAGAATTTATTATCTCCTTGGCCGGTGTAACGTTAAATATTCCCCTATAAATATTATTCTTTTTTATGTATAAGAGAGAAAAACTATTTTTAAGATCGAGTTTTTTCGATTGTCGATACTTATCGGATGAATTTCTGTACAAAACATATCTAAGAACACTGCCAGATAGATAAATTACTTTTGTGTGAAATTTGCAAAAGATAGGCTCAGCCGTTTTTTTTTCTTACATAGGCATCACCACATTATCAAGGCCAAGAGGCCACTCAAGGATAAGGGTTAAAGAGTGTACAGTAGAAATTGGACAATATAGTAATCATTAGTAATGAAAATTTGGTAAATTTGATAACTTATATGGAAAGGCTCATCAAGAACTTATTTAGGTTAGACTTGAAGACAACCATATTGTAGTCAGCCGGAAAGCAGGAAAACGGAAGACAATTCCACAGGCGTGCAGTTCTAAGAAAGAAGCTTTGTTCATGGAATTTACGTTTAGGTTTAGGCACAGATAAAGAGTGGGGGAATTATTGATAGTGTTTACAACTAGACGAGTGTTTCTTGTGAAAGTTTGGCGAGGGGGGACCATAGATTGAAGATCAGTCGAGCACTTTCCATGAAAATAACGATACATCAGAGACAAACTCGCAACATCTCTTCTGTGAGATAGAGGTTGCAAGGAAGAGAAAAGGACATCTCCTACGAGGCTACGAAGTCTATTTTGAACTCTCGGGACCTATGGGGAAAGAACTCACACACACACACACACACACACACACACACACACACACACAGAAGGTGACTTTTATATGAGAGTAGATATAACAAAAAATACTGGCATCAACATATCAACAACAACAACAATAACAACAATAACAACATCAGCAACATTAATAAGAACAATTAGAACAATAACAATATCATCATCAACAGCAATTACAACAACATTAACAACAATAACAACAACAATAACAATTAGAATAACAATAACAATATCAGCTTCAACAACAATTACAACAATAACAACAATTACAACAACAACAACATCGACAACAACAATACAACAACAATACAACAACAATAACAATTACAACAACATCAATAACAACAACAACATCGGCATCAACAACAATAACAACAATAACAATAACAACAATGACAATATCAGTATCAACAACAATAACAATAACAACAATTACAATATCAACAACAATAACGATAACAACAACATCAACAACAATAACAACAATAAAAACAACATCATCATCAACAACAACAACAACAATAGCAACTACTTCACGTTTGTAATTCTTTTTAATTGCTGAGTAAGCACTTACAAGCTTGAGAAAACTGACTCCAATTGTGGACACACGTTATCTTCGCGTTGTTTTCGCTATCTTCAATCGACAAAATTAGCTCCAAGGAATTGGTAATTACCAAAAGGAGATGAAGAATAAAAAAAAAAAGAAAAAAGCATCCGTCAGTTTCTGAAAGTGACATATCCAACGGCGAAAAAAGAAATGATGTTCTTATGAAGTTTGAGAAAACGAAGCAAATGTCATTTAGAAATGAGACGTGAAAACCAAACCAGGTGTTGAATTCAACTTGACTTTTAGAGTAAAAATCGAAAATACTATTTCAAACTTGGGATTGACAGACCAAGGACAATGCTGTTTTCTTTTTTTTTTCTTTCTTTTTTGCAAAGGAGTCGCCACTTATCAAAGCCCGGGGGCCACTCGAGGATAAAGGTTAATAAGTGTACACTAGTCAACGGGACAATATCGTAGTAATCGTTAGTTGTAGAAATTTTGTATATTGGATTACTTAATGGCACGGTTCATCAAAAACTTGTTTACATTGGACTTGAAGACGACCAAATTGTAGTCAGCTGGAAAGCAGGCAATCGGAAGAGAGTTTCACAGGCGTGCAGTTCTAAGAAATAAGCTTTGTTCATGGAATTTACGTTTAGATTTAGGCATAGATATTGGGGGAAATTATTGATAGTGGTTTCAGATAGACGAGTTTTTTTTTGTGAAATGCTATTCCAAACGTAAGATTGAGAGACCCAAAAACGATTTTATTTATTTTTTGCTTCTGAATTTTTGAGATGAGGAGTGGTTATTCGTATTTTTTGGATTCTTCCGACTACTGTTCTTATCTTGAGCGTAATTTTCCCAACGTTCATTGGTCTACGTATGTTTGCAGGAACCTTGTTTCAGGCTCTCTGCTGTTTCTGTTATGTTTTAGTTTGAAATAGAATTTTCTCTGGTCTTTCAATCTTTAAATTCAAAATAACTGACAAACTAAATTTTCCAAGTTGTTGTTTTTGGATCTTTTTATTGGTTCACAACGTTTCGGCCAACTTCCTCTGGCTTTTCGTCAGGTGGTAACCGCGACGGATAGGAACCACCTGACGAAGGCCAGAGGAAGTTGGCCGAAACGTTGTGAACCAATAAAAAGATCCAAAAACAACAACTAATAAAGATGAGACTAATAGTCCGAAATAAAAATAAAAATTAACATATAATGCTCATCTCAAAAAAATGAATTCCAATTAAGGAATAATATATATATATATCAATTTTCCAAATACTTTATCCACTGCGCCACGGATTCTTGCATACATCGGTCGTAACGTTTTGCAAATAACACTCAAGGTGAGAACAGTAGTCTGATGAATCCAAATAATACAAATAACCAATCCTTACCTAAAAAAAAATCAGAAAAGTAAAGAAAATGCTATTTGAAATGGAAGCGTGCGGCGGCCATCAAAATAAATAAATAAATAAATAAATAAAAAGAAGGAAAAACTGAAAGAAGACTTACACTGTAGGAATTTTCCGAATCAAACCCTCGAGGAAACAAATGATTTCTTCAAATCCCCAGGATATCGAATTGGGATTGGATTATGAAGCAAATCGTAAAATCGTGCATTCTTGCTATGAAAAGTCTTCATTACAATTTTATTATCCTCATTTCTTCCTCTCCTCTCCATCTCTCTCTTTAGTCTAGCAGCATTTAAGAGCTGTGATACAGCGAAAATTCAGTCTATCGACGACTATATAGACCCCCTCTCTTCTAAGGTTAAGCACTGTTATAAATCATATCAGCAGCTACCGTAAGCGATAATACAAACCTCTTTGTGAAAAAAAATTAGAGACCTCTCTAGTAATTCACACACACACACACACACACACACACACACACACACACACACACACATATATATATATATATATATGTGTGTGTGTGTGTGTGTGTGTGTGTGTGTGTGTGTGTGTGTGTGGAGCAGTCATTTAAATGCAATTCAGATAATCGGCCCTTACATCAATACACGAATAAGATGTCGAAAAGAAGAAACCGAAACGGTGAGTATTCTCTTCTGATAACCCGACATTATCTGGAGAAAGAATTGAAACATCTCACAGTTGTAAAAAAAAAAACGATGACGGCGATCATATAAAGTCTATTAGTGAATAAACTAAAAACAGGAAGGCCCTATATATGAAATTGCTATTGGAACAACTGAAGATGTGTTTTGAAAGAAAATGTTTACATTGTAGGCTTGTATATAATCATATTTTTCAGCTGTTTGCGCTTGAGAATGTACACCATTTCGGCTTGCAGTTAATATCGGGTCATCAGGAGAGAATATGGGCCGTTGCAGAGCCTTCCTGTTTTTACTTTCTATGATTGTCGTCATCGTTTTTTTACAACTGTGAGATGTTATATATATATATATATATATATATATATATATATATATATATATATATATATAATATAAAGCTGATTGTGTGTGTGGGGGGTGGCTGAAATTTATAATTTAAATATATTTCAGAGCCAAACTCCATCCTCAGTATAAATTTCAAACAAGTAAAAAAAAATTTTTTCCCTAATATTACGTTGTGATTTGGCTTTCCAGCCCACTTGATGCGTATTTTATGTTACATTTTCATTCTGTTATTCACTGTATCAATTAGTGTATACGGTCTCGTCGTGCTTTTAATGAATCCACACCGGTTGTGGATTCATTAAAAGCACGACCAGACCGTACACACAATCAAATTATTGCGGACTATTATCCTCATCCTTCTGAGATGTTGTTTCACGACGTGTACCGCATAATCACATTGACACACCGGTTCCCGTCAGATCACCGAAGTTAAGCAACGTTGAGCCTGGCCATTACTAAAATGGGTGACCAATTTGGGAATACCAGGCTCTGTATGTTGGAGGACGTCGACACTTCCCTGCAAAAAGTTGCAAAAACCTAACGTCGTCATTTTTCCTAACGGGGATATACATGCGACTGGGGACCGCTTGTGAATTTCATACTCCCATGAAACTTCCTCCTTCGGAGCAAGCCGGTTTAGACCTGAATAGGATTGGTGCTGACTGCACACGCATATTTATATAATATAAAGCTGAATGCCTGTGTGTGTGTGTGGTCACGAATAGGCTCCTATATCGTTGACTATTTTAAAAAAAAACTGATTACATATAATGATAGAAGATGTATCGAGACACAGGAATAGGTATGTTTGATCTGGCAGAACGGTGGTTCATTAAAATTGTGGGGTCTGCGTTCGTGCCTGGTCCACAAAGTATGGAAATAAAAAATTTTAAAATTAAAAAAAAACGTTTACAAGCGTTTTTGATATAGATGTACATAAGAATACTTTGATAAGTATGTTTTAACTTAAATAGGGATGGTATAATAAAATTGTGGGGTCTGCGTTCGCGCCTAGCCTCCGTAGAATGGAAATAGGCACAAACTTTAATAAAGACTTTTCATATCTATCTGCGTAAGTATACTTTGATAATTATGTTTCAGTTTGAAAAAATATGGTATGATAAAATTATGGGGTGTTCGTTCGCACCTGACCTCCATAGAATCGAAATATGTCACAATGTTTAACAAGGTTTTTTTTAATATAGATCCACAAAATATTGTGATAAGTGTTTCAGTGTGAACAGGTATGGTATAATAAATTATGGGGTTTATCTATTTTATTTTTACTTCCATCATATTTTGCTTTGTGTTTGATACCCCTAAATTCAACCCAAATTTACAATTTACAATCCTTCCTTTTCATAACCTATCATACTTTCTATAAATCAGAGTCCATTTTCTGTAGGCTGTTTTTGAACCCAGTCAACGACGGGTACTTTTGCTAGCATATATATATATATATATATATATATATATATATATATATATATATATATATATATATATATATATATTTATATATATATATATATATAAAATTAAAATATATCTTTAATGTAACTAACTTAAAATTAATTAACTCAAAATTAAAAAAATGTTATTGGGGTTCAGTGGATTTAATTTGTTTATCCACTGTTTCACGACTGCGCATGTACGAACTTTTAACATAGGAGGTTCCTTATGTAAATTACAAGTAGGTTTAGAAAAAAATATGAAGATCGTTTCAAGCATGTCTCATGGTCATCATACTATACTCACTGTCTTAAGATTTTGGTTTCGATCTCAGATTGAGTATTTTTACTGACACGAACTGAACTGTTTAGAGAAAAACTAATACTCGCATGCACATGCCTTTTTAACGACGGGTACTTTTGCTAGCATATATATATATATATATATATATATATATATATTTATATATATGTATATATATATATATATATATATTTATATATATATATATATTTATATATATATATATATATATATATATAAAATTAAAATATATCTTTAATGTAACTAAGCTCCACATCAGCTTTTTATTACATTGAAAACTCTCCGTTTAGAGATGCCTTATATTCTTTTTAATGCATATATATATATGTATATATATATATATATATATATATATATATATATATATATATATATATATATATATATGACAGAAAGATTGTATTCCAAATTTCAAGATGTTGATGTTGTCCATCTTACCGTTTATTTCTTTCAGCATGTTTAAATATTCAATTCTTGACAATGGAAATGGTTGCGATTTTAAAAGTCGACCAGACAAGTATCTGAGTTGTTTTGTCTGGAAATTATTAAATTAAAATTGGGCTCAATAAAAGAAACATAAATCAAACAGAGTTACTCTAATATATATATATATATATATATATATATATATATATATATATATATATACACATATATATATATACATATATTAAGCACTTTGTATGTGTATGTGCGTTCGTGTGTGTGTGTCTGTGTGTGTGTGTGTCTGTGTGTGTGTGAGAGAGAGAGAGAGAGAGAGAGGAAGAGAGAGGGTTCCCTATTGACTCCAAAATAGCTATCCCGAGTTTTATGAAATTTCACACGCATATACTTTATGTGTCTGGGTGTGTTCGCATATGTCTTGCATTGGAATGCCTCCGATAAGTATCGAAAATCTTACAATTGAAAAAATCGCATTAGAAAAGGAATAGTCCTATTTTGACGAAAGTTAACATTTTTATACAAAAAGTATAAAAAAAAAAAAAATTTCAACCAGATCGGACCAGTAGTTCCCGAAAAAATCCTTTAGAGTAAATGTGGAATTGTGGTGACTAATACTTACCTGTGCATCGAACGTACACTTTAATACTTAGTTCGCTGTACGTTTTTTTTTTGTACATGATGATCACCACTTATCAAGGCCTGGAAGCCACTCGGGGATAAGGGTTATTGCGTGTACAGTAATCAATGGGATAGTATCGTAGTAATCGTTAGTATTGGAGATTTGATAAAGTGTCTTACTTAAGGGGGCAGTTCATCAGGAATTTGTTTATGTTGGACTTGAAGACATCCAAGTTGTAGTCAGGTGGGAAACAGGCAAACGGAAGAGAGTTCCACAGGCGTGCACTTCTAAGAAAGAAGCTTTGTTCCTGGAGTCTACGTTTTGATTTAGGCACAGATAAAGAGTGGGAGGAAATTAATGACAGTGGTTTCAGATAGACGGGTGTTTATCGTGAAAGATTGGCGAAGGGGGACTAGAGATTGGAGCTCTGTATCCCAACAAAAGTTCATACAACATTTCAGCCAGATCGGCACAGTAGTTTCTAGAACGGACAAACAGATAGACTGGTTAAGAGAAACATAATATAAATAAGGGGGGGTAGATAATATGAATAGGTAGTTAAGTGGGAAAGATTAAGAATGGATATAGGAGGTGGAGATAGGAGGGAGAAGAAAAGAAGAAGGGGTGGGCCGATGCATCAATCGAGGAGGGGGGGGTGACGGAGATTTAGATTTAATAGGGGAGCAGGAGGAGAAAAAGGAGGGAGGCAGGATGAGAGGAGAAAGATTGGGTTAGGATTTCATGAGACAGTGAGGATGAAGAGAAGACAGATCGAGGGGGATAAAGGATGAGGCGGATGGGAAGGAGAAGGGGGAGGAAAAAGAAAAGAAAGACGAGGAAGCAGGAGAGGGAGAGGGGGAGGCAACAACAACAACAACAACAACAACAACGGTAGAATGAAACTAAAAAGAGAAGTAATGTAATATCGGCTGCTTACTAAGAAATTGAGTTTATTTTCAAAACAAAATTTGGTGCTTCTACATTATTGGGACGAGATTTTGTAATCGATAAATGTAATTTTCCGATTAAAAAAATGTGTTTTTTTTTTTTTTTTGTCAATTCTAATAAATTTAGGTAGCTTCCAAATTATGCAGTCGAAATTACTCGAATATTACTGAATTATTAAGCAAAACAACTTTTATCGTGTTAGCAGGTGAAAAATTTTCCGCCATCCTGTGTAAATCAAAACGAAAAATTAACTCACTTTTGAATTCTTCTGTGTTTTACAATCGTTTTCATCAAATTCTACTTTTTTTAGTTTCTTTAATAAATAATTTTCTACCGATTTTCATAATTTTTGGATGAAATCATCAAAAAAAAAAAAAAAAAAATACGATGAATACGTAGATATCTTTGTTTTCATGTGAAGTTCAGTTTTACGATTTCCGAAATTTCGTCCCAATAGTGTAGAAGCGCGCAAAATTTTGATAGAAGAACCCGTCACAGAACAAAGATATCATATTCCAAAAAATCACGTGAATTAATAAAAAAAAAAGTTTTGTTTTGTTTTTTAGCTAAGAAAACCCAATTTTATGACTAAGCGAGACGTAGTGTTTTAATCCGCCATGTTTCATTAATAAGGGGGAGACAACTCAATTCGAACTATCGATATCAAAGTCAGTCTTTTCATGGATACAGTTTGCTGTAAAATCGCTAAAAATCGTAAAAAGACAATGATTTTCCATGTATAAATTATAAAAAAAAAAAAAAAAACTACGGGATAATTTTATATGACTTTTGGAATATGACATCTTCGTTGTGTTACATGCACGTATATCATAAAGATTTTACTGTATTTTTTATCATCAGGTTGTATTTGCTAGATAGGCAGCGAATATCGATTAACTCAGGTTTTACAAAAAAAAAAAAAAAAAAAAAAAACTAAAATAATAAAACTATGAAAAGGACTAAAATGGTGGGCGTGCTGATCACTTCTGCCGCGCCAGCCGCCCTCGCCCGTATTTTTCACTTCCTTTCTTAATCGAAGTGATGAGGGAGTGGTTGCGTGCACGGAAAAGAAGGGGTCAGGTTGAATGGCGATGGCGGGCGCGGAAGAGGGAATTGGCTTAGCCGATCTCCGTTATCTGTTGTTATTTTTTATTTTTTTATTTTTTATTTTTTTTTTTTTTTGCGAGGAAATAAAACTATCGCGAGGCAGCGTCGAAAAAATAGATAGATAGAGAGAGAATGAGAGGGAGGAAGGGAGAGAAAGAGAAGGAAAGAAGGAAGGCTATAGTAAGAGGAAGAAAGAAAGAGAGACAGAGAGAGACAGAATGAAGGAAGGAAGGAAGGCGAGAGTAAGAGGAAGAGAGAAAGAGAGAGAGAGACAGAGAAAGAGAGAGAATGGGTGAGTGAAAAAGATAGATAGTGAGGGAGATAGAGCGAGGAGAAAGCGAGGGTGAGTGAGATGGTGGGGAGAATGAGAGTGAATAATGGAAAGAGAGAGTGTGTGTGTGAGAGAGAGAGACAGTGAGTGGGGGAGAGAGAGTGAAAGGGAGAGAGAAAGAGCGAAAATGAGAGTTAGAGGGAGAGGAAAAGAGAGTGTGGGGGAACGAGAGAGAGAGAGAGAGAGAGAGAGAGAGAGAAAGAGCGAGGAAGAGAATGTGTGTATTCGCTTGTTTGAGAGAGAGAGAGAGAGAGAGAGAGAGAGAGAGAGAGAGAGAGAGAGAGAGAGAGAGAGACGTTTGCCAGTTCATTTAACAACGTACGGCGTTGGAGAATGGGCACTCGCACTTTACTTAGCTGTTTTAATGTGAGTACAATTCGAATATTCATTCCGTCTGTTAGTGTTGTTGTTGTTGTTATTGTTATTATTATTATTATTATTATTATTATTATTATTATTATTATTATTATTATTTGCTGTTGTTGTTGTTGTTGTTATTGTTGTTGTAAGATTATTATTATAAGTTGTAGTGGTATTATTACCAGTAGTAGTAGTAGTAGTAGCAGCAGAAATAGTTAGTTTCTCAATGGTTCTCAGGTGAGCTTATTTTTAAATGCCTCCAGAAATGTATACGGAGATCGCTTTCTATTTAACGATATTCCTATCTCGACCTTTTTATATCTATCTATCTATCTATCTATCTATCTATCTATCTATCTATCTATCTGTCTGTGTGCGTGCGTATGAGTGCGTGTGTATGAGTGCGTGTGTGAGTGTGTGTATGTGTGTGTGTGTGTGTGTCACATAAGATCAGAAAGACATCGGTACCATCGATTTCACGTGAAAAAAAAAATTACCAATATCTGGTCGCCTATGTCAAACTCTCTTCAGCCTCTTTTTAGATCTGTCTCTCGATAATGGCGTGTATGTATGTATGTATGTATGTATGTATGTATGTATGTATGTATGGTTTGATACAGCGTGCGAGACTCTATTTCCGGGAGGACAAATATAAACAGAGGCTGAAGAGAATCCGAGATAAGCGACCAGATAGTGATCTCCAGTGGCCTGATTTGAAACCGACGTCAACGATGTTGTTCTGATTTTCTACAACACATATATAAATAAATATTACACTTTTATTTTTGCAATTTTCTTAATAATCGAACTCTCTGCTAGGATTCTCTCTCTCTCTCTCTCTCTCTCTCTCTCTCTCTCTCTCTCACACACACACACACACACGCACACACGTATTATTATTAGTATTATCATTATCATTATTATCATTATTATTATTATTATTATTATTATTATTATAAAAGGAACTTTGTGTGTGTGTGCATTTTAGAGAGAGTTCATGACGACTGGGCTGATTCTTATGAAATTTCACAGGAAGGTACTTTATGCGTCTGGAAGTGTTCTTACGAAAGTTTTGCTTCAGACTGTGTCTGATAAGTATCGAAAATCGAAAATCGATAATCGAAAAAATCCGATTAAAGAAGGTCTGATTTTAACAAGTTATACAACCTAATATTACAAGTTCATTTGAGAAGTTTGAACAGCGCACAAACAGAAACGCCTAACCCTAACCCTAACCCTAACCTACAAAATCAACTATAGATGTTTTCATAAGACATGGCAACTTTTTTTTTACATGGGAGTCACTACTTATCAAGGTCCGGAGACCACTCGAGGATAAGGGTTATTGCGTGTAAAGTAATCAATGATATAATATAGTAGTAATCGTTAGTAATGGATATTTGATAAATTGGATGACTTAAGGGGGCGGTTTATCAGGAATTTGTTTATGTTGGACTTGAAGACATCCAGGTTGTAGTCAGGATGGATACAGGCAGACGGAACAGAGTTCCACAGGCGTGCACTTACTTCTAAGGAAGAAGCTTTGTTCATGGAATCTACGTTTTGATTTAGGCACAGATAAAGAGTGGGGAAAATTACTGACAGTGGTTTCAGCTAGACGGGTGTTTTTCGTGAAAAAAATAGCGAAAAAAGGAGCTCAGAAGAGCACTTGCCATGGAAATAACGATAAAACAACGACAGGCTCGAAACGTCTCTTCTGTGGGAGAGAGGTTGCAGGGAAGAGAAAAAGGCATCCCCCACTAAACTACGAAGTCTATATTGTAATCTGTCAAGGCTGGATAGGCTGTTTTAGCAGCTCCAGCCCAGATGTGGCAACAGTACTCCATCCTTGGACGTACTTGGCTTTTATACAGATAGAGAATTGCATCAGTAGTGAGATATCTTCTGGAGTGGTAGAAGGATCCCACCATCTTTCCAGAGAACTCGGCAATAGATTTGATGTACGTGTTCCATTTCAGATCAGGGGTAAAGGTCAAGCCCAGAAGCTTGTCAAAACATGGAGCCTCCCCAAGACAAGAACCATCCATTTCAATTGATGTCAGAGCGTTGAGGATGTAAAGATAGGAGCTTTGTTTTAGATGCATTAAAAGTAACCAGCCACCTCTTCCCCAATTTGAATGTGTCTTTTTAGAGCACAATTAAACAATATTACTTGACTTTTGCACGTTTAACTTTAAACCAAGTTATTATGTAAAATAATTTCATAAAATCAACTGTTGGGTCTTTGATAAGATAGGGGCGCGGTCGAAATAAATGTTTCTCTTTAGATAACAATTGAACCGTGATAATTAACTTTAGCATTTTAAACTTGAGGATTCTCTACAGTGCAATATAGATTAAAATGTATTGTGAAATATGTCGCTTCAGGGAGGCATGTGAAGCTCCCTCCCAGTATACTGCGGAGTTGGGGGGGGTCACTAGAGCAGGCAATCAGTCGATTTGATTTAAAAATTGGGCGATTTTATCGATTTCGATGATAATAAACGTATGGGAGGCTGGAATATTTGTTGATCCTCATTCAATCCCGGGCAACATCTCACACACACACACACACACACACACACACACACACATATATATATATATATATATATATATATATATATATATATATATATATATACTAGCAAAAGTACCCGTCGTTGACTGGGTTCAAAAACAGCCTACAGAAAATGGACTCTGATTTATGAAAGTATGATAGGTTATGAAAATGAAGGGTTGTAAAGAAATAGCTTCGAATTTGGGGGTATCAAAACCAAAGCAAAATATGATGAAAGTAAAAATAAAATAGATAAACTCCATAATTTATTATACCATACCTATTCACACTGAAACACTCATCACAATATTCTGTGGATCTATATTAAAAAACCTTGTTAAACTTTGTGACATATTTCCATTCTATGGAGGTTAGACGCGAACGAACACCCCATAATTTTATTATACCATATTTCTTAAAACTGAAACGTAATTATCAAAGTATACTTACGCAGATAGATATGAAAAGTCTTTATTGTTTGTGCATATTTCCATTCTATGGAGGCCAGGCGCGGTCGCAGACCCCACAATTTTATTATACCATGTCTATTTAAGTTAAAACATACTTATCAAAGTATTCTTATGTATATCTATATCTAAAACACTTGTCAACGTTTTTTTTTTTTAATTTTTAAATTTTTTATTTCCATACTTTGTGGAGCAGGCGCGAACGCTGACCCCACAATTTTAATGAACCACCGTTCTGCCAGATCAAACATACCCATTCCTGTGTCTC